>NC_083824.1:12097900-12543178 GCF_015708825.2 Lethenteron reissneri
GTGTTATCGCTAGTGTAGATGATTGCCTATTGGTAGCAAGCGGTAGCCAATTTATTGTACTGTCCTGCATGCGCTGACGGGTCGACTTGCCGCAAGTCTGTTTGAAAAAAAAGTGTAAGTTTGAACATATGACCGTGTTGTAGCCGTGCCTGTATCTTCACATGTCCCTTGCGATATCCCTATCGTTTATACATCCCATGTGCCACAAATGCATTGCCGGGCATCGACACAATGCCATTGCCGACCACCCACCACCTGCCGTCGCTGCCGTTGAAACGCGTTTTTGCGGACATCCCCGGGGCACCCTGCTCGCGCGCGCCACTTTGGCTGCCGCCCCCCTTCTGCCGCCGCGGGCGATTTGGCCGGGTCTTTACGGTGTGCCGCTTGACCGCTGGTCCGGGAAACTGGGTGGCGACCACAGAGGAGCAAGGAGAGGCATCAGCGGCGGGCCAAGATTGTTCAAGATGACTCAGACGGCCACCTAATCTATCGGATCGGCGACTGGCTGCAAGCGAGATGTACAGCTCCTTCCGTAACCATTTAGCGCTCTCTAGTGTCAAATTTTTTTTGTCAGAACCTGTCATAGTATTTTTGTGTGTTTCTTCACATGTTTCCTCTCTCGTTCTTATCATCTGTTACTTACGAGCACCAATTATTCAGATAACATGTTTTGATGTTATGGTGCATTTCATCACAAACGCACAAGCATATAGTTTAACGTAAACCTCGCACAGCAAACACCTTGTGCAGATCTGAAAGGCAATATTTACCTTTGCAGTAATTCATAATTGAAAAGTATTTTTTGTTTGCGTACAGTTGTCACTGACTTTGTGTTTGTCTTCCTGTTTAGATGAAGTTATTTCCACCTTAGGGGAAGGGACCTTTGGTAAAGTTGTTCGATGTGCCGACCACCTCGGGTAAGCACAGCGACACACCGGTACCTTCCCATCTTGTGCGTTTTATCTGCTGCATGAATTGCCTTAGTGGCCATGTGGCTCAGCGGCAGAGCGAGTGGCTAGTAAACGGAAGGTCACAAGTTCACACCATAGTGGGGATTGACTTGCTCCCTTCCCCCCCTTTTCTGAAGGGGTCCAAATTATGTACTAAGTTAAACGAGTACCACTTTGTGGGGAAGATCAACAGTGGTCTTCATGGATACGCTTGCCCCCCACCCACCATAAGAATGTGGAATTGCAACCGCTGCCTCCACCCATTTGAGCAGAAATCATTCTTGTCTTGTTGCAAATGCAGTTTGCAGGTGACGTCTGTGTTCACGTTTCCTTTTTAATAATAAGTGGCAACTTTCTCGTTCACAGGGGCAAATCTGAGGTGGCTGTAAAAATTATAAAAAATGTGGACAAATACAGAGAAGCCGCAAAGTTAGAAATCAACGTGCTCGAAAAAATCAACGAGAAACATTGCGATGGCAAACAGTGAGTACAAGAGCGTCCGTCTCGTTTGCACCCCGGTCACTGGCGTCTGTCTGCGTGCGAGTGTCCACTCCCGATAGCTGAGGCGTAGCAGTGTGCCCCCCCCCCGCGTTGTATTTGAAGGGTAAAGGGGCAACCCTGCAATTCCTTGTTCATGCCACTGCAGGCAGAGAGCCTCCTCCACTATTGGGGGCTCTGGAGACCTCCTCTGGGAGGGTATTTATCGGCCTACTCTTCCACGCTGGCCAGACTCTTTGGGAAGAGGTTTTCAGATTGTATGTATTTATTTAACACATGTTCTCCTGTGACATTTACAATTCGATACGGCTATTGCGAGATCAGGAATTGGTGCCACTGATGTTGAGTGACAAGACACGAGTTGCCGGATGTGTCTTGACAATGAGCGGTGTAGGCACCTGCACGTACATTGGTGGTGCCAGCTTAACACATCTCATCTGAACTTATTCCATTGCCCCGCTGCAACCTAGCCAAGGGAGGACCCCAGTGGCAGCAAGCCCCTGTGCGGCACAAGGCGCACGGAAGCGTAGAGGGAAGTCGCCCCGCTTCGCTGGGCCTGCCCAGTAGATGCCATCGTGCGTGCGCGCCGTGACGCCACTGTATCCTCGTATGGCAGGCTGTGTGTGCAGATGTACGACTGGTTCGACTACCATGGCCACATTTGCATCGTCTTCCAGCTGCTCGGCCTCAGCACCTTCGATTTCCTCCGGGACAACCTCTACCTGCCTTTCCCTCTCCATCAAGTGCGGCATATGGCCCACCAGCTGTGCCGCGCCGTCAAATGTGAGTACACGGAGTTCCACCTCCACTACGACCACCGTTGATTGAACATACAAATTTTTAACGCCCCACATGGTTCTTTCACACTTGGAGAGAGTGGTTCGGAGGTGCTGGAAACCACAGGCAAGTGGGAAGGCAGCCAGAATCTGTCAACAATTTCCCAGGCCCTCTATTGAGATGTTCGATTTCTGGCTCGGGCACTTTTATGTGTGGAGTTTGTATATTGTTTAAGATGTTCTTTGTTCATGTTTTAGTTTGTTGCGGTCACACCCGAGTCAAGAGCCGCATGGCTCACAGGGCTATACCTAATACATTAAACTTAAACTGTTCTCTGGTTTCCTCCCATAGATAAAACAGTGTATCTGGTATTGGCCAAAACATCCCAATGCTGAAAATTTACCAGCAAATTACTCAATTTGGGATCATGCATAGTAACATCACGCCCTACTGTGCAAACTTTACAGGACCCTTCTGGCTGACGTTATATTGGAATATGGGTCCACAGTGAATGCCCGAGCTTATTTGGAATTAGATGAGTGAATGTGAATGCTGGCATGGGTGGAGGAACGGTGAACCTGGTCGTAGCAATAAGAGCGTGCTGAGGCGACCGACTACCGGTGAGCGAGTGAATGGAGTGAATCGGCGAGGTCTGGATCATTCATCAACAAGAGCGGCGTGGACGTCATTGGCGTGGCTGTCGGTCTGATGTAGCCGAGTGGCTGGTGGACGTGCCGTCTGCTGAGGGGGGGGGGGGGGAGGGTGTGAACGGCGACTCGGAGACGGCGCGCGTGGTGGAGCTGCTCTGCCTCGCGAATGACCCCGTGGTGATGGTGCCGTCCCCCTATTTTGTCTCCGCATCACAGTTTTGCACGACAACAAGCTGACGCACACCGATCTGAAGCCCGAGAACATCTTGTTTGTGAATTCCGACTTTCACGTGAAGTACAACTCCTACAAGGTGCGTCAGGTCGCCCGCCCATCTCCCTGCCCACCGCCCCCCAGTGATCCTGATTTCAATCCATGAATCGAAGCACCCTTCCTTGCCTATTTACTAATACAACGATGATAATAAAAAGCGTAGGTTATTTCGAGTCGTCATTGATGTCTGGTTGAGTACAATACATTTACAAACACTCATGCGCCCACAGCAAATATACAAAAAAAAGCAATCTACGACTTGCACATTATGCATTGGTACAGTGAAAAGTATCTCCACGTTCACCAAGGATAACATTTTAATTGAAAAAAATTCGGTGCTTGCAACTTGATGGTGAGAACCGGTTCTGATGGCTGCACGGGTATGCGAGCTCACACTGCAAGTCAGCGCGTGGGCTGGTGACGCGCCGGTGGCACCGAGGTAACACTGGTGACACTGGTGACACTGGTGGTGCGATGGTGGTGCTGTGGTTTCAACAGAGAAGGAACGAACGCACAGTGAAGGACCCGACCCTGCAGGTCGTGGATTTCGGCAGCGCGACCTTCGACCACGAGTACCACAGCACAACGGTGTCGACGCGCCACTACCGCCCGCCCGAGGTCATCCTCGGTGAGTGTGCCGTGCAGGAGTGGACAACTGAGTTCACCAGGGAAATCCGAGGCTCGCGCACGATGCTCGCTCCTGAAACTCCCCATGTAGAAGACTCCTCCCACTAAGTGGATAGCAGAGCCATGCCAATAAAAAGTAATCAAACTGCCTGCTGTTATAAAGACTACTGTAGAGGCGATCACTTGGATTTCAGATTAACTGGAGCACATACGTTCAGGTTAAGCACGTGACTTGTAATAAACATGTCCAGGAATAGCAACCTAAAACTTTTTTAGATTGTTCATTTGGATTTAAGAGAAAAGACATTAGCTTTTAATCCGCAAATCAGATAAACTGCACGCGGATAAGAGTCTACTGTTATAATAACAGAGACTGTTATTACGCTTTGCTATTGGCTAAGGGTCTGGCTGCCATATTGTCTCCCCCCCCCCCCTTCCCCAACAGAACTCGGCTGGTCCCACCCTTGCGACGTGTGGAGCCTCGGGTGCATCTTCTTCGAGTACTACGCAGGGTACACACTGTTCCAGGTGAGACACCTGTGAGGTTGGACAGGCGCTGCGATCGGCAAGTGTTCATGCACGGGTCTGCGGGGGAGCGTTATTCAGCTCACGGGAATCGTGTGTGTAAAAGCGTGCGTGCTGTTTGAGTAACACACTTGCTGAGCCACAGGCCCAAAGGCCCACAATGTCAAGCTGCCAGCAACAAAACAGAAAATTCTCAGTTGTAACGGGTAAAGCGTGTGATGCGTTTCTTCATTTAAGCGAGATTGTTAAAGTGTTGGGACCTGTGGTATGATGTGTGGGTGGGGGAGTGAGTAACTGCACAAATAGGTGGTTGAGTGAGAATGGATTGGTGAGCAAGTAGTTGGGTGAGTGAGCGAGTGTGTGTGGGTGGGTTAGTGAGTGGGTAGGGGAGTGTGTTGTAATCTGCAGTGTGGTGGGTGATTAGGTGGATGAATGAGTGAGTTGTTGTGACCTGTAGTGCGGTGGTTGAACAATGGATGAGACGGGTGTGAGTCTGGGCTCGAGACGATCATCAGCGCTCACTCGCTCACTGCTTTCCCCTTAACAGACCCACGACAATATGGAGCACTTGGCAATGATGGAGAGGATTCTGGGACGGATTCCCTCTGACATGATCAGAGCGACGAGGTGAATGCTGGCTCAAGCCCGTTTTCTCCTGTCTTACTGCCTCTTCCCCCAAAATGAATAAGCCCCCATGGTTTCTGTTTAGTCTTGAGATGCGGCCACATTATGTAAAACGCTACATAAATCCACATTTTGTATAAAAAAATATTTGAAAAGCCGATCTCCGTCACGCTTTGTGTCAGTGCCGCTCTGGATGCTGGTACTGCATGCCACTACCTGTATTGATTGTCACCTTCTCTCTTTAAATATATCCTACCAATTTTAAAATGTTTAATTTTATATTTAATTTCCAATGCGGCATCAAATCCTGAGCCAAAGTATTAATTTGGCAACTCGCAGTGCAGCGCAACCCCCTGTGTATTATATAATGGCTCTCGGAGGTGGATAGCATAGAGCTACCCTCTCGTAGTGGGCAGAAGTTGCCACTCACACTGCCACTGAGAGTAATGATTGTGATTGCCGTTCTTCTGAATGTTCCGTGTAGGAAGCAGAAGTATTTCCGTCGCCGGCGGCTGGACTGGGACGAGGATGGCATGGCCGGCAGGTTCGTGCGTCAAAACTGCAAGCCCCTGAAGGTACCTGCTGGCTGGCGAATGTTCTTTACATATATACCCACACACAGGAGACGAACCAGGGTAACAACAACATCAAGGAAAGTTATGTTTTGGGTAGAGCCCGCCCTCTATGCTGGGGCATCTTGGCTTCACCTGCGTTAAGTGACTTTCATCTCATCTTATTACAAACATTTGAAAGGGACACCTCCAGTGGGAGTTGTCTCTCTGTGGCACAGGTTGACTCGGCACATGACCTGCAAGGGGTAATTATTCGGCCAATAGTGGGCGATGATTGATGCCCATGTGTGATCCCCATTGAGTAATTCGCGGTGTAGTTTTTTGGGCATTTGGTAAATTTGGACCGTGATACTGGCCCACAATGGCCGACTCTATTTGATTGACGTCACGGGCTCTTTATCGACCACCACTGCAGCAAAGGACGTGCGGTGTTCAACAGTTAATAATTCACTCTCTGCATCGCCGTGGATATTTAAAATCCTGTGACGTTCTAAATCGAGTCGTTCTTGCGTTCTGATGTAATGTTCCAACAATGGTTTCTCACAAATTACTTCACTGGAAAATCCAATCGCAGCATTGCCCCCTATTGGCAGACGCATTCCTATTCACAAGCCGGTGCTGGGTTCACCTTGCGCCAGACAAGGGACACCTGCACAGGGAGTCCTCTGGGCTGAACTTCAGCAGGGCAGTGGAATAGTTGAAATTTACAATTTTAAATATTGTGGGTTCACTCTCCAACACACCAGTGTGCTAAACTAGTCATGAATTGGCAAGTTTTGTTACTAATTGGCTATGGCGAGTTTAACAACACATTTATATTTATGAGATCTAACCTAAAAAACCCCTTATGGATTATATTGGTCGCGAAAGCCTGCTACTACGTGTTTAAACTACGATTGGATGTTGAGGCACTTTGAGTTGTTGAGGCTTTTAAGCAAGCACCACTGAACATGCACCTCCTTAAATCCTTATGTATGACTATCTTGAGTCGTTGGGCCTCTGAGTCGGAGTCTCTACGTGAGTTTGTCTGCATGAACCTGTGGATCTGTGAGTCCGATAGCCCTGTGCAAGTTTCTGGGTTTTTGTGTGTGTGGATCTGTGCAAGTTTTTATGGCTCTTGCCGAGTCTGCTTCTCGATGCGAGTCTGGGTTGCTGTGTGAGTGGCTGTCTGTCAATGTATGGCTCTCTTGCTGAGGCTGTGCGTGTCTTTGGCCTCTACGTTAGTCTGTGGCTATCTTTGTGAGGTTATGGCTCGTTCTCAGTCTGTGTCCCTGTGAGTCTGGGTGTCTTGTGTGAATTTGTGTTTCTCTACAAGTCTTTAAATTTATGTTCTTCCAAACAACTATTTTTGGCACCTGGACTATCTGTAGAAGAATCCGTATCCCCGTGTGTGTGTGTGCGCACAGCGCTGTATGCTGGCCTCCAGCCAGGAGCACTTGGAGCTGCTGGACCTGCTGCAGCGCATGCTGGAGTACGAGCCGTCCCGACGCATCACGCTCGCGCAGGCGCTGCGCCACCCCTTCTTCAGCGGCATGGATCCCTACTTCCCTCCCTCCGCGTGCGATCTGAGCGCTGGAGTCGGCGCACGCGACCTCAGCCGGTGACTGAGCCGTGCTCGCTAGCGTCGCCCGACAATGCCGCGCTCCGGCGCCTCCCGTGCCTGTCCTTCAGCCGGCGGCGCGCTCGCGCATTCGTCTTTGCCACCGGTGCGATACGGCCGACGGCCGGTGCGGCAGCTTTGCCTGCCCCAAAGCTCACTTGGCTCTCCCCGAAGCTTGCTTGACTTTCTGCAGGAACTGGGGGGGGGGGCCGCTTGCGAGAAATGCCGCAGCTACTACTGCTGCGGCCAGTAGGGGGCCGTCGTTGCAGAACTAAGACTCGCGAGGAGTGGTGAAGCCGTGATGAGGAAGACGTGTGCCAAAGCAATGAAGGCTGGAGTGCTGGCCGTCAATTCTGAAGACTGCCGCTAAAACAATTGCTCGGCACCAAGTCGCGTCGTTTGCATTGCGGAGTTCATTGCGGCTCTGTTTTGGCGGTTCTGGTTCGTACAACAAAAGCTCTCCCCAAAAAATGATGTTGGATAAATCAGAAGTGTTTTTAACAATCCGAAGAGGGCTTGGTCCACAGCGTGAGGGGAGGGTCATATTTTCTCGATATAAAACTCTCATCTCAAGTTGAGGTCGTATCACTCGTGCAAAGTTTGAATGTTTTGTTGACGAAAACAAGTGGAAGGTAATGTACATAAGTTTGCCTTGGAGGTTGTGTTTTTTAAGTGTGTGGTGTCGGTGCCTGGCAGCATGCATGCATGCGTGTGTTGTGAATAAGAGCTGAGGATCTGCATCGCCTCTTCGGCAGAGGCCCTGTGATGCATGCAGTTCAGTGGCTGAGAGGCTTCTCATTGCGCTGGCATGGAAGTGAAATGGCTATCAAGTGTTAAGCGCAGAGCCACGGCCACTGCCTCGCACGGGAATCCCCTTATCCCTCCAATCTCCCTCCACCAGTTAATTGGCAAGAGCGTGGAGGAGTTCCCATACCTCAGCAGTGTTGTTACGACGAGCCCTGGTTTGGCAGTGGAGGTTCCTTTTCAAATTAGTTGTTGCATCTTTTATCAGCTGCGTAACACTTTGGGCCTGGTAAATTGCTCAATTCCAAGCTCCAGGTTTTCTTCGCCAGTTTTTACCACTCTTTATGTGGAGGAGGCTTGTGAAGAACGCCACAGCATCTTCTTGGTTCTTTTGGTAAAGTCACGTAGAAGGGAAATAATACAAATAAAACAATACAATTCTCACGACGTTTCGACCACAACACAAGCAGCCCGTCCTCAGGTGAAGACAGAGCTGTCTGAAAGACAGCGCTCCAATGAACACTGCTAAGCTTGGCAGCGTATTTTAAACTGTGTGGGAGGAGAAGAGTGCCTTGACAAAGGAGTTTACATATCAACAGAATAATTTTGCATTGAATAAGCCGTGTTAATGTGAGAGAATTAGCAGGATGTTAAAGTCAGAAATTAGCATGTAACTGGTAGATTCTTTAGCGGCAATATACTAAATGCCTCTGTTGATATGTAAACTCTTACTTTAACACAGCCACTTCCGTGACCAGTTACATGCTAATTCCTCACATTAACATCATGATAATCTCCCAGTTACATGCTTATTTCTGACTTTAACATCCTGCTAATTCTCTCACATTAACACGGCTTATTCAATGCAAAAGTATTCTGTTGATATGTAAACTCCTTTGTCTAGGCGCTCTTCTCCCACCCAGCATAAAATACGCTTCCAAGCTTAGCCGTGTTCATTGGAGCGCTGTCTTTCAGACAGCTCTGTCTTCACCCGAGGACGGCTGCTTGTGTTGTGGCCGAAACGTGAGAATTTAATTTTATTATGTTTAATTTTTATTATTTCCCTTCTACGTGACTTTACCGAAAGAACCAAGAAGATGAATCCCTGCAGTCACGACAGCTTTAAATCGAAACGCCACAGCAGTTCGAGGCAATCGCCCTCCGATAACAACGGGCAGAGGAGCGACGCTCGTAACAACGAGCGGCGTGTTTGGCGGACAACGTAACTTGGCAGTGGGGAGCACAGGTGGTGCATCTGCCAGTCGTCTCGGTCAACCTACAAACGCCTCGGCCTATCCTCTCACTTGGCAGTAGCGAGAGCCTTGCACACTCCACATGGTCTCAACGTCCACCAAGCCTGGCACAGGCGCCGTGGTGATGTTACAACCATCTCGTGGTGAATGGCTGCTGCCCCAATCGCTTAACGTAGTGAAGTACTCTGAAATGCCCCCGGCTTGAAGGGCGGGGGTGATTATGAGTTGAGTAGTCACTATGAATCTACTTAGAGTGGCTATGCCATTCCATGCCTGTGTGCGTACGTGCAGGTGCGTGAGGCTTGTGTATGGCTGCCCGGGTCGTTGGTAGGTTGTGGCTGTGCGAGAGACGGCCATTATATTGCCTCTCGCCACAGCCAAACCTGAGAATCGGATGCACCGGATGTTTGGCAAGTGTCGGATATAAATATATTTGTATACAGTTTTTAGGAAACGGTGTAAATAAGTTTTTAGAAATAAAGGCGGCTCTGTTTACACGAAGGCGCTGGGCTTATCCTGGGGGTTTTCCAAGAAAGGGAACATGGAAATAGTCATTCTGAGTAAGTGGTCCCCAGTAAAGTGGTAATGCCACCCTGCTCTGCCTATTCCTTCAGGGCTTACCACTCGCCCAACCCTTTGGCTATTCGGTTGTTCACCTTGGGGTGAATCTAGCGGCCATTAGTGGCCGCAGAAGTTGCACAGCAAACCCATATGCATCACCGGTCATTCCACTGCCGTGTGCAAGCCTTCCCACTCCGTGCGGGTCGTGGGGTTTGTTTGACCATACTTCGCTACGCTGGGCAGTGCGTGTTTGGTGAAGGCGGGCAACGTAGACACGTGGGAGCGTCGATCTTGCTGAAATTGATACGGCACTGCCCTCTACTGGCCACTAGCCCTGCAGCAGCCTCACGTTTGTCCAAGCGATCCAATTCACATGGGGTGAGTTCACACGGCTACAACAAGCAGCCGCCCATTCGACACTCAGGTAGCGGTGACGTCGGCACGGCGTTTGTGCCAGGTTAGGTGCACTTTGAGGGCCGTCTGCGTGCAGTATGGAAAGCTCGCTGCTGGCAGGAGGTAACGAGACGGACACAGGTGCCGAGGTGACCGGCAGGGTGTACATGGACGTTGAACACACTCGGGAAGTTTATGTCCCGAGTAAAGGCCATTGAGCTAATAATCTCTTTTTCAAGGGGGGCGATTCGGCCGGCAAACAACATCAAAGCATGTCACGATTACACTCGGGCTGTTAACATCGGGCATTATGCGTTGTCGGTAACTGCATGGGACAATCTTCCTGGCTTGCCACACACATCTCTCGTAACGACCACGACAGCTTTACCTTGTTTTGGTTGGCTGTCGTGTGGTGGGTAGCACACTGGACTCGCAATCCAGAGGTCGTTGATTCAATTTCATCTTCCGGAGCGGCATTAGAAACCGAGGTAGCTACCCCCGTGACCCCCCTCCACGTCTCTTCACCCAGCTGCGTAAACGGGGTCACACCGCAGCCGACCGCAAGCTCGCGTTCGGTGCGATAGATTGTGGATACGCCCACCTATTACGAGACGCCTGGAAGAGTAGACCAATACACTCTCAAGAGCTCCCCTCTCGTGGCGGCCTTTCTGCCAGCAGTGGTGTAAACGTGCACTTGCAGGGCTGCGCTTTTACAGTCGAGCTAAGGACGAGGGCAATTGCACCACAGAGCATCACGCCCGGCCGCCTTTGTCTCCCTAGTAAGCGGTTTACACAATGTAGCAGGTACTCATTTTGAGGCTGAGTTGACCTAGAGGAGGACCCGGGCCGGTTCAAATCATTGTCGCTGGTGTTGGCCAGGTTCGTAGCGTGTTGGGGGTTAATCGCTCCCCTACCGCTATCGTTGTACAACCCAAGTAGCCCCACACAGACCCGCGTGAGCGGCACTGGCGCTCTGGAGTGCAGCCAGAGTGTGGGTGCCTTCTCTGGGCTGACGCTGGTGAGACGAGGCCCTCGGGAAGGATGTAGCTGGAATAGGCCAATCTGTTTCGATGGCGATGCCTATATCCGAGCACGATTGCATGTTCACGAGTTAATTCAGACTTAATTCCTTGCATAAAGTTTCTATTTGGTGGTTGAACATCTTAACACCTGTTTTATTGCCAGAAACGGTGAAACCGATTCTTATTTCTTCATACTTTGATACTGGCAAACAGGTCCCATTTTGTGGCTGCGCCCTCCACGGCCGCCCTGTAGGTGGCGTGATGACACCACACGACAGGTCCCTCCGCATCGCCTGCAACAGGCTGTTCGCGAACACTCGAGACGCAACGCCATTTCGACATTGACATCATGGCGAGCTGTTGGGGCAAGGCTGTTGGGGCAAGGCTGTTCGCGAACACTCGACACGCAACGCCATTTCGACATTGACATCATGGCGAGCATGCTGTCTCCCCTGCTGGATGAGAGCCACAGTGGCAGCTGCTGGAGAAAAGGCACATTCAGCAGTTGTCTTGGTCAATCCGCTGGTGGATGATGGCCACTATCAAGTCATGACAATAACACATCAAACAGTACTGGTAATACCACAGTCCCATATTTGACGATGGTATTCTTATCCATAGGAATACCACGACTGCTTTGCACGAACATTTTTCCTTGAGCTGTCGAGGATTGGCTGCATCTTTCACCTGGGTGAGGAGGCACCGTGGTTTGCTTTTCCGTGCCAAAGCTGCTCTACCCGGTGCACATTCGGTTGAGGATGGTATTCTGCTGCTGCTGTCGCTTATACCCCACTGCATTGGACATAATTCAGAGGCCTGAAGCAGTCGGGGTGATTCACGGTCCAGCACTGACGTATTCCCTCCAAATAGCAAAGATTCCCCGTATAGCCTTAACAGACTTGCGGCAAGTGCGAGCACCTATGAAGGCGCTACATCGCACACGAGGGGGTGGGTGGCCAGCACCACGCCCGGCCGCCTTTGTCTCCCGATTGGCGATGGTTACACACCGCACCACGTACTCATTTGAGGCTAAGTCAACCTAGGGGACGCCCAGGATCGGTTCAGATAATCGTCGCTGGTGTTGGCCGTGAGTGGGAATCAAACTTGTGTCACTGGACTCGTCGGCTCCACTGCCGCTCCCCAGTCACTCGCTCACCGGCAGTCGGTCGCCTGCTGATCGCCCTTCTGTCCAAGCTACCACGGTCACTGTCCCCGTGAACTCGCCTCGTTGATTCATCCTCTAGCGTTGACGACTCGCCCCACCATACACTTGAGTTTCACCCACACTGCTTCACCACCACACTGCAGGTCACAACATTGGCCGCCAGTCAGTCGCCCACTCAACCAGCACTCACTCGCCACACTGCACGTCACCTCACCCCTCTTACTGCATATTCCCGTATACATCATTATCTATTACAGCTTTGACGGTGCTGTTTGTTGCTGGCTGCTCAAGTTGTGGTCGTGTACTCAGCAGCTGTGTAAACCGGAAAGACCAATGCGTGTGGCATGCGGCTAGTACAAAATGTTCGGAATGGCGTGTATGTGTCACAAGGGGGTGTGTGTGCGCATTGTGTGTGAATGTTACTAGGCGTGTGTGTGCGCGTAGCAGTGAAGGAATGTGTGCGGCTGTGATCTAATCCAGAGCGGTGGCGCAATGGTTAGCACACAGCATTACGAATCCAGCCTCCCAATTTAGATTCCCACCCACGGCCCACATGAAGACGAGTTTTATCTGCACCGGTCCTTGAGCCTATATTGTATGCAAGTAGGTGAGTATATGTTCGCATGTATAGGTGAACTCAGCCTCAAATGAGTACCTGTTGCTATGTGTAAACATCGCCACTAAGGACACGAAGGCGGCCAGGCGTGGTGCTGGCCCGGCCAGCACCACCACCATGATGCTGGTGATGGGAGGAGGGAAATGAACAGTGCAGCAGCAGTGCGAGGGGAAATGCCGAGACAGGGGAGGTCACCTGCAGTGCGGTGATTGGGTGGGTGAATGAGTGGTTTTGTGGGTGGGTGAGTGTGTTTGTGACCTGTGACTTGTGTTCTTCACAACGACACGAATGAGGATTTGTGGCAGTATGTGCGGTGGTTCAATACAGTCCGGTGGATGGGACTAAACAGTCGGCGCCTCGTACACGGAATCCTCGACACGGGTGGTTGATTCAATGAGCGAGTGGATGAGTGGGTGTGATTGCTCGGGGCGTGTTCAGTTGTAGTTGAAAGCCACGGGAAGAGGACTGGAGTCACAGATGGGGGTAAACCTGCTCCGAGGCACGCGCGCCCTACGATGACAAAAGCGATGCTGCTGGTGGTGGTGGGGGTGACGATGCGCATTCCAGGCTAGTAAGTCACACTTGCTGTGGAGTGAGGGTCGTCGAGTTGTAACAGTTTATTTGTACGACCCCCAGGTAAGGGGACCCCACGTGAAGTTGGCTGACGTGACGGAACTGCAACGCGCACATCGCCATACATGGCAAGGAACGCAGTTCATGGCTTCGCACGGCGACGGCAATAGCCCAGAAGTATCCGGAAGCTACGACTGCTTGCCCAACCCACAGGCAGCAGAACAAACACGCCGACTATTCTATCTCTATCCCGCGATATAGGGAAATAAAAGTATCCAATTGACACATCCCATCAGCTACACGGCCTTCTGGGAGCGTGGAATCTTTAATCAGCGTTCGTTCAACAAGCACACTTTTGGATGGGTTTCAACATCGCCTTATAGTATCCACGGCGACGCTAATGCTTGTGTCGAGTTGTGTATTACGCACGGTTTTTACGTGGAACTAGGACCCACGTCTAACAGAGAGCGTTCGATGCCCCGAGCATTTTATAAGCATCGGTCCCAGCGAGCCGTGCTCTGCTGACGAGACACCGAAATAGGTAGATTGTTTTCTTGCGGGGTATTTCGTTTCCGTTCAAATATCCAGAAAATAAAAACGACTATTAGTGTAGCTGGATTGGAAACAAAATATTGGCCCGTTTTACCTCAGCAAGCCGAGTCTCAAGACTACCTCTCGCTTTCAGGAGGGTCCTGCCAAGTTTCCCTAATCGGGGATGGGGGGCGATGTTGCTGCTGCAGCTGCTGTGTTATCCCAATTGAGTATTTGGCAGATCATTTGTCGGAATTGGGGAATGTTCGGCCAGTAGTACCAGGTACACTGTGTGGGTTTTACTCAATGTAACAATGTGCCCCTCCCTCTCCAAAGCATGGAAAGGGTGAGAACATCGTAAACGTAGCGTTTTGAAAAAAATCTTCCAGCTTATAAAATATTTAGTTACACATTTGCTCAGACTTGGGTAAAAAAAATAAAGTAAAAAAAATCCCCCGCTCCGAAAACAATTATTGATGGAGAGAGCAAAGTCGGAAATGTGTTTTTTATTATTATATTATTTCATGCGATACCTGGAAACCTCGTTTTTCAAAACCTCCAGATACAAAACATCCCCAAGGGCTGCCCTTCAACGACATCGATCGCTTTCCCATGCGAGGTGCGGTGGGAAACTCGGAAATGTAGAAATTTGAAATGCCGATTTTCTTTAGACTTCAGAACCTCCACCGGTCAACTTCGTTATATCCTAAGCACAGGCGTAAAGCACACGCGCCACCACGGTTTTATATACTGTTCCTATACACTATTTGCGGGCGAGGTAAATTAAGGTTTTGACGTGCGCTCACTTGCGTCGTAGAACTCTCAAATATTCTCCTCGTGCTAAAAATGTCATCTCTCTAGCCCCCCCCGCGCCCCCGTGCAGAAAATAAACAGAGTCGCTCTTTAAACGTACAAGCAGTACTGATGTAATTTTTCAAAGGTTCTAAAAATATATACACCTCAGTGAGTCTCAAGACTCGTCACGTTTGGTCAGATCGGACGTTCGTGAAAACGCAGTGGCCTGGTTTCCTGTTGGGAGGAACCCGGGAGTAAAACTGGGAAATCCCAGGGCTCAGAAGCTGCATCACACCAACAGCACCCGCCTGTGTCTTATCTCTGCGCATTTCATGTCTGTACTTTCTCCCTGTGCCGCTGCGCCATTCGCGTTTTGGCGATGTGCCCAGCGCCAGGTTTCCTTGCGGAGAAGCGGGCGGGGCACACTGGCACACACTCCGTCCGGACCTTTTGCTCGCTCTGCCCCAAGCAGCAGCAGCAGTCTCGGCAGGGGCGTGGCGACTGAGAGGTTGGGGGGCTTTGTGGAGCCGATATACACGCAACCACTCGCAGCCCTGCACACACACACACAGAGGCAGCGCTAACCTTCACACACCGCCACGCACGCAGGGGCGCGGAGTAACAGCCGTACAGAGATACCGACAGAGAACACGGGGAGACAGCCACACACGCGCGCGCTCAGACGCACAGGGACACACGCACACAGCCGCACCGCAGGCGCTCTCGCGGCACACAGCCCGCAATGTGTTGGACGTGCCGCCCGGAGCTCAAGGTCGACTCTTGCGCGGGACTGGCGGACGACTCGAGCATGGAACCTGTGGGCGACTGGCTGACTGAGCCGACGCAGGACGACGCGATCGGGGCGATGGACAAAGGGTCGCGGACCCTGGAGGCCGACTCGACACCCCTGCAGGTGGTCGCGGGGCCCCCCTCCCCTCTCCCCTCGCCCCCGCTGGCGCTGCAGACCCCCGCCCTGGTGAGGCACCTGCTGCTGTGGACGATGGAGCCCGGCGGGGGCCACCGGGCGCCGAGCGCCGCGGCCGAGGCGCTGGAGGCGGCCGCGCTCGAGATGACGTCGCGCTTCGGGGCGACGCTCGCGCAGATGGCGGTGGCCATGGAGGCGGCCGAGGGCCCCGTGGGGTCCACGCGCGACGCGGAGCGCACGCTGCGCGCCGTGGCCGACAGGATGTTCGAGGACCGCGTCACCAACTGGGGCCGCATCGTGAGCGTCGTGGTGTTCGCGGGCTTCGTGGCGCGGCGCGCAACCCGCGCCGGCGTCGCGGTGGACGCCGAGGCGCTCGCCGAGGGCGTGTCCCGGTACCTGCTGGAGACTCGCGGCGCGTGGATGAGCAAGCACGGAGGATGGGTGAGTGGCGGCGAGGAGGGATATGGGTGGCGGACCGATTGGGTTGGAGGTGGCCAGAGGGGGACGCGAGCCGGAATGCCGGGCCACGCGGCCCGGGCCTCACGGCGACTGGGTGAGGAATGGGATCGCGGCTCCGGGTTTTGTTCGACTTTAGTTGGGGGTTTGGGGCCGTGGTTGAGATTGCGCGCGCACCATCTCGGCATTCACGGCCCCGTTTGTCAATCAGCTGCTTTGGTCGATGACTCCAAAGTAGCCTCGGATCGCCATGGGAATCATTCCGTGCTTGTATTGCACCGCCGTTCAAACTATGTGAAGCGCCTTCAGCGAAAGGCGCCCAAAACATATCAAATAAGATGGCATGGGAACGTGGAATTTCCACCACCGGTGGCGGTACACGGATGGGCACCAATGCCTCATTCTGTGTTTGTCGATACATTTCTGGACGAGAGCCTCCCGACACCGTGCGAGTCGTGGGGTGGGAGGTGTTGACCATACTTCCCCTCCGCCGGTGAGTGCGGGGTAGATGAAGGAAGAAGGCCACGCCGGTGTGGTCGCAGTCGTGGTGGAAGCCACCGGGTTTCGTGCAGGGACGGGTCCCGGGGTCCAGTCACGAGGTTCGGGCCATAGACGGGTCCGGTCATGAGGTTCGGGGTTTGGGGGGGCTCAAGGTTGGGAATTGAGTGTCCGTCTGGGTTCAGAGGCTGGGACCCGGCGTTGTTCGAGGCGTCGTCGCTGGTGATGTCGGGGGAGGGAGCGGGGGGTGAGAGAGAATGAAACTCGCGAGAGGGCAGCGTTTCTCGTTTCGCTGAACGCGGTCGAGGGGGGAATTCCTCGGCCTGAGCCACTGGGGGGGGGGGGGGGGGGGGAGTTTCGAGGGTGGCAGCAGCGGCAGTAGCAGGAGGCGGAGGATGGCAGCCAGACGCGGCACCGCGCTCTTTGGAACCTTCTCCCCTGCTGAGCACGGTAACGCTTAACTCCATTATTCATTATGTTTACTTGGGCACACCCGCTGTCACTTTGACCTCTGCTGAGTACAGTACGCTGCGACCACCAATTGGATAGTCTCGTTTATGTTGGCCGCGATCCCGATACGTTTGGCCTCGTCAAATGTACAATGGCAGCGGATTAACGAAGCGTGTACACATCAGCATCGTCGTCGTCGACACGACGTTGACTCACTTCGTTCACCTGCTGTACTGCTCATCTTCTTGGTTGTACTGCTGTGAAGAGTCGCGTGGCGAGCGCGCATTGCCTGGCCTGGTGGCCGTGACCCCGATCGCTTCCGAGTGGTCGCTTTGATGACGGCGTCCTTCGTCTCGTGGTTGCCATCGGAGGTTCGCGGTTTGATTCCAGTGGCCGCCCCGATTATTACTGCGGAAGAGGCTTGTGAAGGACACTACTGGCCAGTTGGAGGCAGTCGTCCTCCAACAACAGCGGAGGACAGAGGAGCGACGCTCACAACAACGAGCGGAGCGACGCTAAATAGAGAATCAGAATATTTATACTGCAGTAATCCGATGAGTTATGAAGCTCGTTTTCACAGATGCAGCTTGGTGGCACAGCGGGGAGCACAGGTGGTGCATCTGTCAGTCATCTCAGTCAGTCAACCCATGGCAAGTGGGTCGTCTGTCCCGTGGCCTGCCAGCGCTGTGGTGACATCACCACCAACCACTTTGTGGCCAATGACGATTGCTATTATGAAGCATATAGCAATGCCACTTGCCGTCTGCTTCATAGTAGACGTAAAAGATCCCCTGACGTCATTTGCAAGAGTACAGCCCATTGTGTGGTCATTCGCGAAATGGCTCCGTTGCATGTATGTTGAACTTCTCTCGCACCGTACGTAGCCAACCATGCTACTTCCGGTTGTACAGCACAACCGTCGCCTCCTACCTGGCCGACTCACGCCGCTGGTCGCCCTTGCAAATGAGACCCTTCCTGACCTCTTGAGGCCTGAAGCCTGTTTCCACAAAGTGAACCTGACAACTCGTTAAACGTCTCGATTTGGTGCGGCGATGACGACGATGACGACGATGACGACGATCCACCTGGTGTCTGTCTGCAGGAAGGTTGCGCCAGCCAACTCCGAGGAGCCAGCCCGGAGGACGCCCTGTGGAGCGGCCTGCTGAGGGTGGTGGGGATCGGGTTCGGCATCGGGGTCCTCCTCACCACCTGGAGGGTCCTGCGGGGGATCTGAGGGCGCAGTTGGTGGGTGGGCGGGGAGCCCTCGCCCACGTCTCAAGGACTGCGTGAACGCGCTCGAAGTCGAGGAACCCGTCATGCTCTCGCCCCAACCCCCCCCCCCTCGTCTCCACAGCCCTCCGGGGGAGCGGCGGGAGAGGAAAGCGTGAAGTCACACGGATTCAATCCCTGCTCAGCCACTCGAGACCCTGCTGTGGGTATAGCCAAGGGAACGCCCCCCTCCCCCGGTGGCGGCTGTCTCTACCTGGCCCAGCACATGCGGCATTCGTGTGCTGGCAGCGGACGATGGACATACAGACGACGGGTTTGGGGATGTGAAGATCAGGAGCCCGTGGCCTCTGAAGTTTGCACGCAGGTTTAGACAACTGTTGTGTGCACGTGTGGCGCTCCAGCACTTTGGAGGTGGTGGTTGGTGGCTCACTTCGAGATCTGTGAAACGCTCAAACCCTGCTGGACTGCCAGGTGGTGGCCAAGAGACGGAAGCACAGGAAGTGGAATTAGGGAATCGATCTGCGTGGAGCTGTGAGCATCACCCCTTCGTCGACAGTGGCGCGGTGCTGGGTTTTCTCAGGGGTCTTCCATGCGCAGCCAAACGCGCACCTCTCATGGAATGCATGGCCACGCGTCCCATTGTAACAGCACCCTCTGACAATGTGGGTTCCCAAATCAGAGACGACTCGTTAGAAACGTCGTTGTGCGCTACCATGCATTTGTGCACAGTCGCGAGATCGCCAGAGTCGTTTTATCCTACGCGCGCGATGATTGGTTTGTGTTGTGGCCACTTTATTTATTTATTTGCCCGGCCAGACGACCCGGCTGTGGAGTGTGGCTCACGGCAAGCGGAAGGTCGTGAGGTCAAATCTCATCGTCAGCACCCTCCGGTAGTCGATAAAACGAGAACCACTTTGTGGGGAAGATCAACAGTGGTTGTCTTATGGATAGACTCGTCACCGCCATAGGAATGTAGAATTCCCACCACTGGCTCTGCGTGGCTGTGAACTGGAAAGATGAGCACCCAACGCCTCAACGCCAACTTGAGCACGAAGTCACTTCTACTTTTTAATGTAACCGTTGCAAATCTAAGCACAATGTCGCACGTGGTACACTCACGGCTATGGCGATGCCAGTGTGCGAGTGAGTGTGCGAGTGTGTGTGCGAGTGAGTGTGCGAGTGTGTGTGCGAGTGAGTGTGCGAGTGAGTGTGTGCACTTTATTTATTCCCCGCCGATTGACTGTGCACTTTAACCTCATCTTTTATATATTTGTTTCGCACCTTAACCCAAGGCGCTTCAAGCCGATTGTGAAATTGTAAATTGAGTTGATCGTGGCCCTGTGGCCATACTTGGCACGCGTCCAGCGGTGCATGCCAGACTCTGCGTGTCCGTCGTGACCGAGAAGGTTCCTCTCCCCAGACGCGATTTGTCCTCGCCATGTTACCCGATGTTTGACTACGTTATGAACTTTCAAACAAATACAGGAATTGGAAAGAGAGCTCCAGAAAGTGATCGAATCTCTGATGATTGCCGCAGGGAAAACATTTGGTCACGTATATTTCGTTTCCTCCGAGATTAAATGTCAAATGTAGTAAATAGGTCATCATCGTTACCGTGGGCCCCCGAGTCCGAGAGTTGAGCTCTGGACTCGACTCGGCGGGATGAGAGTGGCCCGAGTCAGCGCTCGGATCAGTGCAAGTTCTCGTCTCGACGCTGTGCGCTGGGAGGGTCGACTGCCACAGTGGTGAGATGTTAACTCACTTGCCTGGTATGCAGAAGGTCGTGGGTTCGATCCCAACCCCTGATGCCTGCTGTATATTTGGAGTTCGCATGTTTTCTCTTCCCGTGGTCGTGTGTATTTTTCTCCTGGTCCTCCGGTTTTTCCCACCACATTTAGAATCAACATCACGCGTTTTGAGTAGTTGGCTGCTATAAAATTCCACATGATAAGCCACTTCGTTGAGCTATCATTTGTGGCCAGGTCACTTCTTAAAAAGAACTACGTAGCTTAGTGAGCCTTACCTGGTAAAACAAAATGAATGTTTTAATAGGTTTAATAAAGAAGAGTTTTGTACTGTGCTGGGGCAGGACACTTCACGGCGACCAGGGGCGACAAGCCAGTGGACGAGGCTAGCTCGTGAGCGGCAGCCAAACGAGGGAGTGCGCCGGCGTGGGCATCCATTGAGCAGCACGGAACGACGAGATCAGGCTGCATGTGGGACCGTGAGAGATGGGAACGTTTTGCGAACGCCTTTGTCCAGCAGTGGATATATCATGATGCTGATGTTGTCCAGAGTGAATGAAGGATGT
Organism: Lethenteron reissneri; assembly: GCF_015708825.2. Taxonomy (NCBI): domain Eukaryota; kingdom Metazoa; phylum Chordata; class Hyperoartia; order Petromyzontiformes; family Petromyzontidae; genus Lethenteron; species Lethenteron reissneri. The sequence continues at coordinate 12,118,518 of NC_083824.1, forward strand.
CTGTGGTGTTAATTTAATGCGCGTCTGTTGTGAATAAAGCTCGAATCTATTCATCGTCTCAGCGTGGTACTCATGACACCATCGACACAGGGAGAGAATCAACAGTGGAGCCGGGAGTCAGGTGTGTCGCCTGCGGCAGACGTGTCACCTGCACAGGTGCAGCAGCACACAGGTGTGTCACCTGTGCAGGCGTGTCACGTGCACCAGGTGTGTCACGTGCACCAGGTGTGTCACGTGCACCAGGTGTCACGTGCACCAGGTGTGTCACCTGCACCAGGCGTGTCACGTGCACCAGGTGTGTCACGTGCACCAGGTGTGTCACGTGCACCAGGTGTGTCACGTGCACCAGGTGTGTGACGTGCACCAGGTGTGTGACGTGCACCAGGTGTGTCACGTGCACCAGGTGTGTCACGTGCACCAGGTGTGTCACGTGCACCAGGTGTGTCACGTGCACCAGGTGTGTCACCTGCACCAGGTGTGTCACGTGCACCAGGTGTGTCACGTGCACCAGGTGTGTCACGTGCACCAGGTGTGTCACGTGCACCAGGTGTGTCACCTGCACCAGGTGTGTCACGTGCACCAGGTGTGTCACCTGCACCAGGTGTGTCACGTGCACCAGGTGTGTCACGTGCACCAGGTGTGTCACGTGCACCAGGTGTGTCACGTGCACCAGGTGTTCCAGCCGCAGGTGAGGCGTGAACCGGTGAGGTTCTCACTGACATCACGTGATCAGATTACCTACAATGCAGCAGCACACGTCCGGGGTTCACCGTCTTCCTGTTCCTGTACCTGCATTCCACCTACAGCAGGCCCGTGCGCGTGGCGGGTGCGAGGTTGATCACGTGACGCTGTGCTTGGTGATGGTTGTCGCTCTGAACCCAATTCTCGTGTGGGGTGTGGATCGCTCTCCAAAAACATCATCAGCTGTGGTGTTGGTGCCGAAGCGGTAATAAACTTGCACGTGACAACTTTATTAATTGGCCGTGTCAATTAGCTGTTAGCGAGGAGCACCTATGAAGGCCGGCACGGCACACCATGGCGTGGGTGGCCAGCACCACGCCCGGCCGCCTTTGTCTCCCCAGTGACAGTGTTTTTTTTAAACACCGCACCAAGTACTAATTTGAGGCTGAATCAACCTAGGGGAAGCCCAGGGCCGTTACAAATAATCGTCACTGGTGTTGGCCGTGAGCGGGAATCGAACTCGGGTAACTGGGTTAGTAGCGCAGCGCGCTGACCGCTACACTGCCGCTCCCCGCACACGTCCGGCCCCCAACACAGACACGGGACGCACTGACTCCCTCCCACACTGGGTCACTGATCTCACCCACCCCGCGTCTCTGCGCGTGTGAGTGGCACTACATCACTCGCATCGCTCGCATCGTCGTCGTCATCGTCGTCCACCGCCCCTCGTGACCACCCACGCAGCGCTCAGCAGGGGGCGACCTCGCACCGCAGCGAGGCGGGGGAACAGGACTCACTCCGCGGACATTGATCAGTCCCCCTCCCTCCCTCCTGTCCCCAATACCAATCACCCCGCCACTCGCCACCACGTGACGCTGACGTCACCACGTCGCCTGTGCCAGGCCAGGTGCGCTTCGAGGCCCACGTAAAGTGTCGAAGGCTCGCCGCTGACTGGAGGTCACGGAAAAGACCCTGCGCCATGGGTTTGGCTGACTAAGATGACTGGAAGATGCACCAGCTGTACCCTCGACTGTGCCAACTTGCTGAGTTTTATCCGCCCGGCGCTCCGGTCGTTGTTGTGAGCGTCGCTCCTCTGCCCTCCATTGTTGCTGGAGGGCGACTGCCTCCAACTGCCCAGTAGCAGCAGCGTCCTTCACGAGCCTCCTCCATAGAAGTCGATCTTGACGACCACTCACCCCCATACAAACAACCGCCGTGACGTCACCACGGCGCTTGTGCCAGGCAAGGTGCACTTTGAGGCCACGTGAAGTGTCAAAGTGTCCCTGGAAAGGAGGCCACGGGACAGACCCACGTGCCAGGGGTTAGCACCTCCGATTATCGCGGTTGGCTACGTACGGCGCAAAAGAAGTTCAACATGGATACATACAGGAGTTGACTGACTGAGATGACTGGCAGATGCACCACTTGTGCCCCTTTGACGCTCTGCTCGGCGCTCCGCTCGTTGTTGTGAGCGTCGCTCCTCCGCCCTCTGCTGTCGTAAGAGCGCGACTGCCTCCAACTGCCCAAGAGCAGCGTCCTTCACGAGCCTCCTCCACAGTCCGACCTTGACACCGTTGACCAGAATATTTATTTGTACTGGAGGAATCCGATGAGCTATGAAGCTCTTTTTCACAGATGCTCAGTAGTTTTCACAGATGTCCAGATGGTACCGGTCATCGGCAAGTCCACTCAGCTCCACGTCCTCCTGTACCACACCAGCCCATCTCTTCCCCAGCCCGTACCGCGCCCGTTTAGCCCCCGCTATCCGACCAAACAAAAGCTGCTTGACCATGCAGGGGCTGGGCATGCGGGCTACATGACCCAGCAAACGCACCTCATTAATAATCATGAGCGGGTGACGTCACTCCGCATGGAGAACTCCCCTCATTAATAATCATGAGCAGGTGGGGTCCTCCAAATGGACACCTCCCCCGCCATTAATAATAATTAGTGGGTGACGTCACTCCACGTGGGGGGGGCGGGGCGCCTCCTCCCCACTCCCGTCAACTCACACGTCACGCCATCTCCGTAACGCTATTAAGACATCAAAGTAAAAAGGACGTCATGATGAACAAGGGATTATAACCTCTAAATGAAATAGGTCTGTGTCACCGCGCCCTTACAAATTGCACACGAATGGATGCAATGAATATTTCACGTCGCGCTCTGCTTTTTGCTTGCAAATTTCACATTTACTGCAATACGCTCATCATTGGACGGGCTCTAGGCTAGTATATATAGTAGTACTATACTGCCTTCAACTTTTATGGACGACTAGCGATTTGTCGTATTATCTGGCTGTATAGCAAATACAAAAATACAATTGCTTTAAAATGCAAGTAAAAAATGCGTGTTCTAATATGTATGTGTTTTTGAAAAAAAGATGTAGGGCCCCTTTATAACATATGCTACAGGCCCCGCACTACCTTAATCCGGCACTGCTCACATTCTCCACCGTGACGCGAGCGAGTGTTGTGCGTCGTGCATTGAGTAACGTTGGGGGGGGGGGGGGGGGGTCCTGTCGAACTGGGGACCCGCGTGGCGTCAGAGAGAGGGAGCGGCGGAGAGGCGCCCCCCCCCCCCCTGTCAGCAACTGGCAGCGGCTGGCGGCATCGGCGCTGCTGGCGAGGCGCAGCGCCACGAGGCGTTGATGTCGCCGCGACTTCCACCGCCTCGCGGCCCTCCGAGCCTCTGGGTGCGGGGAGCAGAGGGCAGAGCGCCTCGCGGGCCCCTCCGCTTCGCGTGGCCGAGATAGCGAATTCGCGGGGTCGAGGGGAGCCATCGAACGCCCCCCCTCTCGCCTCCTGCTCCCCGCCCATGCCCCCCCCCCCCTCGACCACGCGTGATCCGAGTCGCGTGAATAAAAACAAACCACCGGATAGAACGCAAATGGGAATCGGCACAGAAACAATCGCATTACAGAACAACATGGACACCGTTGCTCCAACCTAAGCAGTGTTCAATGCAATACCTTTCCTGTCACACAAGTTGGCTCGGATAAACGACTTTATATTCATGACAAAGAATTCCTCGTGACATCACGTGCCAGGAACATGAATAACATTGATTGGGTGATTATTGCGCTGGAAGTAAACTGACAATGACGTATTCGAGTCTGTTTGTAGAGTGGGGGGGCAGAGGGGGGGGCAGAGGGGGGGGGCGAGTGGGGGGGCGAGAGTGGGGGAGGGGGGCGAGGGTTGGGGAGGGTGAGAGTGGGGGGGGGAGAGAGGGGGGGGAGAGGGGGGGGGAGGGGGGGTTGAGAGTGGGGGGGCGAGAGTGGGGGGGGGGGCGAGGGTTGGGGGGGGGAGGGGGGGGGCTAGAGTGGGGGGGGGAGAGGGGGGGGAGAGAGGCCGCGACTCTCACTGCCAGCGAGAATCCCAACCCAGGAGACGGGCAGAGAGGACGTGACGATGACGCACATGATGACATCACCACCACCACTACTTCCATGACTAACATCACCACCAGCATCACTAACACCACCACCACTACTTCCATGACTAACATCACCACCAGCATCACTAACACCACCACTACTTCCATGACTAACATCACCACCAGCATCACTAACACCACCACCACCACTACTTCCATGACTAACACCATTACCACCACCACTACTTCCATGACTAACATCACCACCAGCATCACTAACATCACCACCACCACTACTTCCATGACTAACATCACCACCAGCGTCACTAACATCACCACCGCCACTTCTACCATCACCATCACTACCAGCATCACTAACATCACCACCAACACCACCGCCACTATCACCACTACCATCACTATCGCCACCGCTACAATCACCACTACTATCACCACTACCAAAGACAAAGATCCCCCGTATAGCCTTAACAGACTGTTAGGACTATGACAACACCATTACTACCACCACTACAACCACTACCAGCACCACCATCACCACTACCATCATCATCACCACCACCATCACCACTACCATCATCATCACCATCACCACCACACCACCACCAGGCTGCCGACACGGCAGTGGGGACATAATGAGGGGGAAATGAGACAGAAGTAGCTGCTGCGCTGATGCGATTTTGGTAATGGGCGCGTGATTGGATTGCAGCGCGCGGCACGCGACTGCGATGGGAGCGGAGGTCGCGACTCGGGCCCTGGGTCCCGGGGTTTGGAATCGGAGCGGATCGCGGCTTAAAAGCCACCCCCCACCCCCTCCCCTCACCCACGAGCACTCACCCCGCCATCCACCCCAGCCAGGCAGCCCGTAACCCAATCACGAGTGAATAATTCAGTGAGACTCTCAACGACTCTCGACGCACCCCCCCCTTCCTTTTATAACAATTACCGATAGCCCCCCAACTCCACCCGAAGACCCTCTCACCCCCCTCCACCCCGCCCCTTCGACCCCCACCTCCCCAGTGTAGCGCTATGATTCATGTCGCTCGCTGGTGTGTGCCGAGAGCTGCTGGGGAGCTGTATCTTAAGTAGAATGATAATCATCGTAATTATCATCGTCATCATGAGTAGTAATATCAGATGATTTGTCCACTGCTGGATGAAAGCCTCCTTGGCCAAACCGACGCCCTTTGTCACGGTCCGGCGATCTAGCCACACAGCCGGCACGTGCGCCCTTCATCGCCACAGTCTACTGGGGACATTAGCATCCACCTGTGTGGTTTGGACACGCACACACAATGACACGCCTGACTACATGCCATGCGTGTCGTTGTGTGCGCGCGCATGTGTGTGTATGTCTTTGTGCGCGTGTGTGTGTGCAGTTAGCGGAGCCAAGCTCAGAGTCACTCGAAAGCGTGGTTGTAGAGGTGAGCTTTTAAGTATCTCTTGAAGGACACCGTCCTGGATCTTGGTATCAAGAGGAGGTCGTGAGTTGCTCTGCGCAGGCATCTGCCGCGTGCTGTGCTGCACGTCGTCAATAGTGAAGAGAGGTTCGGGGGGCAGGCAGATGTGAAGGCGCGGTGGCAGAGGCAGGCGGTGTTGTATGTGACCCTGCTGGCGATGGGGAGCCAGTGGAGGGCACGGAGAGAGGCGAGTGAGTCGAGACGGGGATGGGTGTTGCTGATGGCGACGCGTGCCAGGTTGTTTTGCCGTCTTTGACGTTTTTTGAGGTTGCCAGAGGAGGACCGGACTAGGACGGAGTCGCGATGGTCGAGGCGAGACCCAACGATGCAGCGTGCCAATGTGTTGGCAGTTTCAGTGGAGATGAGAGGACGTAGGTGTCTGAGAGCCTTCAGGTGAAAGTTACATGAACTGATGATATGGTTAGTTTGACGGTCGAAGGATAAAGTTGAATCTAGGATGACACCGAGGTAGCTGAAGTGATCGGTGAATCTGATGCTGTGACCAAAGATGTGTCTGTGTGTTGGGAGCGCGGATGAGTTGAGACGTTGCCTAGGTACCTAACACGATGGCCACTGACTCTGACGGATTAAGGGCAAGGTTGTGTGCAGAGAACCACTGTTCCAAGGCGGCGGTGCATTCCGGGAGTCTGTTGAGGTCGCTGGTCACCCCGAGGCCTCTCCCTGCTGGGCGCCGGTCGTAGGGGGTCCGCCGTCTCCCGATCCTTCGCTCGTGTGAGAGCAGCTGCTGCTGCTGCTGTGCTCCTCGCTCGCGGGAGAAGGGCTGCCGCCCACCGGCTCTCCTCCCTGGGTCACCCCCCCCCCCCCGCGAGTCCGCGAGTCCTGCTTGGGGGGCATGACTCGTCGCTGGCGCACGGCCGCCTGAGAGCACCCTGTTGCCTCTCCGCCAATCAAACGCGACGCCTCCCCTCACACAGCCCCGCGCAGCAATCACACGCTCTGAACGGGGGGTCAGGAGTCGGAGGGAAAATTATGTTGCTCGCGCCCGCGTCGCCGATTGGGGGTTTTCGTTACGGGTGGTTTAAAGGGCTGTGGGACGGGTGTTTGCAAGGGGAGTTAGTCCGCACGCGGGGCGGGGGGTTCGCAGCAGCAAGACGAAGCGCACACCCGCGGCGCACCGACCACACACGCTGTGAGCGCACATACACACAGCACCCCGCGCTTCCCACACGCTCGCCGAATCCACACGAGGCTGTGTTTAGTTATTAACAATTTATTATCGGCGCGACGGCTAGCCACCCTCACTGAGTCAGTAGGAATCGGCAAGGCAGGATTAAACTATCTCCCGATGGTCTGTGCCCGATTTATCTAGTTTGATAGGACTTAAGCTGCTTTGGTTTTTAGGCTAAATCTCAACACTCCCTCTCTCTTACTCAGTTCGATGCGTACGGCGCTCCGGCGGGCCCGTCCTCTCTGCACACCTCGACTCGTCGCACGGACGTTCGAGTGGCCGAACTGGAGAGCGTCCCGCTGGCTGACTTGAGGAGCAAGACCCTTTTCCCCTTTCTGCGTCCCCCTTTTATTGTTTACCTACATCAAAGAAAAGCCGTCGCTAATCCGAGGGCCCTCTCGGCCAATCAGATTGCTCGTCTGTCCTACAGCATTCGGCGCCCTCAGCGCCGTGCACATCCCGGTTTCCATATCAAAGGGACCGCCGCTGGCTGCCGCGCTGGCGGCCGTGCACAAGTACATTCGTCCTGCCACTCAGACGCCCACCCTGGTTTACCGCCGCCCGTGGCTCTGTCCCCCCCCCCACCTGCCTGCCGATCCGTGTGTGGGGTGCGTGTGCTAACCGCGGTGGCTGGGCAGCCCCGTCGTGACCATGTAATTTCAACCCAAGTCACGGCGCCGCGGTGCGAGTTAGCATCGGGGGAGGTCGCCCAATTCTTTGGCCGCAGGAAACCGTGAAGATTATCCCTATGAGAGGGCTTCTGGGTGAAAACCTGTCGGCCAGGTGACCTCCCCTCGGAGCTCTATGTGGGGGGGAAATGCGTGAGGGTGTGTTTATGTGGGGGGCGGTGAGGGGGAGCAGCGTCGGCCCCGTCGCTTGGCGGTGGCCGAGTCGTAGGTGGGGCTCCCGCAGAGCGGCTCGAGGCTGCGGCATCACAAGCCTCTCAAATCCAGACGCGTTGGGAGAATTGATGGCGGTGAACAGAATAGTGTCATTCGCGTATGAGTGGTGCTTAACACCGAAGCTTGCGATGAGGCAGCGGATCGGCGAAGTGTAGGCCGTGAACAGCAGGGGACCGAGGACGGAGCACTGGGGGACGCCACGTAATGCTTTTGTTTCAGGAGATGTGGACGAGCCCACCAGGACTGAGGATTGCTGATCAGAAGGTACGACAGTATCCACTTGAGTGCTGAGCCACATATACCGAAGTCGGATTTCAGGAGAGAAGTAATGAGCGAGTGGTTGACCGTGTCAAAAGCTGATGAAATTTCCAGACTTACAAGAGCAACGATGGAGCCGGAGTCAATAATCATTAAAATGTCATCGAGCACTCTGGTGAGTGCTGTTTCTGTGGAGTAGTTTTGACGGCGAGTCGACTGGAAGCAGCTGTAGTTTGGGGAGGAGGTGATGTGGGATCTGAGCTGGGCGAGTCTTTCGAGGAGTTTAGAGAGGTTCGAGAGATTAGTGATGGGACGATAGCTAGACGGGTCATCAGGATCGAGTCTTGGTTTCTTTAACAGGGGGGAAACCAGGCCAGATTTGAGGTTGGACGGAAAACACCCCATAGAGAATGAGGGATTTGCGATGTTCCTGATCATGATGGCGACTTCGGGAGGACATTGCTTGAACAAGGAACCTGGGAGAACGCCGAGTGGAGATGACTTCGTGTGAAGTGATTGAATCAAAGAGAAAACGTCGTTTGAAGATACCGGCTTGAACGTGGTTAGAAAGGTGTTTGGGCGAGTGCTTACAATTTCAGGAACGGGAGCGGGGTACGATGGTGCGATGTGAGGGAAGACGTGCAGGAGTTTGCGATGGTGGTCAGCTTGTTGGTGAAGTCGGTTTTGAAAGAGGTGGCAAGTTTCAGTGAGGCCAGGGGATCGCTAAGGTGAGGGACCACGTTGCTACCAGGATGTAGAATATCCTTTAGGGCAGGGGTCGGCAACCAAAATAACAAGAAGAGCCATTTCTTTCCAATTCGGTACAAAATTCAGTATTTCAAGAGCCGCAATGCATCTGAGTACATACTGTACTCACGTACATATCGTCAAAAAGCAGCTCGTAAAGAGCCGAATGCGGCTCCGGAGCCGTAGGTTGCCGACCCCTGCTTTAGGGTCTTCCAAAGGATGCGTAGTTTTCCGGTAGCTGTTCTGATGCGTTCTTCAATGTCGGATGAACGTGAGGCAAGGAGGATAATTTCGTTGGTTTTCCTGCAGGCAGCTTGGTAGGCAACTCGATCAGCAGGAAGACCACTGCGGGACCCGATCGTTTCAAGGAACCTCCTGCATCGCTTAGCAAGGATGGCGTCTCTTGAGAGGCAGCGGGCGTCGTGGGAAGGCTACCGAGTTGTTCGTGGTTTTAATGGTGCCAGCTTGTCCAGAGCACTGTCCTCAGGTCAGCTTCTAATTGAAGAGCACAGAGTGTTGAATCGGAAAACTTGATACCCTTGAAATGACGAGAGTGGCGGGTGATTTTGATGGTGATTAGCTTGGGAATTTGAAGGAAAAATAGTATGAGGTGGTGGTCGGAGTAACCAGTTTGGGAAACTCCCAGTGCAGAGATGCGACGATCCAGGTAAGGTTCCAGAACCAAGTCGAACATACTCTCAACATTTGTTGAGGAAGATATGGTGGGGCCTGAGTTGGTGATGACCAGGTTATGGCAGGCCAAGGTTGACTCGAGGTGGCTATCAATGGAGGCTGGGGTATTGCCGGGGCAGCTTAAGTCTCCAGTAAGCACGAGCCTGTGAGATGGGTTAGGAATGAGATAAATATATTCGGAAAGCTCGTTTAAGAAGGTAGTGATGCTGCCATCTGGAGGGCGATAGATGGAAATGAGGGAAAATCACTCGGTGTTAGTAGTGGGGGACACGGACTGGACCTCAAAGATGGCGGGAGCCATCGGTAGATAGAGCTCTTTAATTTTCAAGTGAGCATTGTGGACGACTGCTAAGCCACCGCCCCGCTGGTTAGTTGCGCGAGGTTTGTGAAGAACCTTGTATCCCTGGGGCGCGACTTCCAAAGAGATGGCTGGTGGGCAGTCTGGCCTGCACCGGGTCTCGGTAATAAGCAAAAGGTCGATGCGGTGGTCCAAGATGGTATTTGAGAATCGGGCTGATTTGTTGGGAATGGAGCGTGAGTAGTGGAGGCGGATGGGTGAAGGTGGATGTGAAGATCCGAAGAGGTGCGGCGTCGAGAGGTCAGAGGAAGTAGCTGGTTGAAGGTTGACCTGTCAACAGCGGCCCCTACCGCCTCTGCCACCACGGCGCCGATGCAGTCTCTGACGTTGACCGCGAAGAAGCCCGAGGACAGAGAGTGTCCTCAGGAGCGCGGATTCCAGCTGCACGTGAAGAGATGGTGCGTGTCGAAGCCCTGTTATATCAGCCCACGCTGTACGGGTGGTGGTGTTGGGGGGGCAGGTTTCGGGTGGACTCCGATCAGCGGCTGTGCTGCCCGCAGCAGCAAGTCCAGGTAGTGGTGGCCAGGATCCACGCGTCAGCACGCGCTGCCACGCACGCGGCGGGCGCGTGCACGCCGACGTGAACACTCGCTGAGCCCACACGCACGCGGGCGGACACGCTCGCGGCGCGTACGATGGAGGCGCCGGGAGAACACGATGTCCAGTGGAGTAGGTGACCACGCGCTGTGCTCCAGCTCGCAGGTGATGTGGCAGCTCCCATTCGCTGGTGGTGCTGGGCAGCAGGCAAAGCCACTCCCTTGTGTTGAGTGGTGGACAGTCTGCGTCACGTTCCCACTCGCGGGTGGTGTTGAGCAGTGAATGTTGCTGTTGTTGTGTGTGAGAATGCGTGTGTGTGTGTGCCGAGGGAGGCTGTTATGTTATAACAAGCAGACACTTCGCTTCACCACGATATCCCATGACACTGCATTGACGGTGGTGCACAACAGCACACTCAGCACGCTCGTCAACAACACGGACTTAAGAATAAACACGTTTGAAATAGGCGACGTTTTGGCATTTGGCCCTTATTCACAGCACACACATATACCGGAGAGGTATTCAGAGTCTCTGAAGAAGAGCTATTGCCCAATACGTTAGACTTCGTGTCGTTAAGGCCGCGTTATTCGTGAATGTGTTGAGGCATGGTGACGCTGCGCTAAGGATCGTACACGGCCTGTGTGTCGAACCGCCGTTATATTTGCAACACAGGCGGAGGTCAAACTCGGGTGGGCGAGGGTATGAGGGCAGTGGGGAAGGTTGGAGGGGTGTGGAGGTGGGGTGAGGGGGAAAAGAGTGGGGCGGGGGGGGGCTGTGAATTATTAATGGGGTCGCGGTGGTTGGGGTCAAATTGCCGAGCGCACAGTTCACTGTCTCTCCACACCGGGGAGGGGGGGAGCGGGAAAGATGCAGGGAGAGAGATAAGAGAGTGGGAAAGATGAAGGGGAGAGCGGAAAATGGAGGCAGAGTTGTAGGGAGTGGTGAGACAATTCAGGGACGCCTCAGGACCGACTCGGACGTCGCTCAACGCGGGTGTCGTTTCCGTGGCTGGGATTCGAACTCGCTGGGCTCGTAGCGCAACTAACCGCGCACGTGAACACAATCTATGAGCACGTGGCAGCCCCCATTGAGGCGCGGTCTCGTTTGAAGAGAGGGGCCCAATGTCGCCACCGCTGGGCCAGTTGGGAGTCGTGCGCGCACGGTCGAGCCTGGCTGGTGGTTGGCATGGCCCTGTGCGCAGTTGTACCGCCGGCGCACTCGACAGCTGACGCTACTCACGAGACTTGTCGTCTGTTCCCCGTCACCGCCAACCCCCCATCCTCCTCCTGCGTGAGACGCGCAGGAGGCCGAGCGGCGGCGTGGACACGTTGGGGGTGGGGGGTCCGAGGGAAGGGGCTCTGCGAGAACCGGGGGATGAAGGGAGGCGGCAATTGGTGGGGGGGGGGGGGGGGTCGCGCTCTGTCCTTTCCGCGCCGATCCTAATTGGGGAGTCGAGGGGGTCGTGACCTCAACATTACGGGGCAGCCGTTCCCACTCCCCCCCTCCCGCCCTCTCCATTACCCCCCCCCCCCTCCCTCAACATCGTCTCAGGGCACCCTCCACAACTCGGACCCCCTTGGCTTTTGACTGTCCGAGGCGAGCGCTGTCAGAGGCCACCTACTATTGTTGTTATTGTTGTTGTAACCGCATGCGGGCGGGGGGGGGGGCGGGGGGCCTTCCTTATCCTCATTGCTCCTCGTCCTCCTCGCTCCTTTAAGGTGCTCCGACCTCCGCATTGCTCCTCCTTCCACCTCCTCCTACATCCTCCTACCTCTTCCTCACCACCCCCTCCCTCCTCCTTCTCCTCCTCCATGGACCTCCCCCTCCAATCGTCACCTTCGTCCATGCGAACAGTCCTCGACTTACGCACATAACTCGTTCATGAGGGCGGTCTGTAAGTCGAACGGTTCGTTAGTCGGAACACAATGTACCGTATTTCAATGCCAACGCGCACAAACGCTCACTCACAGCGCGAGGTTGACTCATTTACATCTCGCGGAGGATTGCTCAGCCGGACAAAATAGTGCCGCGGTTCAATCTGCAAGTGCGAGTTCGCGTTTTAAGTCGATTAAAAAATTGTATATGTCACGGAAGCTGGTTTAACTCGTAGGGCTTTGGCGACCAATATTATGCATAATAGAGGGTTTTTTTGTTTTTATCGCGTAAATATTTATGTAAATATTTTTTTTATTGAGTAAATCTTTACTTAAATATTTACCTAAATATTTACGCGATCTAACCCAAAACACGTCGATTATGGATTCATGGAAGCTGGTTCGTAAGTCGAGTGTTCATGAGACGAGGTGTTCATGAGAAGAGGTGTTCATGAGACGAGGTGTTCATGAGTCGAGGTGTTCATGAGACGAGGTGTTCATGAGACGAGGTGTTCATGAGTCGAGGTGTTCATGAGACGAGGTGTTCATGAGTCGAGGTGTTCATGAGACGAGGTGTTCATGAGACGAGGTGTTCATGAGACGAGGTGTTCATGAGACGAGGTGTTCATGAGTCGAGGTGTTCATGAGACGAGGTGTTCATGAGTCGAGGTGTTCATGAGACGAGGTGTTCATGAGTCGAGGTGTTCATGAGACGAGGTGTTCATGAGACGAGGTGTTCATGAGACGAGGTGTTCATGAGTCGAGGTGTTCATGAGTCGAGGTGTTCATGAGACGAGGTGTTCATGAGTCGAGGTGTTCATGAGTCGAGGTGTTCATGAGACGAGGTGTTCATGAGACGAGGTGTTCATGAGTCGAGGTGTTCATGAGACGAGGTGTTCATGAGTCGAGGTGTTCATGAGACGAGGTGTTCATGAGTCGAGGTGTTCATGAGACGAGGTGTTCATGAGTCGAGGTGTTCATGAGACGAGGTGTTCTTGAGTCGAGGTGTTCATGAGACGAGGTGTTCATGAGTCGAGGACTGTCTGCATTGCGAGCGACTCCCCCCCCCCCCCCCACTGCGCTATTCGCGGGGCCGTTCGGTAGGGGGAGACAGTGGCGCGTGGAGTGACGACGAGAGCAGGCAGGTCGTGTCTCCTCGGTGATCATCACTAACCAGGTCAACACCACCGCTCGTGCTAGTGACCAGGTGACCAGGTCACACCACCACTAGCACGGGTACAAGTGGCAAGGTGACCATCATCACTAACCAGGTCACACCACCACTATCACTGAGTATTACGGACTTTATCAGCATCAATAATACCCAGGTGAACACCACCATCAGTACTAATGTGATGTGTAATATAGGAACAATGGGTGCCGTGCAATATAGTTTACTGTGTAATGTAGTGCACCGTATAATGTAGGTGCTTTTTAATACAGTGTACCGTGCGGGAACTCGCGGGAGGCAGAGCCTCACCTGCCATACTCCAATGAAAATAGCTGTTACGAAAAGGAAAAAAATAATGATAGTAAAATAAAATAAATATTAAGATTTTTCCACTGATCTGTGTTATACGATTCCAATCATTTTGATAGTAAAAATCGCCAAATTTGCGGAGCTCCGCTGCAAATACAGGAAGAGACGAGAGGTGAGGCAGCGACGAGCTCAGCCTCCCCTCTGATTGCGCAACCCCTCAGTAACTGGATGGAGCGCGGCCAATAAGCGCGTGCCTGTTACTATCTCACAGGGGCGGTTTCTTCATTAGGGCGATTGGGCGACGCACCACCAATGTCATTCAACCACAGAGTCACGCTAGCCGTCACTGTCAGCCTCTGGATATAGTCCAATCAGCGTCATGTCACGTTCTGTGGAGTACCGCCTCTTTTTGGGCGATTTCCCTCCAGCTGAGAATCGCCCCGAGTGGCCCCATAGACTTACATTCAAAGATGTTTTTTTTCGAACGGGGGCGCTCCAATGCATTCTCTATGGCTTCCGGAAGGGCTCGCCCTGACGTGCTTACGTCATCATACGTGCTTACGTCATCATACGTGCTTACGTCATCATACTTAAGCACGTTTCATCCAACAATATAATTTGTTGCCACCGAGTGGAATCTTTAATAAAATAAACTTGAGTGGTTTGTTTTAATAGTGAGTATAGAAACAAACAAGATGTATTGTAAGAGTCACTTTATTTTTCATTAATATTAAAGAAGTGAAGTTGCCTTTACATGCTTAAGCTGTTAATTTATCCATTGCATGGGTGGACCTTATCCTTATCAATCATCCAGACATTTGCTCCCCCTGAGAGATTTTGCAGGAGCCGCCACTGCTATCTCAGTATGTCACCAATTTAATGTTTGTAGACCCCTTCATTTCATGTCCTCGCCTTCCATATTCCAGGTAACTTATTTCACGTATTTGTATAAATATATTTAGGCTCGCTCGTCTCGTCATGAAACTGCAATGAAAAAGCACCAGGGGAGGCAGCTATCACATCTGCCTCACTGAGGGGACGTGTCTAACACGCCCCCTCAGTGAGGCCACGCCCCCCTCCGTGAGGCCACGCCCCCCTCCGTGTGTGAATCTGGCTCTGACACGAGCCAGTGTCTCCCCAGCCATTGACCTGACCGCACGTCACTGGTGCCGTGTAACATGGGGTGCGGTGTGTATTTGTAGTGTCCTGCATCATTTAGGCTACCAGGTAATATAGGGTACTGTGTATACATCGTTTCCTGTGCAGGGGTACAGGCAGGAGCTCTCTTTGCGCGACCCCGTAGAACACTGATTCGTTATAGCGCTCTTTTGACTTGGAGAAAATGTTTACGTGCAGAAATGAAATCAAATAATCTACAAAGCGCTTACGAGTGACGATCGGCAGCAGCGCCGGGCGAGGAGACGTGCCCTGTCCCCGGCATTCGCTCAGCCGATGAGAGCGACGAACTCCTCTGAGCGAACCAGACCCCCGAGATTTTATTATCACGAATCGTGGTCACGAATACATTACACTCGCTCACGAAATAAAACATGTTGCCAGGTAAGAACTCACGAGGCCAGGATAGAGTATCAGGCTCCACCCAAAAGCAACCGTGGCACAGACATTTAGACTCAAGGCATCAACTAAGGTCACAGACGTGTCTGGAGCTCTTCCCTGAAGATGACCCAGAATGAGAACCTTTTGTTAATTACTGGAGGAGGAATCCGATGAGCTATAAAGCTGTTTTTCACAGGTGTCCAGTAGGGGTACTGGGTAAGAACGTTACTACAACAACAAGCAATACTAAAACACCTCGTCTCCCACCGCCGCCTCTAGGAGTAGAGTAGAATGCGCTCGCGAGTACAGTGCAGAGTACTCACTGGTGCTATTCGATTAGCGCTCACTTCTCCAGGAACGCATCTCGAGCGCCAAGTGAGGCCCGCCTGCACGAGGCACTGAGTGTGGCTGAGTCGCGCAGCGCGCGGGTGATGCCGCCTCCAGGGGCTGGGCGGCTCACGCCGTGCCGGCTGCTCCCGCTGTGAGTCTCCCAAGACGAAGTCGCGGGGTGATGCGCACAGAGGGCACCACCCCTCCCTGCCCCCCCCCCACCCCCGAGGATGATTTACTCGCGAGAGCCGGACCGCTTTTGTCTCTTCTTCCCAAGGGACCCCAGGTCACAGCTCAGCGAATGCATTATACAGGGGTCCGGCACGACCCTACAAACCGACCCCTTCCGCCCAAAATCAAGACTTGCGCCAGCGGACACACGCAGCTCGTAGTGCTAAAACATCAAGCGGCCAGCAACAAATAGCACCACGAAAGTTGTCCTGGAGGAGAGGGATGGGGGGGGGGTGAGTCGGGTCCAGGAGGAACTTGATCCCGGGTATCCATGGAGATGCGCAAGCCCTCGGTTGCCATGGCGACTGCGCGTGCCGCTATTGATCCGTGCTTGGAGCAGAGAACACAGAGACACAATCGGCAGGGTAGGGGGGGCAGCGGGGCAGGAAGGATGCAGACGGAGAAGGGCAAGCCGGGTCACGGAAGAAACAGTCGAGGCAGGGCACCGACCCGGGGGAAGCGCTTTCCCTGCAGAACAGATGCGCATCCCCGTACCGCATCAGTGCCATGCCGACAGTATACACGTGCACTGCCAGTGCTGTGGTGACGTCACTGCCGTGATGCATTGCGAAGTCACGGAGTGACGCCACGCGCTGCCTTGGTTTGCAGTCGCCTCGTCTGTAAAAACGAAAGGTTTCGTCTCGAATCGGATGTGATCCGAGCTGTGAGGTTTAGCGCTTGAATTGCAAAGCGTGGGTCCATTGTGGGCTGAATCTGGGAGAGGGGCTGGAGACATCGGAAATCAGGGAGATGGAAACACCTGGGGAGTTGGGAGGACCTGGGGAGTTGGGAGGACCTGGGGAGATGGGAGGACCTGGGGAGATGGGAGGACCTGGGAAGTTGGGAGGACCTGGGGAGATGGGAGGACCTGGGAAGTTGGGAGGACCTGGGGTGATGGAAGTACCTGGGTAGATGGGAGGACCTGGGGAGATGGGAGGACCTGGGTATATGGGAGGGCCTGGGAAGATGGGAGGACCTGAGGAGATGGGAGGACCTGGGGAGATGGGAGGACCTGGGTAGATGGGAGGGCCTGGGAAGATGGGAGGACCTGGGGAGATGGGAGGACCTGGGAAGTTGGGAGGACCTGGGGAGATGGGAGGACCTGGGGAGATGGGAGGACCTGGGGAGATGGGAGGACCTGGGGAGATGGGAGGACCTGGGGAGATGGGAGGACCTGGGTAGATGGGAGGACCTGAGAAGATGGGAGGACCTAGGTAGATAGGAGGACCTGGGGAGATGGAAGGACCTGGGAAGTTGGGAGGACCTGGGGAGATGGGAGGACCTGGGAAGTTGGGAGGACCTGGGGAGTTGGGAGGACCTGGGGAGATGGGAGGACCTGGGGAGATGGGAGGACCTGAGAAGATGGGAGGACCTGGGGAGATGGGAGGACCTGGGGAGTTGGGAGGACCTGGGGAGATGGGAGGACCTGGGGAGATGGGAGGACCTGGGGAGATGGGATGACCTGGGAGGTTGGGAGAACCTGGGAAGTTGGGAGGACCTGGGGAGATGGGAGGACCTGGGGAGATGGGAGGACCTGGGGAGATGGGAGGACCTAGGTAGATGGGAGGACCTGAGAAGATGGGAGGACCTGGGTAGATGGGAGAACCTGGGTAGATGGGAGGACCTGGGAAGTTGGGAGGACCTGGGGAGATGGGAGGACCTGGGAAGTTGGGAGGACCTGGGTAGATGGGAGGACTTGGGGAGATGGGAGGACCTGGGGAGATGGGAGGACCTGGGAAGGTGGGAGGACCTAGGTAGATAGGAGGACCTGGGGAGATGGAAGGACCTGGGAAGTTGGGAGGACCTGGGGAGATGGGAGGACCTGGGAAGTTGGGAGGACCTGGGAGTTGGGAGGACCTGGGGGGATGGGGACCTGGGGATGGGAGGACCTGAGAAGATGGGAGGACCTGGGAGATGGGAGGACCTGGGGAGTGGGAGGACCTGGGAGATGGGAGGACCTGGGAGATGGGGGACCTGGGGATGGGATGACCTGGGAGGTTGGGAGACCTGGAAGTTGGGAGGACCTGGGGATATGGAGGACCTGGGGAGATGGGAGGACCTGGGGAGATGGGAGGACCTAGGTAATGGAGGACCTGAGAAGATGGGAGGACCTGGGTAGATGGGAGAACCTGGGTAGATGGGAGGACCTGGGAAGTTGGGAGGACCTGGGGAGATGGGAGGACCTGGGAAGTTGGGAGGACCTGGGTAGATGGGAGGACTTGGGGAGATGGGAGGACCTGGGGAGATGGGAGGACCTGGGAAGGTGGGAGGACCTGGGGAGGTGGGAGGACCTGGGAAGGTGGGAGGACCTGGGGAGGTGGGAGGACCTGGGGCGGTGGGAGGACCTGGGAAGGTGGGAGGACCTAGGGAGATGGGAGGACCTGGGAAGGTGGGAGGACCTGGGGCGGTGGGAGGACCTGGGAAGTTGGGAGGACCTGGGGTGATGGGAGGACCTGGGGGGATGGGAGGACCTGGGGAGATGGGAGGACCTGGGAAGGTGGGAGGACCTGGTGAGATGGGAGGACCTGGGGAGATGGGAGGACCTGGGAAGGTGGGAGGACCTGGGGAGGTGGGAGGACCTGGAGAGTTGGGAGGACCTGGGGAGGTGGGAGGACCTGGGAAGGTGGGAGGACCTGGGGAGGTGGAAGGACCTGGAATGTTGGAGACACATGGGGAGTTGGGAGGACCTGGGGGGGTGGGAGGACCTGGGGAGTTGGGAGGACCTGGGGAGATGGGAGGACCTGGGGAGATGGGAGGACCTGGGAAGGTGGGAGGACCTGGGGAGTTGGGAGGACCTGGGGAGATGGGAGGACCTGGGAAGGTGGGAGGACCTGGGAAGATGGGAGGACCTGGGGAGTTGGGAGGACCTGGGAAGTTGGGAGGACCTGGGGAGGTGGGAGGACCTGGGTAGATGGGAGGACCTGAGAAGATGGGAGGACCTGGGTAGATGGGAGGACCTGGGGAGATGGGAGGACCTGGGAAGTTGGGAGGACCTGGGTAGATGGGAGGACCTAGGGAGATGGGAGGACCTGGGAAGATGGGAGGGCCTGGGGAGGTGGGAGGACCTAGGTAGATGGGAGGACCTGGGGAGGTGGGAAGACCTGGGGCGGTGGGAGGACCTGGGAAGGTGGGAGGACCTGGGGAGGTGGGAGGACCTGGGGAGGTGGGAGGACCTGGGGCGGTGGGAGGACCTGGAGAGTTGGGAGGACCTGGAGAGTTGGGAGGACCTGGGGGGTGGGAGGACCTGGGGAGGTGGGAGGACCTGGTGAGACGGGAGGACCTGGGGAGATGGGAGGACCTGGGGATTTGGGAGGACCTGGGAGGTTGGAGACACCTGGGGAGTTGGGAGGACCTGAGGAGATGGGAGGACCTGGGAAGGTGGGAGGACCTGGGGATTTGGGAGGACCTGGGAAGTTGGAGACACCTGGGGAGTTGGGAGGACCTGAGGAGATGGGAGGACCTGGGGAGGTGGGAGGACCTGGGGATTTGGGAGGACCTGGGACGTTGGAGACACCTGGGGAGTTGGGAGGACCTGAGGAGATGGGAGGACCTGGGGAGGTGGGAGGACCTGGGGATTTGGGAGGACCTGGGAAGTTGGAGACACCTGGGGATTTGGGAGGACCTGGGGAGATGGGAGGACCTGGGGAGATGGGAGGACCTGGGGAGATGGGAGGACCTGGGGAGATGGGAGGAGTTGGACCAGGAGAGATGGGCGAGATCTGAGCGAGAAAAATGAAGGCCTCATCCCTTTCACTTCCCGTGTCTCACCCCCCGCCCCCCCCCCTCTCTATATCCCATCCCTCCTTCTCCTCTCCCTGCAGTGGAGGCTCCTGTAAGTGGAGCCGCCACTCCACGGATGAAATGGAGACGTCGCGCGCTCTGGGGACCCTAAGCGCTCCGCGCGGTGGGGGGAGGGGCGGGTGGGGCGTCTGGGGAGAGGTGGATGGCGATAGGGGGGCGGAGGGGATGATGATGGTGGTGACGATGGTGATGTATGTTGAACTTCTTTCGTGCCGTACGTAGCCAACCTTGGTGATGTATTTAGGGAGAGTGGCCACAACGCTACCTTTTGAGGTGAAGTTTCGATATCAAGTCAAGAGCTCTGGGTAGTCACGGAGTGGATTTCTGAGACTCGACAACAGAGCAACTGTCGAACACGACAATCCAGCAGCAGGCGATCCTCCTGCTTCCCACATCCGTCTCTCCACGTCAACAATCAAAGTGGTTTCACACATCCCATCAGCCGCACGGCCGCCCCCCCCCCCCCCCCCCCCCGTAGGAAATGCGGAATTTCAGAAGCATTACCCACTGCGGCAAATCATCATGGCCTCCTACCGGTGAATTTATCCCCGTTCGCAGTCCAGGTGCTGAGTCACTTTGTGCCGCACAGGGGCAGCTACCACTGGGAGTGCCCTTCAAAGTAGTGGAGATGTGGTGTGACGCCAGGCCCTGTGGATTTACGAGGCATTGAATGACGATGATTCCGTGATGGACAGCGTGTGTTCACACCATGCCAACACAGCGAGCCTCACTAGAACAAGCTGTAGCCTCACTAGAACAAGCTGCAGCCTCACTAGAACAAGCTGTAGCGTCACTAGAACAAGCTGTAGCCTCACTAGAACAAGCTGTAGCCTCACTAGAACAAGCTGTAGCTTCACTAGAACAAGCTGTAGCCTCACTAGAACAAGCTGTAGCCTCACTAGAACAAGCTGTAGCCTCACTAGATCAAGCTGTAGCCTCACTAGAACAAGCTGTAGCTTCACTAGAACAAGCTGTAACTTCACTAGAACAAGCTGTAACTTCACTAGAACAAGCTGCAGCTTCACTAGAACAAGCTGCAGCTTCACTAGAACAAGCTGTAACTTCACTAGAACAAGCTGTAGCCTCACTAGAACAAGCTGTAACTTCACTAGAACAAGCTGTAACTTCACTAGAACAAGCTGCAGCTTCACTAGAACAAGCTGTAACTTCACTAAAACAAGCTGTAGCCTCACTAGAACAAGCTGCAGCTTCACTAGAACAAGCTGTAACTTCACTAGAACAAGCTGTAGCCTCACTAGAACAAGCTGCAGCTTCACTAGAACAAGCTGCAGCTTCACTAGAACAAGCTGTAACTTCACTAGAACAAGCTGCAGCTTCACTAGAACAAGCTGTAGCCTCACTAGAACAAGCTGTAGCCTCACTAGAACAAGCTGTAACTTCACTAGAACAAGCTGCAACTTCACTAGAACAAGCTGCAGCTTCACTAGAACAAGCTGTAGCCTCACTAGAACAAGCTGTAACTTCACTAGAACAAGCTGCAGCTTCACTAGAACAAGCTGTAGCCTCACTAGAACAAGCTGTAACTTCACTAGAACAAGCTGCAGCTTCACTAGAACAAGCTGTAACTTCACTAGAACAAGCTGCAGCTTCACTAGAACAAGCTGTAGCCTCACTAGAACAAGCTGTAACTTCACTAGAACAAGCTGCAGCTTCACTAGAACAAGCTGTAGCCTCACTAGAACAAGCTGTAACTTCACTAGAACAAGCTGCAACTTCACTAGAACAAGCTGCAGCTTCACTAGAACAAGCTGTAGCCTCACTAGAACAAGCTGTAGCTTCACTAGAACAAGCTGTAACTTCACTAGAACAAGCTGCAGCTTCACTAGAACAAGCTGTAGCCTCACTAGAACAAGCTGTAACTTCACTAGAACAAGCTGCAACTTCACTAGAACAAGCTGCAGCTTTACTAGAACAAGCTGTAGCCTCACTAGAACAAGCTGCAGCTTCACTAGAACAAGCTGTAACTTCACTAGAACAAGCTGCAGCTTCACTAGAACAAGCTGTAGCCTCACTAGAACAAGCTGTAGCTTCACTAGAACAAGCTGTAACTTCACTAGAACAAGCTGCAGCTTCACTAGAACAAGCTGTAGCCTCACTAGAACAAGCTGTAACTTCACTAGAACAAGCTGTAGCCTCACTAGAACAAGCTGCAGCTTCACTAGAACAAGCTGTAGCTTCACTAGAACAAGCTGTAACTTCACTAGAACAAGCTGTAGCTTCACTAGAACAAGCTGTAGCCTCACTAGAACAAGCTGTAGCTTCACTAGAACAAGCTGTAGCCTCACTAGAACAAGCTGTAACTTCACTAGAACAAGCTGTAACCTCACTAGAACAAGCTGTAGCCTCACTAGAACAAGCTGTAGCCTCACTAGAACAAGCTGTAGCCTCACTAGAACAAGCTGTAACTTCACTAGAACAAGCTGTAGCCTCACTAGAACAAGCTGTAACTTCACTAGAACAAGCTGTAGCCTCACTAGAACAAGCTGCAGCTTCACTAGAACAAGCTGTAGCTTCACTAGAACAAGCTGTAACTTCACTAGAACAAGCTGTAACTTCACTAGAACAAGCTGTAGCTTCACTAGAACAAGCTGTAGCCTCACTAGAACAAGCTGTAGCTTCACTAGAACAAGCTGTAACTTCACTAGAACAAGCTGTAACTTCACTAGAACAAGCTGTAGCTTCACTAGAACAAGCTGTAGCCTCACTAGAACAAGCTGTAGCTTCACTAGAACAAGCTGCAGCTTCACTAGAACAAGCTGTAGCCTCACTAGAACAAGCTGTAACTTCACTAGAACAAGCTGTAGTTTCACTAGAACAAGCTGTAGCCTCACTAGAACAAGCTGCAGCTTCACTAGAACAAGCTGCAGCTTCACTAGAACAAGCTGTAGCCTCACTAGAACAAGCTGTAGCCTCACTAGAACAAGCTGTAGCTTCACTAGAACAAGCTGTAGCCTCACTAGAACAAGCTGTAGCTTCACTAGAACAAGCTGCAGCTTCACTAGAACAAGCTGTAGCCTCACTAGAACAAGCTGTAGCCTCACTAGAACAAGCTGTAACTTCACTAGAACAAGCTGTAGCTTCACTAGAACAAGCTGCAGCTTCACTAGAACAAGCTGTAGCTTCACTAGAACAAGCTGTAGCTTCACTAGAACAAGCTGTAACTTCACTATAACAAGGAGGAGCGGAAGCTGCAGCTTGTTCTATTGAGGCTCCACCTTCCGCTCCTCCCTGAACACAACCTCCATCTCTTCTCCGTAGTCCATCCTACTCTACTCCCTGCCCCTGCCCCCTACCCTCCCACTACCCCTATCATTTTCTCTACCCCTATCACTGCACCCTCCCACTACTCCTATCAATAACCCTATTACTACCTCTATCACTACACCTAACACTGCACCTCCCCACTACCCTGATGACTACCTCTACCCCTTTCACTACTCCTACCTCGACCCCACCTTAACCACTCCCGCCTGTTTCCCTGCCACCATAACCACACCACCACTTTTAATAAGAACCCCACTCTTTCTGATCTCAACCACTGCCATCTTGTGTACACGGGTACGTGTGGTTCATGTAGACTTGATGCCTTGAAAAGGGTATCTATTTGGTATTTTAACATATTAACATCTGTTTTTTTGCCAGAAAGGGTAAAAACATCCTCTTTTTGAATGAATGTTATTACCGTTGTAAAGCACCTGGGATAAACTCGCTATATACGGTGAATATATTTAAGATATGATCACCCCTCCTTGGAGGTTTTCCTTATAGCTTTTCAATGCCCTGCAGTAGCCACCGGGACCCTGGAGTGGCAGCTGTCTCGAGCTTTCCAGTAGGAGCGATGGACATTGTGGGGGGGGGGGGGGGTCTGAATGACTCCACACGCAGCGATGATGCCGGCGACCCTCCGGCTGCTGCTTTACCAGTGGCACTCAAGCACCGCGAGCACATCCTCAACACATTCGTCTATGACTCTTATGAGAGGCGACGTTTCGGGTAGTAGTCCTTCTGCATCACAAAGTGATGAATGCTGTGCTCATCATGTATGTGTTACGAAGCACGGCCATTGCTTAAAGGCCACCTAATAAACACTTTCAATCCTTTTAATGCCACAGCGTTTGCGACGAACATTGTTGTTTTTTGGGTCGGGCCACTTGGCGGTTATATTACCAAGTTATTATCGTCAGCCGTCCACCACCCCACGAGATTGACACTTTCACGGAGGCGTGGTCTACGCGCGCCAATGCGTCTGTCAGACTTTGACCGACAAGAGGAGCTCTTCCTCACCGACGCCTTGAGACCTCCCGTGGACGAATCTAACACCAAACGGCACCACAGAAACTGGCTCTGGGCTTCATCAAGTCGTGAACTGGGTAATCCATGGCATCAGAATTTGGCCAATGCATCGGAACGTCTAAATCAATATCTCTCTGTAAACGTGCCAGTCTCGTGGGGGTGGTGGAGAGCCAATGGCACGATTTTTTACATAAAGCCACTTGGCCGAACCCAAGAACATGACCACTGTACATGACCACTGTACATGGACCACGTGGCGTGCGCTGAAGTTGCACGGAGGCGCCCAGCCTGGCGCTACTTTAGGGGGGGGGGGTGGTGGCTGCGGGGGGGATGGGTGGGGGGGCGTGCACCCCCACGGATGATGACGGAGTTTGAGCTGCCAGGCCATCAGTGCGACTGACTTGCCCCCCCCCTCCCCCCACACTCTCTTCCACATGCAGCTGATTTTTATTCCCTCCTCACAAGCCCCCACCATGAATCCCCCAAACCCCCTCCCCACTTTTCATCCCACTTGCCCCCCCCCTCACCCCCATCCCACCCCCCCCGACAGCCCCACCCCCCACTCGCGTCCTTCCCCGAGCTCTCTATCCTGCCCCCCAAGGGCTTATTAAGATCATTTTCCGTGTTATCACTGCCACGATGCATCCGCGCGCCGTGTTGGCTTCCTCTGCAAAAAGCATTTCTCTCTACCTCCCCGCACCCCACCCCCCTCCACGCGGCAGAGAGGAGATGGAGCCGGGAGAGCAGTTTTGAGCCACAGTGGCCCAACGTTCAGCAACAAACAGCACCCTCGGAGCTGTAATAAATTAGAAATAATAGTATAACGCGGTTTTTTTATTCAGTGAGGTTGTTGTTGTTGTTGCGTAAGACCTTGGGGGGAGACGACGGGAGGGAATTCCAGAGTGCAGCAGTGCGAGGGGAAAAGCAGAGAGAGAAGTGAGTTGACCTGCAGTGTGGTGCGTGTGTGGGTGAGTGAGTGAGAGGGTGAGGGGTTACGTATGGGGAGCGGTAGTGTAGCTGTTAGCGGCGCTGCGCTTCAAACTCGGAAACCCGATTTCGATTCCCGCTCACGACCAACACCATTGACAATTATATGAACTGGTCCGGCACCTCCCGTAGGTCGACTCAGCCTCAAATGAGACCCTGGTGCGGTGTGTGAACATTGCAACTGGGGAGACAAAGGCGGTGTTGGCCACCTACTCCCTCATGTGCCGTGGCGTCCTTCATAGGTGCTCGCTAACGGCACTTGCTCCATCAGCCTGTTGAGGCTATAGGGAGGATCTTTGTTTTTGTATTTTGAGGGGTTAAGCGAGTATGTGAATGAGTGAGTCGGTGAGTGTGTTGTGACTCGTTATTTGTGTCCTTTACAACGATGCGAACGATAATTAGGTTGAAGAGTTGTGACCAGCAGTGTGGTGAGCGTGGGTGGCGGGTGGGTGAGTAAGATAGGCGGTGGGTGGATGAGTGGGTGAGTGGGTGAGAGGGTGAGAGAGACGGTGGGTGGATGAGTGGGGGAGTGGGTAAGTGAGGGGCGGGTGGGTGAGTGGGTGGCTGGGTGGGTGAGAGAGTGAGAGAAACGGTGGGTGTATGAGTGGGTAAGAGTGAGTGAGGGGCGGGTGGGTGGCTGGGTGAGAGAGTGAGAGAGACGGTGGGTGAGAGAATCAGAGAGACGGTGGGTGGATGAGTGGGGGAGTGGGTAAGAGTGAGTGAGGGGTGGGTGGGTGGGTGAGTGGGTGAGTGGGTGAGTGGGTGGGTGAGTGGGTGGCTGGGTGGGTGGCGGGTGGGTGCGTGAGAGAGACGGTGGGTGGATGAGTGGGTGAGTGGGTAAGAGTGAGTGAGGGGCGGGGGGGTTGGTGAGTGGGTGGGTGAGTGGGTGGCGGGTGGGTGCGTGAGAGAGACGGTGGGTGAATGAGTGGGTAAGAGTGAGTGAGTGAGGGGCGGGGGGGGGGCGGCTGGGTGAGAGAGTGAGAGAGACGGTGGGTGACGAGACGCCGCCTCTAGTCGGCGTGGAGGCGAATCGCTCGTCACTCAGACTCCGCCGCTCTCGCGCTATTGATCAAAATCGTCCAACAAGTTTCATTTGCCGGGTGTAATTTACTTTACCGCACTCATTTGATATTAGATCGTGTTCTACAACAAGGGAAGTGATTTCGAATGTTGATGGGCGAGTCACTCAGACTGGAAATCAAAGCACTTACTCCATATTATCCCTTTATTGGGCATTGTTTGCCAACTCGAGTTTCCGACTTTGCCAGCGAAGCGATAAATCAGAAGCCGCCTCCTCCTCCTCTGGGAGCCTCGTGCCCAGCGCAACCGCGGCTCAGCGAGGAGGGGGGGGGGTGACGAGGAGGATGACGGAGTGGAGAAGAAGAAGCGGGAGGATGAGGGTGGGTGAGGAGGAGGTAGTAGGAGGTAGGAAGAGGTGGGAGGAGGAGCAATGAGGAGGAGCAATGAGGTGTTAGAAGGAGCGAGGATGACGAGGAGCAATGATGAGGTAGGAGGAGGTAGGGGGAGGTGGGAGGATGAGCAATGAGATGGTAGGAGAAGATTGGAGCAATGAGGAGGTAAATTTCGATTTAAAGCTTTCGTGACTGTAGGGATTCATCTTCTTGG
This sequence comes from Lethenteron reissneri, assembly GCF_015708825.2. NCBI lineage: Eukaryota > Metazoa > Chordata > Hyperoartia > Petromyzontiformes > Petromyzontidae > Lethenteron > Lethenteron reissneri. The sequence continues at coordinate 12,144,936 of NC_083824.1, forward strand.
TTCTTTAATTAAATAATACAAATAAAACATCATTAAATAATAAAATAATATATTAACATATCCTCTTTTATATTGTTTTTAAAATTTTATTATTTTATTATTTCCCTTCTACGTGACTTTACCGAAAGAACCAAGAAAATGAGGAGGTAGTCATAGCGAGGACGAGAAGCAATGAGGAGGTAGGGGGAGGAGGTGGGAGGAAGCACGGCCCGCTGGGCGTGGTGGGTGAGAGCGCGACACGCGCGGCCGCTAGGAAGCAGCACTCGGCCGCTAGGAAGCAGCACTCAGCCGCTAGGAAGCAGCACTCGGCCGCTAGGAAGCAGCACTCAGCCACTAGGAAGCAGCACTCAGCTGCTAGGAAGCAGCACTTGGCCGCCAGGAAGCAGCACTCAGCCGCTAGGAAGCAGCACTCAGCCACTAGGAAGCAGCACTCAGCCACTAGGAAGCAGCACTCAGCCGCTAGGAAGCAGCACTCGGCCACTAGGAAGCAGCACTCAGCCGCTAGGAAGCAGCACTCAGCCGCTAGGAAGCAGCACTCGGCCACTAGGAAGCAGCACTCAGCCGCTAGGAAGCAGCACTCAGCCGCCAGGAAGCAGCACTCAGCCGCTAGGAAGCAGCACTCGGCCGCTAGGAAGCAGCACTCAGCCGCTAGGAAGCAGCACTCAGCCGCTAGGAAGCAGCACTCGGCCGCTAGGAAGCAGCACTCAGCCGCTAGGAAGCAGCACTCAGCCGCCAGGAAGCAGCACTCAGCCGCTAGGAAGCAGCACTCAGCCGCTAGGAAGCAGCACTCAGCCGCTAGGAAGCAGCACTCAGCCACTAGGAAGCAGCACTCAGCCGCTAGGAAGCAGCACTCAGCCACTAGGAAGCAGCACTCAGCCGCTAGGAAGCAGCACTCAGCCGCCAGGAAGCAGCACTCAGCCGCTAGGAAGCAGCACTCAGCCGCTAGGAAGCAGCACTCAGCCGCTAGGAAGCAGCACTCAGCCACTAGGAAGCAGCACTCAGCCGCTAGGAAGCAGCACTCAGCCACTAGGAAGCAGCACTCGGCCGCTAGGAAGCAGCACTCAGCCACTAGGAAGCAGCACTCAGCCGCCAGGAAGCAGCACTCGGCCGCTAGGAAGCAGCACTCAGCCGCTAGGAAGCAGCACTCAGCCGCTAGGAAGCAGCACTCAGCCGCGGCTGTCGGCGTGGTTCAGCACCACAGACAGCGCCAGCGCAGTGGACGCCCCCCGCGCTCGCTCGCATTGCTGCTGCTGCTGTTGCCCTTCTTAAGTGGTCACAATGCGTGGAGGGCACGGGGGGTGGCCGCGGGGTGGGGGGCGGGGAGGATGGGAGGCGGAGCGTTGGAGCTTGTCACGTGGGGCAAGGGGCCGTGTGTACTGGGGGGGGGGGGGGGGGGTTGGGGGGAGGGGTGTGGGGGAAAGGCGGGGTGGGTTGGTGGGGGGTGGGACTATGCACACAGTTGTGGTGCCTATTGAGTGGGACGCACGGCCTCGATGGCTATTTCTGTACCCGGTCTGCGGACAGCGTAATTATTATATCAACGCCCATATAAGTGGTATCCATATAAGTGTTAGACTCGGATTGTTATAACACTCGCGGTCCACCCTGCTCCCACAGTCCCCCCATCCCAACCTTGTGTCGATGAAGTTTTCGACACGAAATGACAGTAATGGCATTTAAAATTGGTTCAGTAAAAATGAAATAAATATTGCGTCGCGGAATCGGAAGGGATGGCACGATTTGGGGAGAGGTCTTCATCCAGCAGCGGATATATCACGGCTGATGTTGACGACGATGATGAGCTGAACGCGGGTGAACGATGTTAGGGTTTTATTTTACATCTCTCGCGGTTCCATTCCAATTCGCGTTTCCAGCGCAGCGCCGTCACGAGACGAACACGCACCTCCATCGCCACCCCCCCCCCCTGACGTCACCGCGGCGTCTGACGCCCCTTCGATCGCTTCTTGATCCGCCGCGCGCACTCGCGAGATCTGTTTGCCTTTTAAACGAAACGATCCGCGACTTCTCGGCCATCCTCTGCGCGCTGGGCCGCTCCTGGCGCGTGGTTCAGGGTTTGTTGAGCCGGAGTGGTTCTCGACATCAGTGGAGGAGACAAACCATCCCAATAGAAAACACAACAACAGAGATTGATGCCAACGCCACCGAGGTTCCGAAAACCACCTCCCTCTCTCTTGCTCCACAGCTGTGGGCTTTATTAATCCAGGAGGTTGTAGTTTATGGGGCCGCGCGCTTCGATCCGCCGGGCGCTTGAGGGATGATTCCGCGCGATGGTCGCGCTTCATTAGTGAGCAGCCGGGCTCGCCAATTACCCCGGGGGCTGAAGGTCAGGGCCCCGGGGGCTGAAGGTCAGGGCCCCGAGGGGTCGAAGGTCAGGGCCCCGAGGGGTCGAAGGTTATGGGGCAGGTGGGCAGCACCGTGCCGCGTCGTCGGGGCCTCGTGTCTCTGCGAGGGCGGCCCGATCGGCTGCTGCCCGCGCAGTGGCGTGGGATTCGTGTGTTTGTGGACAAATTCCCCTCCTCACTCCCCTCCTCCACTCCCCTCGTGCTCTCCCCGCCCTCGCGCCGCTCACCGCTTCGAGAGCTTCGTGACGGGGGAGCCCCGCGCTAGCGCGGTCGCTGCTCATTGCAGAGGTTCGCGGTTCGACTCCAGCAGGCCGCCCTGGTTATTGACCGTAAAATAAAACGACTACGCGCCGTCGGCTTCACTCACCAGTGGAGGTGAAAGATTCCGTCGCTTCATTCGGAACGGGTAGGACGCCAGTGTGTGCCGGCGTCAAGGTTTCATATTTTCCAAACTTGAAAAAATTGCACCGCACATTAAACGATTACGCACGGCCACATCGCACCCTATGCTGTGAAACGACTGCAGACTCTGTTAAAAGAAAGCAGCAGCGGCTTCCTCCTTAGTGACGATAGCCCTGCGCTACCTACAGAGGCTGCTGCTGCTGCTACTGCTGGAGGAGGAGGACGGACGCGAGGGCAGCCACGGCGCGCGCAGAGGTCGCCGTGACGAAGTAGAGGAGGAAGGAGGAAGGGGAAGGCGGGGGAGGGGAGAGGAGGGAGGAGAGAGGGGGGGGGGCGAGTGGAGTCTGTCGAGTGAGAAGGTAGTAGGTGAAAGGTTCGGGGTTGTGAGGAGTGCGGTGGCGCGGGATGAGCGTTCCGGTCGGATACGGGGTCAGGGTTCAAGGAAACACGGGATCAGGGTTTAGTGGTTGGGGTCAGACACTGGCTTAGATACGCGCAAGGTGAAGGTTTAAAGTTGAGTAGTGGGTGGGGGTTTATCGAGCTATAGACACCAGTTATCTTTAGGGTTGAGCACGCCAATAAAACACGTGGCTGGGGATTATGTATAGTCGCGAGTTTTGGTTCATTACGGTATCTATTTAGACATGGTGGCTATGGTTAGAATTATTGTAAAATACAAGGTTAGTCAGTTGAACTCGTAGGCTTTCGCGACCAATATTAGTCATAATAAAGGTTTTTGGGTTTTGCCAGAATAGGCAAATTGCCCGATGATGCTGGTTGATGTAATAACCAGCGAAACGTCGTACTACTCAAAAATTGTAAACGTTGTGGATTCACTCTTCAACACACCAGTGGGCTAAAGTAGTGAACTATTTGTCTTTTGTCAACGTGACACAAGATTAGTGTTTACGTTTAAACAATGAGTTTATGTTTAGTATTAGAGATAAATACGATGTTAAGGTTAACGTCTAAGCACTGGGTGTAGCGTTAGTATTAGAGTTAAAAAATTAACCCGTAAAAACAAAGTTTTTAACTATAAATTCTTTATATGCGTGGCGGCTAGAGTCCTCTCGTCCTCTGGCTTGAGATGGCTGCCACCTATGGGTCAGATGATTGCTTGCCACCATTAAGCAATTGGTAACTACATATAATTTTTTTTTCCTTAAAAGTGTAACATTTTGGAAAAAATATTTCACGAAAATTAATTGTCACGCACAACGAGTCTGTGTGGAAAATGTCAGCTCGATTGGATCACGGAAAGTGGGTTAAAAAACTACCGAAAGATTTGCACGGTCGTAAGCAAGCAAGCAAGCACGCAAGCACGCAAGCAAGCAAGCAAGCGAACTTAATATAAATGATTTAAACAAGTAAACCCGTAAAAACAAAGTTTTTCACTCTAAATCCTTTATATACGTGGCGGCTAGAGTCCTCTCGTCCTCTGGCTTGAGATGGCTGCAATCTATGGGTCAGATGATTGTCTGCCAGTATTAAGCAATTGGTAATTAAATATTTAATTTGTTTTCCCTAAACAGTGTAAAATTTTGGAGAAAAAAATTTCACGAAAATTAATTGTCACACACAACGAGTCTGTGTGGAAAATGTCAGCTCGATTGGATCATGGGAAGTGGGTTAATAAGTATAACCCGTAAAAACAAAGTTTTTCACTCTAAATCCTTTATATGCGTGGCGGCTAGAGTCCTCTCGTCCTCTGGCTTGAGATGGCTGCCACCTATGGGTCAGATGATTGTCTGCCAGTATTAAGCAATTGGTAATTAAATATTTAATTTGTTTTCCCTAAACAGTGTAAAATTTTGGGAATTTTTTTTCACGAACATTAATTGTCTCGCACAACGAGTTTGTGTGGAAAATGTCAGCTCGATTGGATCACGGGAAGTGGGTTAAAAAACGACCGAAAGATTTGCACGGTCGTAAGCAAGCAAGCAAGCACGCAAGCAAGCAAGCAAGCACGCAAGCAAGCGAACTTAATATAAAGGATTTAAAAAACGAGCGAAAGATTTGTACGGTCCTAAGCAAGCAAGCGAACTTAATATAAAGGATTTAAAATATATTCGCCTGCGGAGGACGCGGGGATCGATCCCGCGACCTTTGGCATGGGAAGCGAGGGCGCTACCAACGGCGCTACTCCGCCATGGCCTGTGGAGGGGTTACGCTCTGGGCTCCTATACTGTGACGTTCAGCCAAAGCCATGAATGAGTTCTATTTGAATAAGTGTAAAAGAAAAAAAATTTGCCTAAAAAGTGTAAAATTTTTGAAATTTTTTTTCACGAACATTAATTGTCTGTCACAACGAGTCTGTGTGGAAAATGTCAGCTCGATTGGATCACGGGAAGTGGGTTAAAAACGACCGAAAGATTTGCACGGTCGTAAGCAAGCAAGCACGCAAGCAAGCAAGCAAGCACGCAAGCAAGCGAACTTAATATTAAGGATTTAAAAATGGGTTACAGTTTATGTTCAGGCAATATGTTGAGATTTCGATTTAAAGCTTTCGTGACTGCAGGTAAAGTCACGTAGAAGGGGAACAATACAAATACTAGTTTTATTTTCAATTTTTAAGTTTAGAGTTCATTATCGAGTTAGAAACTTGGGGTCTCGGAGCGCACGGAGACTCGGGGGGGTCCGGGCCGCAGCTGCCGAGGGACCTGCAGATCCTCGGAGTGTCACGTCGGGTCCAGGAGAGGTTTTAGTTCGGGTTAAACACCGTGACAAGGTCTATCTTTAAACACCGCATCGGGGTTTATGCAGAATGGAACACAGCCATCGTGAAGATTTTGCCTCGCGCGCCAGGGGCTTGAGGGAGCGTCAAGGTATCGGCACCGCGACAGGGAGAGACGACGCGGATGAGACGCCCGACTCGTGGAGCGGAATGTGAATGCCAACAGGACCGCTGCGTGGACATCGGCCTGGCCCTGCAGCTCGTGGCTGTCACGTGGAGTGTGCTCAGCGGATAGACACAAGGCTGTCGGATAAAGGGCAGTCAAGTTGTGTCGTCGTCATCATCATCACAATAATTAATCACCGCAGTGTCACAGTGACAGGAGACACGATAAGGATTGTTGCGAGTGTGGACCGGTATATTCTATTAGTTCATCAAATCGTTTTATCCATGTGGGTTTACGCGTACAATATTGTCAGTCGTTTCTTACTGTTAACATTAGGCGACATTTAGACACGGAATTAATGTTCAGTATTCGAGATAATCGTGGACTCGGCATTCACGTCAATACACAGGGTATAGAATTACTATTCGAGATAAACTCGGATTTATGGTTTATGTTTCGACACTGGCTTTATGGTTAGAGTGTAACTGGCTGGGGGTATGGTTTATATTTAGACACGGGGTTCAGATTTAGTTTTAGGGTTAAATGCAAGCACAGCACTTGTTTAGATCGAGTCGAACGCTAGGCTCGTGTTTGTGTTTAGACACGGGGTGAAGTTTTAGTATTCGAGTTGAACAGTGGGCATGGGGTAAGCGTGGAGTACTCGACATATGCACAACGGGCTCAGGTCTCGTGTCTCGAGCACGCGTTGTGGGTTGTACAAGTCGACTCTCTGTGAGCGACGTTCGTAGTGGACACGACACACGACGCATCAGAGGCCGTCGGGTCAGGCTGCTCACAATTGTCGCTGCTTGTTGCTGGCAGCTTGTGCATTTACTCGGCAAACGTTTTACAATCGGCTGCATCATACATCGAGATATGAACGATGCAGTCCTCTTAGGCCCCGTGTCAGCCTGTTCTTGTGATATAGGTCACATACTAGACTGGTCATTGTGGTGGTGCTGTTCATAGTCTGTTCACGTGACAGACTGTTCACGTGACAGGCTGTTCACGCGACACTGTGCACACGCATAATGTACTTTGACTCAGTAATCCCCCCCCCCCCACTTGGCGCAAGAGCGCAGAAGGGTGGTCGCCACATCTACGCCTCTATAGAAGGAACGAAACAGACTTCTCCACAAATCTGGCTGTCGCCTGATGAAGCCAGTCGTAATTACTGGCGAAACGTCGTACTCAGATTGTAAATGTTGTGGCTTGGTTCTCCTACACACCGGTTAGTGCTGTACTAGTGACGAATTGGCACGTTCTGTTTACGTGACAACCCTTACTAGTTGACTGTGTAGGGTGGTGGCGGGTTTTTATGACACATTTATATATAATCACGATCTAACCGAAAACCCCATCTATTATGGATGATATTGGTCGCGAAAGCCTACACTGTACGTGTTAATTGGTAAACTCTGTCTATGGCTTTTCTTGTGGGTGCCTGTTTATCAGGCTGTTCCCGTAGGTTGCATTATCACGCCGTGAACGAGGTAGGCTGTTCGCAACGGGATGTTGTTCATCCGAAAGGCGAATGTGGCTAGGTGGTGTCCTACGTGACAAGGCCCTGTTTGGTCACGAGGCTGGAGCTCCGGGAGGCAGTCCGGAGTCGCGTCGCGGGTCAAGCCACCCACTCAGTCACCCACTCACTCACTCACTCACCCACCCACCCACTCACCCACTCACTCACTCACTCACTCACCCACTCACTCACTCACTCACCCACTCACTCACCCGCGTGGCCGGCGCGTGGCCGGTGACCCTCGCGGGCCCGGGTCGCTCCGAGTGGGGACATCGATGAAGAGGGAGGAATTGATCCCCGACCGTCAGGAGCCATTAGACTCCCCCCCTCACCCACCACTCACTCCCCGCTCGCTGAAGAGCCTCCATTAACGCGATTTAAATAAAGTTGTGCACGCGGCAGCAATGAATTCGTGTTTGCCGCTTGTCACCTGATGGGAGTGAGTGTAGCCTCCCATGGGGGGTGGCCGGATCACGTCCTTCTTGAGCGATTAGAGCACTCGATGGGAATGTCTGGTGCTACCTTACAGTGACTCGGCTCTTACTGAGTGAAACGCACGCGCGATGTCACTATGGATGGCTTCAAATCTCCGATCAGACCAGTCCGATCAGACCAGACCAGTCCGATCGGACCGGTCCGCAAGGAATTGTGCGCTTGGTTCCTCACGATGCAATGCCGACATGGCAACATTTGGGCACTCTGCTACAATATATTTGGGTTTATTTGATCACTCTTATGCTGATGACACGCACGTGTAGGTCTGGTTCTAACTCTGACTCTGCGATCGCAGCTTCTGCACCGTCTGCGTTATTAAACTTGGCTAAATCTTGGTTCCAGCAAATGTTTATTTAATTGAATTCAGACCGACAAAACTGAGGCCATATTCATCGGCCCCCCTTCTACCCTTCTCTACAATCTGTTCGCCACGCTTGGCAATAGATGGTCACGATGTTTGCCCATCACAGGAGGTCAAAACATCTTGGTGTTCAGTTTTACCAATCCATTGTCCATTGAGGCGCGTGCATCTAGGCTGGTTAGAACGTCGTTCTGCCACCTTAGCAATCTTCCCCGGCTGCGTAGATTCCCGTCACCTGATGACTTTGAGAGACCGATCCATGCTGTCGTGTTCGCCCGCAGTACACGACTGTTCGAGATTCCGAGTGCGGTGTTGGGTTAGGCTCCAGCTCGTTCAGAGTGCAGCTGCTAGCGCCCTTACGCGTCACACCGTGTCGCGATATTGCTGCTGATGCTGACCTACAATGCGCTCAACGCGTTAGCCCCACGATATCTGCACGGGGAACTCATTCCGCGTCGACTCCCCAACGCGGTCCCTGCGACCTTCAGCTCCCCTTCTGCCGAGGACTCGAGCCCAGGACTCTCGGCACCGCTCAGCTCCCAGGCTGCAGGACGCGTCGCCTCTTGCTGGGGACACAATCGGTGTCGTTAAGTATGTTTAGGTCACGACAACTTCAAATATAGAATGTTTAGGTCTGTCTTGAAAGCTCGGCTCTGTAAACTGGCCTTTTGCCCATAGCTCTGGCTGTGTGCTCTGGAGGCGCTGTGTATTCCCTGCTTTCCATACACGGTGGAGCATTGGGATTTAGGACGATATGCCACGACCTCCTGCATACCAGGCGAGGGAGTCAACATTTCACCACCGCGGGGGCCCATTACCCCCCTCCCTATCCCCGCCCTTCGTCTCGTGCTACCGGCGTATCCAAGTCAATTATTCAGCTATTGAGTCTCGGCGCGAGAGCAATGACGTTTTTAATCATTGCCGCCGTGAGCGTGGCATATGCACATATCTTGCGTAACGCGCCTTGTCTTCGCCAGACGTGGGAAGCCAAGCAGGCAGGGGTTGAGCCCGCACAGTGCTTGGGCAGACAACTGCACTGCTGCAGCTGTTGCTGCCGCTGGGTCGTGGGGTCGGCAGTAGAAAGCAGGAGGGCAAACATCGATTTCGTGTGCTGAACGTCTCTGCTCCCCGCTTTCACCAAAAGGCGCGGTGCGGAATGGTCATCTCGCCCCTGCGACAGGTCCCTGTGCCCGTAAACTTCACCCGTCGATTCTTGCACCTTTGTTGAGGGCTCGGTCCCATCCACCACACTGCAGGTCATAACAAAGACAAAGATCCCCCGTATAGCCTTAACAGACCCCTGGGGCAAGTGCTGCTCGCGAACACCTATGAAGGTCGCACGGTACACCAGCACCACGACCGACCGCCTTTGTCTCCCCAGTGGGGATGCTTTTTTACACACCGCACCAGGTGCTCATTTGAGGCTGAACCGTTTAAAATAATCGTCACTGGTGCTGGCCGTGAGCGATAATTGAACTCGGGTCGCTGGGTTCGTAGCACAGCGCGTTAACCTCTACCCTACCGCTCCCCAGGTCACAACACTCACTCACCCACTCACTCACCACACAGCAGGATAACAACACTCACTCACCCACTCATCCACTCACCACACAGCAACATAACAACACTCACTCACTCACCCACTCACCACACAGCAACATAACAACACTCACTCACCCACTCACCCACTCATCACACAGCAACATAACAACACTCACTCACCCACTCACCCACTCATCACACAGCAACATAACAACACTCACTCACTCACCCACTCACTACACAGCAGGATAACAACACTCACTCACTCACCCACTCACCACACAGCAACATAACAACACTCACTCACCCACTCACCCACTCATCACACAGCAACATAACAACACTCACCCACTCACCCACTCACCACACAGCAGGATAACAACACTCACTCACTCACCCACTCACCACACAGCAACATAACAACACTCACTCACCCACTCACCCACTCACCACACAGCAACATAACAACACTCACTCACCCACTCACCCACTCACCACACAGCAACATAACAACACTCACTCACCCACTCACCCACTCATCACACAGCAACATGACAACACTCACTCACTCACCCACTCACCACACAGCAGGATAACAACACTCACTCACTCACCCACTCATCACACAGCAACATAACAACACTCACTCACCCACTCACCCACTCACTACACAGCAACATAACAACACTCACTCACCCACTCACCCACTCACCACACAACAACATAACAACACTCACTCACTCACTCATCACACAGCAACATAACAACACTCACTCACTCACCCACTCACTACACAGCAGGATAACAACACTCACTCACTCACCCACTCATCACACAGCAACATAACAACACTCACTCACCCACTCACCCACTCACTACACAGCAACATAACAACACTCACTCACCCACTCACCCACTCACCACACAGCAACATAACAACACTCACTCACTCACTCATCACACAGCAACATAACAACACTCACTCACTCACTCATCACACAGCAACATAACAACACTCACTCACCCACTCATCCACTCACCACACAGCAACATAACAACACTCACTCACCCACTCACCCACTCACCACACAGCAGGATAACAACACTCACTCACTCACTCATCACACAGCAACATAACAACACTCACTCACCCACTCATCCACTCACCACACAGCAACATAACAACACTCACTCACCCACTCACCCACTCACCACACAGCAGGATAACAACACTCACTCACTCACTCATCACACAGCAACATAACAACACTCACTCACCCACTCACCCACTCACCACACAGCAGAATAACAACACTCACTCACTCACTCATCACACAGCAACATAACGACACTCACTCACTCACCCACTCACTACACAGCAGGATAACAACACTCACTCACTCACCCACTCATCACACAGCAACATAACAACACTCACTCACCCACTCACCCACTCACTACACAGCAACATAACAACACTCACTCACCCACTCACCCACTCACCACACAGCAACATAACAACACTCACTCACTCACTCATCACACAGCAACATAACAACACTCACTCACTCACTCATCACACAGCAACATAACAACACTCACTCACTCACCCACTCACCACACAGCAGGATAACAACACTCACTCACTCACTCATCACACAGCAACATAACAACACTCACTCACCCACTCATCCACTCACCACACAGCAACATAACAACACTCACTCCCCCACTCACCCACTCACCACACAGCAGGATAACAACACTCACTCACTCACTCATCACACAGCAACATAACAACACTCACTCACCCACTCACCCACTCACCACACAGCAGAATAACAACACTCACTCACTCACTCACCCACTCACCACACAGCAGGATAACAACACTCACTCACCCACTCATCCACTCACCACACAGCAACATAACAACACTCACCCACTCACCCACTCATCACACAGCAACATAACAACACTCACTCACCCACTCATCACACAGCAACATAACAACACTCACTCACTCACCCACTCACCACACAGCAACATAACAACACTCACTCACCCACTCACCCACTCACCACACAGCAACATAACAACACTCACTCACTCACTCACCCACTCACCCACTCACCCACTCACCACACAGCAGGATAACAACACTCACTCACTCACCACACAGCAACATAACAACACTCACTCACCCACTCACCCACTCACCACACAGCAACATAACAACACTCACTCACCCACTCACCCACTCACCACACAGCAGGATAACAACACTCACTCACCCACTCACCCACTCACTACACAGCAACATAACAACACTCACTCACCCACTCACCCACTCACCACACAGCAACATAACAACACTCACTCACCCACTCACCCACTCACCACACAGCAGGATAACAACACTCACTCACCCACTCACCCACTCACTACACAGCAACATAACAACACTCACTCACCCACTCACCCACTCATCACACAGCAACATAACAACACTCACTCACTCACCCACTCACCACACAGCAACATAACAACACTCACTCACCCACTCATCCACTCACCACACAGCAGGATAACAACACTCACTCACTCACTCACCCACTCACCACACAGCAACATAACAACACTCACTCACTCACTCACCCACTCACCCACTCACCACACAGCAACATAACAACACTCACTCACTCACTCACCACACAGCAACATAACAACACTCACTCACTCACTCACCACACAGCAACATAACAACACTCACTCACCCACTCATCCACTCACCACACAGCAGGATAACAACACTCACTCACTCACTCACCCACTCACCACACAGCAACATAACAACACTCACTCACTCACTCACCCACTCACCCACTCACCACACAGCAACATAACAACACTCACTCACCCACTCACCACACAGCAACATAACAACACTCACTCACTCACCCACTCACCACACAGCAACATAACAACACTCACTCACTTACCCACTCACCACACAGCAACATAACAACACTCACTCACCCACTCACCCACTCACCACACAGCAACATAACAACACTCACTCACTCACTCACCCACTCACCACACAGCAGGATAACAACACTCACTCACTCACTCACCCACTCACCCACTCACCACACAGCAACATAACAACACTCACCCACTCACCCACTCACTACACAGCAACATAACAACACTCACCCACTCACCCACTCACTACACAGCAGGATAACAACACTCACTCACTCACTCACCCACTCACCCACTCACCACACAGCAACATAACAACACTCACCCACTCACCCACTCACTACACAGCAACATAACAACACTCACCCACTCACCCACTCACCACACAGCAGGCTAACAATACTCACTCACTCACCCACTCACCACACAGCAACATAACAACACTCACTCACCCACTCACCCACTCACCACACAGCAACATAACAACACTCACTCACCCACTCACCCACTCACCACACAGCAACATAACAACACTCACTCACCCACTCACCACACAGCAACATAACAACACTCACTCACTCACCCACTCACTACACAGCAGGATAACAACACTCACTCACCCACTCACCCACTCACTACACAGCAACATAACAACACTCACTCACTCACTCACCCACACAGCAACATAACAACACTCACTCACTCACCCACTCACCACACAGCAACATAACAACACTCACTCACTCACTCACCCACTCACCCACTCACCACACAGCAACATAACAACACTCACCCACTCACCCACTCACTACACAGCAACATAACAACACTCACCCACTCACCCACTCACCACACAGCAGGCTAACAATACTCACTCACTCACCCACTCACCACACAGCAACATAACAACACTCACTCACCCACTCACCCACTCACCACACAGCAACATAACAACACTCACTCACCCACTCACCACACAGCAATATAACAACACTCACTCACTCACTCACCCACACAGCAACATAACAACACTCACTCACTCACCCACTCACCACAAAGCAACATAACAACACTCACTCACTCACTCACCCACTCACCACACAGCAGGATAACAACACTCACTCACTCACCCACTCACCACACAGCAACATAACAACACTCACTCACTCACTCACCCACACAGCAACATAACAACACTCACTCACTCACCCACTCACCACACAGCAACATAACAACACTCACTCACTCACTCACCCACTCACCACACAGCAGGATAACAACACTCACTCACTCACCCACTCACCACACAGCAACATAACAACACTCACCCACTCACCCACTCACTACACAGCAACATAACAACACTCACCCACTCACCCACTCACCACACAGCAGGCTAACAATACTCACTCACTCACCCACTCACCACACAGCAACATAACAACACTCACTCACCCACTCACCCACTCACCACACAGCAACATAACAACACTCACTCACCCACTCACCACACAGCAACATAACAACACTCACTCACCCACTCATTACACAGCAACATAACAACACTCACTCACCCACTCACTACACAGCAGGATAACAACACTCACTCACCCACTCATTACACAGCAACATAACAACACTCACTCACCCACTCATTACACAGCAACATAACAACACTCACTCACTCACCCACTCATTACACAGCAACATAACAACACTCACTCACCCACTCACTACACAGCAGGATAACAACCCTCACTCACCCACTCATTACACAGCAACATAACAACACTCACTCACTCACCCACTCATTACACAGCAACATAACAACACTCACTCACTCACCCACTCATTACACAGCAACATAACAACACTCACTCACCCACTCACTACACAGCAGGATAACAACACTCACTCACTCACCCACTCATTACACAGCAACATAACAACACTCACTCACTCACCCACTCATTACACAGCAACATAACAACACTCACTCACCCACTCACTACACAGCAGGATAACAATACTCACTCACTCACCCACTCACTACACAGCAGGATAACAACACTCACTCACCCACTCACCCACTCACCACACAGCAACATAACAACACTCACTCACCCACTCACCACACAGCAACATAACAACACTCACTCACTCACCCACTCACTACACAGCAACATAACAACACTCACTCACTCACTACACAGCAACATAACAACACTCACTCACTCACCCACTCACTACACAGCAACATAACAACACTCACCCACTCACTACACAGCAACATAACAACACTCACTCACTCACCCACTCACCCACTCATTACACAGCAACATAACAACACTCACCCACTCACTACACAGCAACATAACAACACTCACTCACTCACCCACTCACCCACTCATTACACAGCAACATAACAACACTCACTCACTCACCCACTCACCCACTCATTACACAGCAACATAACAACACTCACCCACTCACTACACAGCAACATAACAACACTCACTCACTCACCCACTCACCCACTCATTACACAGCAACATAACAACACTCACTCACCCACTCACTACACAGCAGGATAACAACACTCACCCACTCATTACACAGCAACATAACAACACTCGTGTTTTGGAATCGTTTTTGTTTCTCTTCAATGATTTGGTCGTGTGCGCTCTGATTTCATTCGCTAATTATATTCTCGCTCCTTCATTCACTATCTTTTCATCCCCACGAGAGTTATGCATTTATACTCCACGACTGTATAAGTGTCGGGTGAATTGACTAAGTCGATCTGCCCCGCGTACTCGAGTGATGCGAGATGTATTGTGGTGAGAGGGAGAAGGGGGGCTCACGCCCCGCCCCTCCCCATGCCCTCTCCCCCTCTTCATCGCCCACTGGGGGACGTCCCACGGCCCGTGCCTCGCTGGTGGCGCTCGCTCGACCACACAGAGGCAGGGGGAGAGTCACGCGTGGACGCGCTGTCGCTCCGGTCCCGTTTAGCAGCGCGCGGGTGACGCAGCGATTTGTCACGAGGCCGGGGGGTGTTGATGGAGCCGTGCGATGCTTGATCCAGGGCCAGGCCCACGTGTGAACATGTACAAAGACAAAGGTTTGCCGTGAAGCCGACACAGTTTATTAGGGAAAGGGCCGTTAGCGAGCACCCACGCGGGCCAGAACCGCACACAAGGTGGTTGGTTGTGAGTCGCACCATATCCGGCCGCATCTATATTCTCCAGTGATGATGTTTACACGCGGTATCACCGGGTACTTATTTCAGGCCGAGTCGATCTCGGGGAGGACCGAGAGTGTTTCAGAAATTCGTCATTGATGTTGCCTGTGAGCGGGAATCCGAACTCGGAATGTCGGGTTCGTTAGCGCAGTGGGAAAACCGCTGCGCCACCGCTCCCCTCAAAAGACAAAGACCCCCAATATCGCCTGTAGCAGACTGTAGCAGACTGTTAGTTCAAGTCCTGTTCGCGAGCAGCGCCTATGATGGGCCGCACAGCACACGAGGGGGTGGGTGGCAAGCACCATGCCTGGCCGCCTTTGTCTCGCTTGTGACAATGTTTACACATCGCACCAGTTACTCATTTGCGGCTGAGTCGACATAGGGGAGGCCCAAGACCGGTTCAGATTAACGTCACCTGTGTTGGCCGTGAGCGGGAATCGAACTCACGGCGCCGGCTTCGTGGTGTTGCGCGTGGACCACTGCGCCACCGCTCTCTCCCGTATCGTACACAAAGACAACGACCCCCCGTATAGCCTTAACATACTGTCGGGGCAAGTGCTGTTAGCGAGCACCTATGAAAGCCGGCACGCTATTGTAAACGCGCACACTGTTGGGGAAAGCGTTGATATGGAGCTCCTATGAAGGCTGGCGCGGTGCAAAGGGTGGAGGGGCTGTCGCCTGGCCCGGCCGTCTTTGTCTTGCCAATGCTTTCAAAGACAAAGTGGGGAGCGGTGGGACAGGGGTTTGGGGCGCTGCGCTACAAAACCCGGCGACCCGACTACAATTGCCGCTCAAGGCCCCCACCAGTGATAGCGATTATCTGAACCTGTCCTGGGCCTCTCCTAGGTGGACTCAGCCTCAAATGAGTACCTGGCGCGTTGCGTAAACATCGCCACCGCCGAGATGAAGGCGGCTGGGCGTGGTGCTGGCAAACCAACCCCTCTTGTATGCCCGCCCTGGCCTTCATAGGTGCTCGCCAACAGCACTTGCCCCGAAAGTCTGTTACGCCTTTACGGGGAATCTTTGTCTTGTGCTACCACAAACACCCACTCGCAGCCCCCTTACCCAGCGCAGCAGCCACAGAATGGATGCGCCCCACCGCCTGCCGGCTGGGGCGGCCCGATCGATATGTGATCAGGCGCAGCCGAGTGGGGGGTGGAGTGGGGGGTGGGGGGGGATGGGGGGTGAGTGGAGGAGGGGGTGGGGGACTGTGGGGTGGGGGAGGGGCCGGCCTTCTTCACGAAGGCCCGGGCCATTGCTCATACGCGAGGCGCCTCTAATTGCCACATCGATAGTCAATTACAGCCCCGCACCCCGCGCCGCTCAACATCCATACACACACCTACAGGCAGCCTGGTCTACCCTGATACACACACCTACAGGCAGCCTGGTCTACCCTGATACACACTTACAGGCAGCCTGGTCTACCCTGATACACACCTACAGGCAGCCTGGTCTACCCTGATACACACTTACAGGCAGCCTGGTTTACCCTGATACACACCTACAGGCAGCCTGGTCTACCCTGACACACCTACAGGCAGCCTGGTCTACCCTGATACTCACCTACAGGCAGCCCGGTCTACCCTGATACACACACCTACAGGCAGCCCGGTCTACCCTAATACTCACATACAGGAAGCCCGGTCTACCCTGATATTCACAAACAGGCAGCCTGGTCTACCATGATACACACCTACAGGCAGCCTGGTCTACCCTGATACTCACAAACAGGCAGCCTGGTCTACCCTGATACTCACATACAGGCAGCCTGGTCTACCCTGATACACACCTACAGGCAGCCTGGTCTACCCTGATACTCACAAACAGGCAGCCTGGTCTACCCTGATACTCACATACAGGCAGCCCGGTCTACCATGATACACACCTACAGGCAGCCTGGTCTACCCTGATACTCACATACAGGCAGCCTGGTCTACCCTGATACTCACAAACAGGCAGCCTGGTCTACCCTGATACTCACAAACAGGCAGCCTGGTCTACCATGATACACACCTACAGGCAGCCTGGTCTACCCTGATACACACACCTACAGGCAGCCCGGTCTACCCTGATACACATACCTACAGGCAGCCTGGTCTACCCTGACACACCTACAGGCAGCCTGGTCTACCCTGATACACACACCTACAGGCAGCCTAGTCTACCCTGATACACACACCTACAGGCAGCCTGGTCTACCCTGATACACACACCTACAGGCAGCCTGGTCTACCCTGATACACACACCTACAGGCAGCCTGGTCTACCCTGATACACACACCTACAGGCAGCCTGGTCTACCCTGATACACACACCTACAGGCAGCCCGGTCTACCCTGATACACACACCTACAGGCAGCCCGGTCTATACCGTCTGGCAGTTCGTCCGCATGGTGTCAGGTAAAGGCTGACTGCTGACGAGAAGCCGACAGTCTTGTTTTGAGCCAACGCTGTTGACAGCAGAAAGGCTGTCTGGCTGATGGGATGTGTCAAATAATTTACGTTTCCTGTGGGGGGACAGATAATGCATGGAGGTGATTTTTCTGCTTAACTATGTTCACATACTGCTCTACTGTGATGGACACAAGGCACAGATCCCCCGTATAGCCGACACGGGCTGTTGAGACAAGTGCTTTTAGCGAGAACCTATGAAGGCCGGTACGGCACACGAATGGGTGATGGGCCAACACCACGCCCAGCCGCCTTTGTCTTCCCATTGGCGATGTTTATGCACCGCACCAGGCACTAATTTGAGACTGAGTCTACCTAGGGGAGGCCCAGGACCGGTTCAGATAATCGTCACTGGTGTTGGCCGTGAGCGGGAATCGAACCCGGATCGCCGGGTTCATAGCGCAGCGCGCTAACCGCTACACCACCGCTCCCCTAACTACCGCTCCCCACCATTACACACACGCACACACACACACACGTACACACACACACGTACACACACACACGTACACACACACACACACACGTACACACACACGTACACACACACACACGTACACACACACACGTACACACACGTACACACACGTACACACACACACGTACACACACACGTACACACACGTACACGTACACACACACGTATATACACACACGTACACACACACGTACACACACACACGTACACACACACACGTACACACACACGTACAGATGTACACACACACGTACACACGCACACGTACACACAAACGTACACACATACACACACACACGTACACACACACACACGTACACACGTATGCACACACGTACACACACGTACACACACACGTACACACGTACACGTACACACACACGTACACACACGTACACACACACGTACATACACACGCGCGCGCGTATTGACAGCCGAACAGCAGGGGGTCGAGCAAGCGCTCGTTCCGCGTGCTGTGCGGGGTGGGTGGGTGGGAGGCGCTCGCGTGTTCTCGGACACAGATGCCGTCCCCCGCATGGAATGTGGCGAGGACACTTCACCTCCGCCTCCCCGTGTCTGTTCCCTCCACGTCGGTAACGAGAAACAACATGCGCGTGTTTGACAGACACCCCGTCAGCGACACGGCGCACAATGTCAGCAGCGCTGGCTCCACGTGGCAATGTCGCGCCTCCGATGATCACGCGACCACTCCGCGCCTCCGGCCGCACCGTGGAGGAGGTGCGGTTGGCTACGTACGGTGCGAAAGAAGTTCAACGTACATGCGCCCAACACTCTGGAGCCGTTTCGGGACTCAGTGCCTCGGCAGCAGTGAGGTTTTGCTGGAAGGAAGACTGGTCAAAGACCAGAAGTTTATAGGCAAGGACTGTTTTTTGGCTGAACATTGCACCAGCTACATATTTTAGGCTGAGTTGATTATGCGGAAGACGAGGACCAGCTCTGATATGAATCGCCACTGATCTAAGCGGTGACCGAGGATCGAACTCAGGTCGCCTTGTTGGCAGATCAGTGTGCAACTCATCTCCACACAGACACACAAACATATAAATATAAAGACTCCCCCCCCCCGCATCGCCTTAACAGACTTGTGGGGCTGAAGTGCTGTTAGCGAGTAGCAGCACCTGGGAAGGCCGGCACGGCACACGAGGGGGTGGGTGGCCAGCACCACGCCCGGCCGCCTTTGACTCTCTAATGGCGATGTGTACACATCGCACCAGGTACTCAGTTGAGGCTGAGTCGACCGAGGGGAGGCCCAGGACTGGTTCAGACATCGCTCGCCACTGATGCTGCCGTTTCCCGGACTCTACCCCAAGGAGCCAGGGCCCCGAGCGTAGTGCGCCAACCACTGCGCCACCGCTCCCGCGGCGATTAGGGGCGGAGAGAGGCGGGATGAGAGGCGTGAATAGCGACATGGGGCCCCCACCCCTCCCCTCCCTCAAATCCCCCCACCCCCTCCCCCCTCCTCCCGGGGCCCCCTCGGCCCGGCCCTTCTCTCGCTATTGATGAAGGGGATCGATCCGTGAGCCTCATCAGAATGCGCGCCGCGATCCCTTCCGCGTCCAGTCGCCGCCGCCGCCGCCATTCATTCATCCACGCAGGGGGCGGCCTCGGGGAAGGGAGGGGCGGGGGGCAGTGGCGGGTTGGTCGCGTTGGGGGGCAGACGGAGGGAGTCTTGGGGGTGCTCGCTGATTTTGGGGGTCGCGATGGGAGGAGGGAGGTTGCGCTGAGAGTTTTCGCCCCCGCGGTAGAGGCGGGGAACTCGCTCTGTCTGCCGCTGAAACGCGCTGCCTATTGATCTGCGACGTGCGAGTGCGTGTGTGTGCGTGAGCTTGTGTGCGTGTCTGCGTGCATGTGTGTGAGCATGTGTGTGAGCTTGTGTGCGTGTCTGCGTGCATGTGTGTGAGCATGTGTGCGTGCGTGAGCTTGTGTGCGTGCGTGAGCGCGTGCGTGAGCATGTGTGCGTGCGTGTGTGTGTGCATGTGTGTGAGCATGTGTGCGTGCGTGTGTGTGTGCATATGTGTGAGCATGTGTGCGTGCGTGTGTGTGTGTGCGTGTGTGTGTGTGCATGTGTGTGTGTGCATGTGTGTGTGTGCATGTGTGCGTGCGTGTGTGTGTGTGCATGTGTGTGAGCATGTGCATGTGTGCGTGCGTGTGTGTGTGTGCATGTGTGTGAGCATGTGTGTGTGTGCATGTGTGTGCGTGCACGTGTGCGTGCGTGTGTGTGCATGTGTGTGAGCATGTGTGTGAGCATGTGTGTGAGCATGTGGGCGTGCGTGTGTGCGTGTGCATGTGTGTGCATGTGTGTGAGCATGTGTGTGTGCATGTGTGTGTGCATGTGTGCGTGCGTGTGTGTGTGTGCATGTGTGTGTGCATGTGTGTGTGTGCGTGTGTGTGTGCGTGTGTGTGTGTGCATGTGTGTGTGTGCATGTGTGTGTGTGTGTGTGCATGTGTGTGTGTGCATGTGTGTGTGTGCATGTGTGTTTGTGCGTGTGTGTGTGTGCATGTGTGCGTGTGTGCGTGCGGTAGTGCAGCGGGTTAGCGCGCTGCGCTACGAACCCGGCCACCCGAGTTCGATTCCCGCTCACGACCAATAACAATGGCAGCGAATATCTGAACCGGTCCTGTGCCCCCCCCCCCTCCCCCAGGTCGACTCAGCCTCATATGGGTGCCTGGTGCAATGTGTAACCATCGCCACTTGGGAGACAAAGGCGGTGGGGCGTTGCACTGTCCACCTACTCCCTCGTGTTCCGTGCTCGCTTTCATAGCTACTACTTGCGAACAGCACTTGCCCAGCAGTCTGTTAAGGTTACAAAGGGGATCTTTGTCTTTGTGTGCCAATGTATGTGCGAGTGTAACCGGTATGACATCAGAGGTCTCACTCCAAATCGGTCGAGCAGCATATTCTCATCAGATGCGTAAGGATGTGTGGAAGCTGCCTGGTCCATTGCTCTATACGAAGCTCTAGATCTCAGCCAGAGCCATGCCCTCCCCTCTATACGCTTGAGAAACGTGAACCCCTCTCATGGAACATCTGTACCGGTGTGAAAAATTCCGGCTGGTCTGTCTAAGATGCATCCAGGTTTTAACTAGGCTGGATTGTGTGAGGAACTCACAGACCTTTGAAAGATCTGGACACAGTCCCATTGGTAAGCTCCTCCGGCAGGCAAGGATGCGTTGACTGCGTCATGTAGCCCGCATGCCCAACCACTGTATACCCAATCAGATTATGTTTGGCCGTATAGAGGGGGGGGAACGGGCGCGGAACGGGCTGGAGGAGAGATGGACTGATGTGGTACAGGAGGATGTGGAGCGGAGTGGACTTGCCGATGACTCATACCAGTGGT
Source organism: Lethenteron reissneri (assembly GCF_015708825.2). NCBI lineage: Eukaryota > Metazoa > Chordata > Hyperoartia > Petromyzontiformes > Petromyzontidae > Lethenteron > Lethenteron reissneri. The sequence goes on from NC_083824.1 coordinate 12,166,984, forward strand.
GTCAATGTCGGCCTCTATAGCGGAGGCTCGTGAAGGACGCTACTGGTCAGTTAGAGGCAGTCGCACTCCCACAACAGCAGAGGTCAGAAACGCGATGCTCACAAACGCAGCAAGTTGGTACAGTGGGGAACGCAGGCGGTGCATCTGCCAGTCATCTCAGGAAATCCACGGCACCTGGGTCTGTCCCGTGACCTGCCAGCGAGCCTTCGACACTTCACGTGGCTTCAAGGTGCACTTACCCTGGCACAAGCGCCACGGTGACGTCACCGCCACTTCGTGGCGAATGGCGGGTATTGGTGTATTTCATGTATGAGCATGTGTGCTGATTGAACGTACTTGATGTCATTTAATACCGCATACACATTACACAGCACACGGTGTTATTTTGCATGAGCCTATAAGATGCATTGTCGCACGAGAGACGTGGATTCGACGTAAAATCATCACTGGCGTCATTTTTCCAAATCATCATCGTCATTAGTTTAACACGCAGATGGGCTTTCGTGACCAATATTATCCATAATATAGGTTATTGGGGGGGTTAGATGGCTTAAATATAAATGTGTCGTTAAACCTGCCACCACCCGACACAGTTAATCAGTCAAGGGTTGTCGCGTAAACTACAGGTGCCAATGAGTGACGAGCTGAGCACAGCGGCGCTGCGCCGGAGAGTGAACCCGCAGCCCGCCACGTCCGCGATGCGAGTCGGGCGCGTGCCGCTTCGCGTGCCGCTCCGCGTGCCACTTCGTGTGCCGCTCCGCGTGCCACTTCGTGTGCCGCTCCGCGCGCCTAGTCAGGCGACAGCGCAGAACTGACGCTTCTGAACTCTCCGCGATCGGACCCCGACAACAAACAAACAAAGCCCTCGACTACGGAAGAGCGGGCAGCACCATCGTTCTCATCCCACACTCCCTCCCATCGGCCTCCGCGCGTCACGCTGTCATCCTCGCCTCCCAGCGTCCCCATTGGCAGGCGACGCGCCGCCCACCGCGCCTTCTGAATGGCTTCTAAGAGGAGAAGTGGTGGGGGGGCGCATGGGGGGGGCGAATGGTTGGGACGGACGGTGAACGTGCAATGGACGTTCGGGTTGACTGTAAACAATATAATTTGTATCCGTGATAGAGGTTTTTTTTTTTTGGGGGGGGGGGTTAGATATAAATGTGTCATTAAACCCACCAGCACCCGACACAGCCAATGAGTAAGGTTTCATCTTCTTGGTTATTTCGGTAAAGTCACGTAGAAGGGAAATAATAAAATAAAATAATGAAAATAAAACATTATTTAATACGACTCTCACGACGTTTCGGCCACAACGCAAGCAGCCGTCTTCAGGTGAAGACAGCGCTCCAATGAATTGTAGCGCTATCTTTCAGACGGAATTTTATTTAATTGTTTTATTTTTATTATTTTATTATTTCCCTTCTATGTGACTTTACCGAAAGACCCAAGAAGATGAATCCCTGCAGTCACGAAAGCTTTAAATCAAAATTTGAGTAAGGTTTGTTCACGTAAACAGGACGTGCCAATTGGTTACGAGTACAGCAAACCAGTTGTGTGTTGGAGAGTAAACCCACGACATTTGCAATCCGAGTACGACGTTTCGCCAGTAATTACAACGAGCATCATCAGGCGACAGCCAGATTTGTGGAGAAATCCTCCTCCTGTTTCGGTCTTAAGTACCTAAGAAAATGAAACCCTCTATTATGGATAATATTAGTATTAGTACATTATTTCACTAGACTGTGCCTCCTTCCCATGAAGCGACGTCCCTCTACCCCCTGTCCTGCAGGATTCTATTACCTCGATTGAAGTCCAGGTGTATGCGCACTTGTCGCCCACCCTGTACATCCAAGCACAATGACATTGGCCATTGGCCGTCTCCTGTGGATCTGTTGAATTGAGAGGCTCAACGATCGATGGACTCGTCGATGAACGGAGCGACATCGACTGTGACGCTCACGGCAACGGGCCGAGCAATCAGCGCTCAACCGCAGCTGGAGCCGTCCGAGGCTGAGCTTCGGAAACATTCTGTGAAAAAAATAAAAACAATATCCCTGGCCTGCACGACGCGTCATTTTTTAAAGGGTGTGATTTGATTCAAAGGACATCGGCTGGAACGTCCTTTGCGTGTCGGATTCACGTGACCCCCCCCCGCACCACATGCAGCCACTAGAGGCCGCTACGGATGAGAGTCTTAACGACGCGCCACGGTTGCGGGAAAATACAAAGTGTGGACCGCGTGAATCCGCCCAGTTGGTTAATTAAACTGAGCACGTGACGATTTAATGGGACGCGTGCGGGAGGGGGGGGGGGTAGTGAGGTGGGGGGGTGTCGTGGGTGGAGGGGTGGGGGAAATCATTGACCGCAAGCTCTGTGTGCCCTGATCTTTGACCCAGACCTTCTGCCCTCTCACATTTTTCGCTACTGCCCACGGATCTTGGGACAAAGGGCAGCGCCTCCCCCTTAACCTGCCCTCAGCCCCTCCCCTCAGCCTCTCCTCCCCTCACCCCCTCCCCTCAGCCCCCTCCCCTGGACCCCCTAAGGCTCCCCCCCCTCTTTTCCTTCACCCCCTCCGCAGATTCATCCCTGCGTCGCGCGTGTACGCCACGAAGTGGCTACGATGTCACCACGGCGCTAGGTGCCAGGCTACGTGCACTTTAAGGCGCACAGACGATTGCACACAAAACCCACCGCTTGTACACGTGCACATACACGCGCGCACCTGTACAGATATACATATGTGCATGCATATACGTGTACACAAAATACATATACTGGTGTGCACAGACGGGTACACAAAGGATGGTGTACACACGTGTGCAGTGTTGTACCAGCCCCTCCCTGACCCCCACCCCACCACCAGCTCCCCCCGCCCCCTCCTGGATCGATGGCTCCATCGACCACAATTCCGAATCTGTCCGCGTGCTGCTGAGCAACACCACCGATAGATACACGACCACACATACCAACACCGATACACGACCACACATACCAACAACGATACACGACCACACATACCAACACCGATACACGACCACACATACCAACACCAATACACGACCACACATACCAACACCGATACACGACCACACATACCAACAACGATACACGACCACACATACCAACACGGATACACGACCACACATACCAACACGGATACACGACCACACATACCAACACCAATACACGACCACACATACCAACACCGATACACGACCACACATACCAACACCAATACACGACCACACATACCAACACGGATACACGACCACACATACCAACACGGATACACGACCACACATACCAACACGGATACACGACCACACATACCAACACCGATACACGACCACACATACCAACACCGATACACGACCACACATACCAACAACAATACACGACCACACATACCAACACGGATACACGACCACACATACCAACACGGATACACGACCACACATACCAACACCGATACACGACCACACATACCAACACCGATACACGACCACACATACCAACACGGATACACGACCACACATACCAACACGGATACACGACCACACATACCAACACGGATACACGACCACACATACCAACACCGATACACGACCACAGATACCAACACGGATACACGACCACACATACCAACAACGATACACGACCACAGATACCAACACCGATACACGACCACACATACCAACACCGATACACGACCACACATACCAACACCGATACACGACCACACATACCAACAACGTTACACGACCACACATACCAACACCAATACACGACCACACATACCAACACCAATACACGACCACACATACCAACACGGATACACGACCACACATACCAACACCAATAAACGTCATTCGCCACTAAGTGACGGTGACGTCACCGCGGCGCCTGTGCCAGGCTAGGTGCACTTTGAGGCCCACGTAAAGTGTCGAAGGCTCGCTGACAGGAGGAGGTCACGGGACAGACCCAGCAGGTGCCACGTGTTGGCCGACTGAGATGGCTGGCAGATGCAGCAGCTATGCCAATTTTCTGCGTGTTATCCACTCGACGTTCCACTCGTTGTTGTGAGCGTCGCTCATCTGCCCTCTGTTGTTGCTGGAGGGCGACTGCCTCCATCTGCCCAGTAGCAACGTCCTTCACGAACCTCCTCCATAGAGGCCGATCTTGCCACCGCTGGTACTAGTCATCGGCAAGTCCACTCAGATCCACATTCTCCTGTACCGCATCAGCTCCATCTCTTATCCAGCCTGTGTCGTGCCCGTTTAGCAACCCCCTCTATGCGGCCAAACAGAAGCTGTTTAGGCATGCGGTGGCTGGGTATGCGGGCTACATGACCCAGCAAACGCAGCCTTGCCTGCCGGAGGAGCTCACTGATGGGAATGTGTCCAAATCTTTCAAGAATTGGTGAACTCTTCACACAATCCAACCTGGTTAAACCCAGGATGGATCGAGGGCAGGCCAGCATGAATGTTTATAACTGGCACAGATGTTCCATTAAAGGGGTCCACGTTTTACAAGCATACGGAAGGGAGGGCATGACCATGGCTGAGAAGACCCGAAGATTCGTGCGGAGCAACAGACTAGGTATCTTCCACACAGCATTACGCAGCCGATACAAAGATAATGCCACCCGACTGATTCTGGGTGAGACCTCTGCTGTCAAACAGGAGCTGGCCGTAAGCACATTTCCCAGGTGTGGGAAACTCGACACTCTCTCCACAACTGCTCCCTCTTACTTTTGGTGGCACGCTCCAGATTCGACATCAAAGCCTCCATCCAACTCCTTCTCAGAGTGAGCAGCAATTACAAGATCATCAGCGTACATAACATGGTTGACCATTAGCGAGCCATCCCTTGACCACACCCGGGCATTGACCAACCTTCAATTGAAAGCGTCTTAAACGACGTGGTCAACAGACGTTCTATAATGTAGAAGTCACAGGACACCCGTCTCGTACCGCAAGGTGAACAGGAAACAGATCCGGCTTCCGACCACGCACCTTCACCCGGGGTCTTCCCACCATCATGAAAGTCCTTACCAACAACACGTGCCAACAACAATAAGCAACTACACGTACGAACAACAATACACAACTACCAGACACCGATACACAACACACAACCAGAGCACAACTTAACACACACGAATACAATGCACAACAATAGCCACGACACTACACTAACACGCAACGCGACATGCTCATTAGCGTCATCGTGCAAGAGTATAAGTGACGGGATAAATCAACGGGCGATCCGCCTCCCCTTACTCCTCCTCCTGCTTCCTCCGACTGCTGCCCCCTCCCGAGGGGTTACATGGCGATGCTCCGCGCGCCTGGCCTGTTCGGTGTCACTGGCGCACGCGTTCTCCAGCAAAGACAAAGATCCCCCCACCGTGTCGCGTTCACAAACTGTCGGGGGCGAGTGCTGTTAGCAAGCGCCATAAAGGCCGACACGGTACACGAGGGGGTGGGTAGCCAACACCACGCCCGGCCGCCTTTGTCCCCCGATGCTGGCCTTTGAGACGCCGCACTCGGTACTGCTTTACCGCTAGTCGACCTAGGGGAGGTCCAGGACCGATGTAGATCATCGTCACTAGTGTTGGCCCTGAGCGGGAATCGAACTCGATGTCGCCTGGATCTCAGCGGAGCGCGCTAACCGCTGCGGCACCGCTCTATCGATCCTCCTCCACCTGCACATCTTCCCAGCCCCCCACCCCTCCTGCCCCCTCGCTGGGATGGGTAGCCGCCTCCCTCCTCGCACCGAGGCTCCATGCCTCCTCGCACCGAGGCTCCATGCCTGCACTCCGAGGCTCCATGCCTGCTCTCCGAGGCTGGCGCTCGAGTCTCGGGCTCCGTGGCACGACCTTAATCAGCGAAACAGAACCGCTGGCAACTCGCCACCTTCCAATATTTGTGTCTCCGCATAGTTCGTCAAAAGGAACCCTCCATCCTATCAACCACATGGCCTTGTTCTCGGAAGAGCGTCATTGCAAGCTACATTGGTGCAACGTGAGCACACTGGGGACCGGTGTCGACATGCAGTGTCCCATCAAACAATCAGTCTTCATCAAAGCAATGATGGTGAACGGCCAGATGTTTATAGGTAAGGGCCGTCTGTGAGTGTTACGAGTTAACATTGCGCCAGTTTAACATTTAAGGCAAAGTTGACCCTGGGGGAGACCAGACCCTGTTTGAAGAACTCCAAGTGCCTGTGCTCGGGGGAATGAATCACCTTGAGAGCTGTTTCGTGCCCATTGTAGTCTGCGGACGCGTGGGGTCGGGGTGTGCATAGGCGCACCCACGAGCATCTCTCTCTGATCGCGAACTCTCCCTCCCTCTCTAACCACGAACTCTCCCTCCCTCTCTAATCGCGGACTCTCGCTCCTCGCTCTCTCGCGGAGAGTTCAATGCGCCCTCCGCTCGTGAAGTGCCGAGGGCTCCAGGGGGAGCCGCTCGAAGCCATCGACCCCTGGGGGCTGCGGCGCGGCGGGAAAATTAACCCCCCCCCTCGCCCCCCCAACTCGTCCTCGTCCTCAACCCCCCACCTCGTCTCTATGTCTCTATGTGAGTCTATGGGTCTCGTTGTGAGTCTGTGGGTCTCTATGTGAGTCTGTGGGTCTCGTTGTGAGTCTGTGGGTCTCTATGTGAGTCTGTGGGTCTCTATGTGAGTCTGTGGGTCTATATGTGAGTCTGTGGGTCTCTGTGTGAGTCTATGGGTCTCTATGTGAGTCTATGGGTCTCTGTGTGAGTCTGTGGGTCTCTATGTGAGTCTGTGGGTCTCTATGTGAGTCTGTGGGTCTCTGTGTGAGTCTATGGTTCTCGTTGTGAGTCTATGGGTCTCTATGTGAGTCTGTGGGTCTCTATGTGAGTCTATGGGTCTCTGTGTGAGTCTATGGGTCTCTATGTGAGTCTATGGGTCTCGTTGTGAGTCTATGGGTCTCGTTGTGAGTCTGTGGGTCTCTATGTGAGTCTGTGGGTCTCTATGTGAGTCTATGGGTCTCGTTGTGAGTCTATGGGTCTCTATGTGAGTCTGTGGGTCTCTATGTGAGTCTATGGGTCTCGTTGTGAGTCTATGGGTCTCGTTGTGAGTCTGTGGGTCTCTATGTGAGTATGTGGTTCTCGTTGTGAGTCTGTGGGTCTCTATGTGAGTTTGTGGGTCTCGTTGTGAGTCTGTGGGTCTCGTTGTGAGTCTATGGGTCTCTATGTGAGTCTGTGGGTCTCTATGTGAGTCTATGGGTCTCGTTGTGAGTCTATGGGTCTCGTTGTGAGTCTGTGGGTCTCTATGTGAGTCTGTGGTTCTCGTTGTGAGTCTGTGGGTCTCTATGTGAGTCTGTGGGTCTCGTTGTGAGTCTGTGGGTCTCGTTGTGAGTCTATGGGTCTCGTTGTGAGTCTGTGGGTCTCGTTGTGAGTCTGTGGGTCTCTATGTGAGTCTATGTGTCAGTCTCTAAATTTCTGTTTGAGAATCGATCTCTATGTGTGTCTATGAATCTCTATGCAAGTCTACGGGTCTCTCTGCGTGTCTATGGATCTCTGCGTGAGTCTACGGGTCTCTCTGCGTGTCTATGAATCTCTGTGCAAGTCTACGGGTCTCTCTGCGTGTCTATGGATCTCTGCGTGAGTCTACGGGTCTCTCTGCGTGTCTATGAATCTCTATGCAAGTCTACGGGTCTCTCTGCGTGTCTATGGATCTCTGCGTGAGTCTACGGGTCTCTCTGCGTGTCTATGAATCTCTATGCAAGTCTACGGGTCTCTCTGCGTGTCTATGCATCTCTATGCAAGTCTACGGGTCTCTCTGCGTGTCTATGGATCTCTGCGTGAGTATACGGGTCTCTCTGTGTGTCTATGGATCTCTGCGTGAATCTATGGGCCACTGTGCGCGTCAGTGGCGACTCGCGAGGATCCGTTTTAAAAAGAGGGGCGCCCGACATGTAGACGTAGACTCGGGTTGTTAAATGATAACCCGTGAACTTGTAACCGTTTTCAGAAACGATTGCATTTGTATGTTTATCGCGAGAGACGTCTTTGTGCGGCAAAACCGGTTCCTGTGTTTACCGTTTTTATTTCGGTTACCGGTAAACCAAAGTGACCCGACAGTGCATTCGGAGCACCAAGCCGACGCCATCACCTCCCCCCGTGTTGCCATGTCGCTGCCTCTGACCTCTGCACCACCCGCTGACCCCGGGACTCCCGATAAAACCAACGCTCTGTGCTCTATTAATGATACGTTTGGTGGTGGTGGGTGGGTGAGGGGTGCTGGTGGCGAGTGTGGTGTGGGGTGTGGGGTGACGCGGGCGCGGTGTGGGGTGAGGGGTGAGTGTGCCGTGGTGTGGGGTGAGGGGGATGGTGTGGGGTGTGGGGTGAGGGGGGCGGGGTGAGGGTGTCGGGGTGAGCGTGGCGTGGTGTGGGGTGAGTGTGCCGTGGTGTGGGGTGAGGGGGATGGTGTGGGATGTGGGGTGAGGGGGGCGGGGTGAGGGGTGTGCACGCGTGAGGTCGTCAGTTGTGTTGTGGGGGGAGGAGGCAATGACGCGCGCCATGCAACATTGATGCGCGGGGTGGCCCAAGGCCCTCTACGCAGCAGCAGCAGCATCTCAATGCGACGCATTGACGGGGTGGGTGGGGGGGCACTGAGAGTGGGGGCCTGGGGATTGGGGCGCGGGGGGGCCCGGGAGGGAGGGGGGAGGGGGGCGAGGTGTGGAAGAGGAATCCATTCGTGAAAACAGCGTGCACGTCAGGGCATCGCTCCTAAATGTAGTTCACGGCCCACGGACGCGGACATCACGGGGCTCCCTCCGAGATCCCCTCCCTTCAAGTGGCCCATGGTGCGCACGCGCAGTGGAGAGCAGGGGCCACCCGCTCTGCGTATGAGACCCACTGTTTGTCGCACGATAGTCACAACGATTCCAGTCATTCTCATTGCTGAGAATGTAGACAGATGCTGCCCAGAACCAAATCGAACGTGATGGGGTTATGCGCTGAAAGAAATCACTCCCAGAAGGCCGCGTGGCCGATTGGCTGAGTGAAAGAATGACTGACTGTATTCGTTAGGCGAAGGGAAAACTGTGAGGAGCAAGGGTCGCTTTGCAGAATCAGAAGACGTATTTCTACTGGAGGAATCATGTGAGCTATAAGTAAGAATGTTACAACAACCAACAGTACAAACACACGACGGGAGTGCAGAGTACAAGAAAGGTAAACAAATCACTCAAACACAGACAGATACAACACTCAACCATCTCCATCCTACCAGACAAAGCCCACTGAGGTGTGAACTTATTTTCCCAAAGCGACCTGGCCACGAGTCATGGCTCAACAAAGTGGTTTATCAAGTGGACATTTCTAGCAGCAAAACAATCTAAATAGTCTCTAAGCGCGTGCTTTTAAATGTGAAGGGAAAAAACGGATGACCCAGAGAAAGAAATCCACGTGATTACGGGGAGAAGATGCAAACGACAAATATAGAGGCGTCAGGGTCGGGATCTAACCCCCGAGCTGCTGCGCAGATGCTGTTGTGAAAGTTCCCTCTCGATGGCGTCGAAGAGGTGCCGTACCCTGGCTCGCCACGAGCAGGCAGTACAGCAAGTGGACTAATCGCGATCTGTCTCCATCTCTACGGGGTGATTGTGTTGCTCCCCCGCTCGCGCAAGGCGTGGTGGGTTGTCTCCGGGTGCTCCGGGTTTCCCTCCTCCCGCCTGAATAATAGACGCGACTCGTCACTAGCGGGCTAAACGCACATCTTACAGTCAATGTAGCGACATGACCCTCTTGCAAAGGGGTCCCACGCCTCAATGTGCAGAGCTCGGGGCCTCTGCACCTTCCTTCGTGATGGGAATAGACTTCGACAAAATGGTTGTCGGAAATGTTATTTTGTTTGTAAACCTAATGCTGACTCTGCCCCTTCCGGAAGACTGTGTGTGTGTGCGCACGTCTTCGTGTATGTGTGGGTCGACTCAAATGAGTCCCTGCTGCGGTGTGTTAACATCGCCACTGGGGAGACAAAGGCGGCCGGGCGTGGAGCTGGCCACCCACCCCCTCGTGTATCGTGCCGGCCTTACTAGGTACTCGCCAACACCACTTGCCCCAACAGTATGTTAAGGCTACAGGGAGGACCTTTGTCTTTAAAATACTATGTGTAAATGCTCGTAACTGTACGTAGATCTGTATCACATGCAGTTATAAAAGGACACATGCGCAGCCCTGCAATGTCTCGCTCACGCCACTGCTGCGGAAGCGCCTCCACTAGAGGGCGCTAGGGAGAGGAGCCCCTCTTTCTCTGCCACGATGGCGAGAGCTGTTGGACGAGATCTGCAGATGATCACGAACACAAATAGACAGCGATTCATAAGAAATATTTTTGAGTCAATTTGTGTCGTGAGACTCTCGCCACCCCGAGATGTTAACTACCTCCCCTGATTTGCAGGAGGTCGCCTGTATATTTGGAGTTTGAATGTTCTCCCCGAGGTGGCGTGGATTTTTCTCCGGGTGCTCTGATTTTTTTCCCTCCACATTTCGAGTCAACAACATCACGCGTTGGCTGTTATAAATTTGGCTGTTATAAAATAGTTTGTTATAAATTTGGCTGTTATACATTTCCACGTGGTGATAAGCCGCTTCGTTGAGCATCATTCGTGATGGGCAGGTCGCTTCTGAAGAAGAGCTACGTAGCTCAGTGGGGCCTTACCTGATAAAGTCAAATATACAATAGTTTAATAGTTTCATAAAATTGTCATGCGTGGAAGTATTAAACGTGACGTCAGCTACTACCGTGCGAACTCGCTCGTCAAGTGAGCTGCAAGCCCCACAGCCGGATTCAGCAGCGTGACCCGGGTTGCCCCCACTGACCAGGGTGGTGAAGTATGCTCGTGCGGGGGGGGGGGCATCATCCAGCGCTGCCCACGCAGACTGAGCGGTGTCGTCCTGGTTGCAGGTCGCCAGCGCTGCTACGCCCGGCTACGTCGCATCTGCGTTTTACGGCCGAGGGTCAAAGCGGGGGTCAAATCGGGGGTCAAATCGGGGGTCGTGGCGAGGGGAGCGCCCTTTACCACGCGCCCGGAGATTTCCCAGGGGGGGCACGGGTCAGGGGTCAGAGCTGGTGGGGGGGGAGGGGGGCGTGTGGGGGATCCGCTCACGATTGAGGAGCCTCCCCACCAGGCTCGCACTGTTGGAGGCCATCGTCGCCATCAACAGCCACGCTCAGCCCACTGCTGGACGGAGGCCTCCCCAAGCCGCAACTGCCTCTCACGATCCGGCGATGGTAATCATCCACCCCGGCACCCTGCGCACCAGTTGATCTGGTCGCTCCATCTCCCGGGTGGCCGTGCACCTTCCGACACGCTCCGTCTCTTGCCTGCCCAGCAATCACCGGCGACAAGTCTCCTCCTTGTCACCCTCCTGTCGCTGCTGCCATGGTCACCGCTCCCGCCAACTCCACTCGCTGGTTCGCCCGCCCGTGCTGACGACTCACCCCGTGAGCTCAAGAACAAATCTCACGCCGCAGAGTCGGCGGCGACCAGCAGATTCGCGACAAGCTTCGGGAAAGTCCGAGGAAATCAGAGTAAAATCCGCGACGTTGGAATATCAATAGTGCTGTTAGGTTGCTGGGGGCGCGACGTTTTGGACCTTTGGGTTTACGCTCGGTGGGGGGGGGGGGGGGGGTTGGTGGGCGAGGGGTGGAGGGGGAAGGCAGCTTCAAGGCCTCGTGATGTGGTCACTCGCGCGGTCCGTCCGCACGCACCCGCGGGGTCAACGAATTTTAATCAAAGCATCGATCCGCCTCCCCACCCCCGCCCATTTGCATTCATTCTGATTGATCGCGACTCGCGTGCTGGGTGGGGTGTGGTGTGTGTGGGTTATAACGCAGGTGGAGTGTGTGGTGTGGTGTGTGTGGGTTATAACGCAGGTGGAGTGTGTGGTGTGGTGTGTGTGGGTTATAACGCAGGTGGAGTGTGGTGTGTGGTGTGTGGTGTGTGTGGGTTATAACGCAGGTGGAGAGTGTGGTGTGGTGTGTGTGGGTTATAACGCAGGTGGAGTGTGTGGTGTGTGTGGGTTATAACGCAGGTGGAGGGTGTGGTGTGGTGTGTGTGGGTTATAACGCAGGTGGGGTGTGTGGTTTGTGTGGGTTATAACGCAGGTGGTGTGTGTGGGTTATAACACAGGTGTGGTGTGTGTGGGTTATAACACAGGTGGGTTGTGTGAGCAATAACACAGGCGTGGGGTGTGTGGTTTATCAAATATTGGAAGAAGTAGTCACCACCTGTGAGTGGCTGGGTGAGGTGCCATCTGTTTCACGGAAGACGATCCAGCATCTCAGACCAGGAAAAGTGCGGGGCAGAGATCATTACCCAAGCCAACTGCGGAGGGAGGGTGGCTTTTGTGTACAGACTGCCCTGTATGAAATCATTACAGCTGTCACTGCACCACTGGACGGGTTTCTCAGGATTGGAAGGATGCCCTGGTGGTCACCTCCCTTTAGTAAGGGGGACCGCACAGACTGTAACAAATACAGGGGCGCATCTCCCTCCTCAGTATACCAGGAAAGGTCCTGGCAAGGGTTAATCAACATCGCCTTGCCAGGCACGCTGAGGAGAGGCTTGCGGAGCCCCAGTGTGATTTCAGGCCAAGGCGGTCCTGCACAGGCGTCATATTATCTGTCCGTCTGCTACAGCAGAGGGGTAGGGAATTCCAATAGGACCTACATCTCTGATTTATTTACCTGGTCAAAGCCTATGACACCATCAATAGGCAAGGGCTCTGGATTGTTCTTCGTGCTTTCAGAGTCCCTGACTCTCTGTTCACAATCAGTAAGGTGCGTCATGATGGTGGGCAGGGCAGGGTAGAGCTACATGGTTGGAGACATAGCCACTCCCCGTCAACTTTGGGGTGCGACAGGGATGTCCTCTGGCTCCTACATTATTTAACAATATTTTCGACCACGTAGTTTGAGACACCTTTTCATGGCTGTAATGGAGGAATTTCCATCTGGTACAGATCCAATGGGAAGCTGATCGATGCCCAGGTGCGGTCGAGGGATTGCTCCCTATTGATGAACCATGTTACGTTTGCTTCTAATCTGGTGATTGCTGCTCACTCAGAGGAGTTGGACGCGCTGCTGCCGCACCTGTCGTGGGCCTTGCCATCAGCCCCACTAAAACTCAGCACCTGCCTCGGTATGTTGTGTGATCAAACACTCCAGCCCCTCAAATCCCCAATGGTGATGGGACAGTTGTGGAAAGAATGGAGAGGTTTCCATGCCTAGGGAGTATGCTTATCACCAGCTCCAGTTTGACAGCAGAGGTCTCATTCCAAATCAGTCTTTTCATCGGTGGTGTAATGCTGTGTTGAAACTACCTGTTCTATCGTTCCACACGAAGTTTCGGGTTTTCTCGGCCACAGTCATGCTCACGTTCGCTATGCTTCCGAAACTTAGACCCCCCTAATGAAACATCTACGCTGGTTAGAATCATTCAGGCTGGCATTCCTACGATCCATACTGGGCTGAACCAGGCTGGATTGTGAGGAGCTCATGAATCCGTGAAAGATCTGGACACAGTCCTATCGGTGAGCTCCTCCGGCAGGCAAGGCTGTGTTGACTGGGTCATGTCGCCCGCATGCCCAGTCACCGCATGCCCAAGCAGCTTCTGTAAGGCAAGATAGAGGAGGCTAAACAGAGGAGCGACGCTCACAACAGTTAGTGAACCCATGACACCTGGGTCTGTCCCGTGACCTCCTTCCAACTCGCCTTCGACACTTCACGTGGCCTGGCACAAGCCGGGGACGTCACCGCCACTTAGTGCCGAATGGCGGCTGTTGTTGTACTGTAGTATGTATGTTGCCAACCGTCCTAATGGAAGGTGCGGGGGAAGGACAAACTAAACGCAAAAAGCAGTTTTAAAGAAATTCATTTTCAACCGAGATGATTTAAAAGTGCATAGCTCCAGTGGCTTCCTAATATCGGACGGATGAGCGATCCAGACGTCCGCAGAAGCGCATCAGAAGCAAATCGCATGTCCTGTCGTGTCCTGTACGTACTCTTGGCCGTTACACAGGTGTACGATGCATCTCGTCATCACTCGTCACGATCATCACGCTCGCCCATCTCCTCTCAACCCCTCCGCCCGGTAATTGGTAATTAGAGCTGCGGGATTGAGGGGGCTGGGGGGGGAGTGAGGGCGGGGCTGGGGTGGGAGTGAAGGAGGGGCTGGCGGGGGGGCGCTGTCGCTGTGATGGAGTGGCCCGGCCCACGCACACCCCGCTAATGGGATTAGCGCCGCCGCGAGCCTCGTTCATTAGCGGCTTCCACCTCCAGCCGCGGCGGCTCTCGTTACGACGTCACGTGTCCGCGGAGAGACGATGAATGGACGTCGCAGTCCCCACTCAGCCGCCCCGGCGCACGCGGCACGCGCCGCTGTGCCGCCTCTGCCGCTGCTGCCGCTGCTGCTGATGCTGCTGATGCTGCTGATGTTGATGTTGCCGCTGCTGATGTTGATGTTGCCGCTGCTGCTGCTGATGTTGCCGCTGCTGCTGCTGATGTTGCCGCTGCTGTTGCCGCTGCTGTTGCCGCTGCTGCTGATGTTGCCTCTGCTGCTGCTGCTGATGTTGCCGCTGCTGTTGTTGCCGCTGCTCGCTCGCTCGCTCTACCCGGCAGGGTGAGCGGCTCGGCGTTCGCAGTAGAAGGGGGCCGAGAGGTTAATTTCCTGGTTGATTGGCGGGGGGTTGGCTCATGCCCATTATCCCTAACCTCTGGAGGGGGGAGTCGGTAAAATAGGTACCGCTTTGTGGTTAAGATGAGCGGTGATTCGCTCCCGTCATAACAAGGAGGAGTATCCGGCATTGGCCGAGGGATGTTCTGTCGAGAGGAGGAGCAGCGGATGGAATGAAGTCGCGGGTCGGTTTCTGCCTCCCGAGTTGCGGGTTTCCCCGCCCCTGGCACGGGCGACCGAGTTGGTGCAGAAGCGCCTCTCCTCTCTGTGCCGCGGGAGCCGCGGGGAGCCAGCCCCACCCACGTCGCGCCCGCACGGCATGCTGTCGATGTCTAAGGCGTCTCCATCCGTACAGACATCACAGGGATGATGTCAGCATGCCGAGCATGTCAAGGCGACATCGCAGTCATCGCGCGTGTTGTGAACACAGCCTTGGGGTGTCCACCGGCCGCCTCACCCCCCACCCCGCCCCCTTCTCTCATCGCTTCTCCCTCCTCATTCTCTCGCTCTCTCTCTCGATTCTCCATCTCTCACCCCCTGCACCTCCCTCCCTGTCTCGTCGCTCCTCCCCTGCTCGTGCGGCGATGCGAGCGCTCGTTGCCTGCGTCCCAGCAGCAGCAGCAGCAGCAGCTCTTCCTTCCTGAATCCGTCTCCCCCTGTTCCCCCACTCCCGCCCCCCGATGGGGGCTGGCGGGCCCCACGTGGGACCCATAGCCTTCAGCTCTGCCCATTGATCTGTCGAGAGCCCTGGGCACTTCTCTCTCTCTCTCGTCCCCCCCCTATCCCCTCTCCCCCTTTCCTCTCCTCCCGAATCTCTCTCTACGCTCCTCCTTCTGCCTCTCCTCTCTCTAATCTCTCTCTGTCCTCCTCCATCTCTCTGACCCTCCTCCATTTGCCTCTGTCGAACAAATCTCAAAACCAAATTTAGCAATGGGTTGAGCTAAGACATCATCATCATTACAATCATTAGCAGCATTATCATATCGCGTGACTTCAGCCATCACAACCGTCATCATCACCCACCCGTCATCATCATCACCACCATCACGCGTGAGTTGAGCTTAAACACTCGCCATCATCTTCATCACCCATCACCACCATCACCACCGTCATCATCAAGCGTGAGTTCAGCTGAAACACTCATCAGCAACAGCAGCGTGTTAATCGCTCGCACCCCACGTGACCATTTTAAGTGCTTGGCTGCGTCGGGTGGTGGAGGGTTTAAAAGCACAAAAAATGCAGCGGACGCTATTCAGGCAGCGAGGCGAGAGTGGTGGTCAGGAGATGGCAGTAGAGCAAGTGGGACAATGCACCCGTCCTTGACGGAGATACCAGCGCCACCCCCTTACGTGGCAGAGCGGCTCCGTGCCGGAATGCTCGTGCAGTGGCAATAGTGCCTGAATGTGGTGTGTGTGGACACGTGCAGTGGCAATAGAGCCTGAATGTGGTGTGTGTGGACAAGTGCAGTGGCAATGGAGCCTGAATGTGGTGTGAGTGGACACGTGCAGTGGCAATAGAGCCTGCGTGTGGTGTGTGTGGACAAGTGCAGTGGCAATAGTGCCTGAATGTGGTGTGTGTGGACACGTGCAGTGGCAATAGAGCCTGCGTGTGGTGTGTCTGGACAAGTGCAGTGGCAATAGTGCTTGAATGTGGTGTGTGTGGACACGTGCAGTGGCAATAGAGCCTGCATGTGGTGTGAGTAGACACGTGCAGTGGCAATAGAGCCTGCGTGTGGTGTGTGTGGACACGTGCAGTGGCAATAGAGCCCAAATGTGGTGTGTGTGGACACGTGCAGTGGCAATAGAGCCTGAATGTGGTGTGTGTGGACACGTGCAGTGGCAATAGAGCCTGCGTGTGGTGTGAGTGGATACGTGCAGTGGCAATAGAGCCTGAATGTGGTGTGTGTGGACACGTGCAGTGGCAATAGAGCCTGCGTGTGGTGTGAGTGGACACGTGCAGTGGCAATATAGCCTGAATGTGTTGTGTGTGGAAACGTGCAGCGGCAATAGAGCCTGAATGTGGTGTGTGTGGACACGTGCAGTGGCAATAGAGCCTGAATGTGGTGTGTGTGGACACGTGCAGTGGCAATAGAGCCTGCGTGTGGTGTGAGTGGACACGTGCAGTGGCAATATAGCCTGAATGTGTTGTGTGTGGAAACGTGCAGCGGCAATAGAGCCTGAATGTGGTGTGTGTGGACACGTGCAGTGGCAATAGAGCCTGAATGTGGTGTGTGTGGACACGTGCAGTGGCAATAGAGCCTACGTGTGGTGTGTGTGGACACGTGCAGTGGCAATAGCGCCTGAATGTGGTGTGAGTGGACAAGTTCAGTGGCAATAGCGCCTGAATGTGGTGTGTGTGGACACGTGCAGTGGCAATAGAGCCTACGTGTGGTGTGTGTGGACACGTGCAGTGGCAATAGCGCCTGAATGTGGTGTGAGTGGACAAGTTCAGTGGCAATAGCGCCTGAATGTGGTGTGTGTGGACACGTGCAGTGGCAATAGAGCCTGAATGTGGTGTGAGTGGACAAGTTCAGTGGCAATAGAGCCTGAATGTGGTGTGTGTGGACACGTGCAGTGGCAATAGCGCCTGAATGTGGTGTGTGTGGACAAGTTCAGTGGCAATAGAGCCTGCGTGTGGTGTGTGTGGACACGTGCAGTGGCAATAGAGCCTGCGTGTGGTGTGTGGACACGTGCAGTGGCAATAGAGCCTGCATGTGGTGTGAGTGGACACGTGCATTGGCAATAGAGCCTGAATGTGGTGTGAGTGGACTCGTGGCCACGGGAGGTGATGACAGGGGTATCAGTCGCGAGAGCGAAGCGACTGGTGGCTGCGGGAATGTTCGAGCAGGGAGCGTGGTGAGGCGACGGAAGACCACGGTGGAGTCTCCCGGTGGAGCGAGCGTCCAGAGTCGACGAGAATGCTCGAGAAGGGGGGCGTGGCCTCGTGTCGGTATATAAGAGGCAGATGCGCGGGAGACTCGGGGCTGTTGCGGTGGGAGTCTCTGCCTGTGTCAAGTGAACGTGTCTTCAATAAAGTGCCATCTCAAGAGAAGTGTGGCAAGTCGTCATTGCACATGGCCTTACGTCCCAGCTCAGCAGCAGAACCCTCCTGGCAATGTGTCCTGAGACTCAGCGAGGGCCTTTCCTGGTGTAAAATAACTTGGCCACGAAGACAGGACAGCAAGTACGAGTCAGAGATGTTTTGTAAATATGTTGTTAGTCCTATACCAGTGGAAATGCGTGGTGAGGATTTCCCGCTTTCACTCCTGGCGTCATCCCACACGCAGCCAACCGAAGGCTGCACGTGTGTAATGGGTTCCGGAGACACTTCTTATAAGGCGCGTTTTAATTTCCACACACCGCGTGTTTGTACACTTAGTCCCCAGCCTCTTCACATAGGTCTCCCACACAGCTTATCTACGTAGCGTGCCTAGCCTCGTCTACATTCCCAGGTCCTCCGGCTACGATTACCCTAGGGGAGGCTACCTGACCCGATCCAGCCAAGGTGCGGGTCGAGACTCTGGCTTCCTCGGACCTCGCCCTTACAAGGGCATCGGGCCGGGAGTCCCAGAGTCCCAGCACTGCCCTGCACAGCGGCCCGGCCCTTACAAGGAGAGCGGGGAGAGGGGGTCCAGGGTCCTCGGCTGGCTGATCTTATTGCTTCGGTCTCCGACTCCCTGAGCTACTGGGGAGGTCCCCCTTTATGCACCTTGCCATCGAGGGGCGGGGCTGCGTGGGACCCTGGAACCCCCGCAGCCCCCCCCCCCGCCCGCTCTTGGGCTGGGCGATGCAGCCCCTCCCCTGGCGGTACGAGGCACCGCCCTTGAAGGGCCCTGTCCACCGTTGCAGGTAAGTGCGCCCATCTACGATGTAGTTGCACCCTCGTGAACGTGGTCTTGGGTTGCTGCTGGGTAAAACAAACCCCATGAATATGAATGTCATCGTAATCACCATTATCATTATAAGAGTTTTTTGTTGAGCTAATATTTTTCGAAATTGAGTTAAAGAACCCTCTTAGCAATCGACCTGAGCAATCCTTTAACGTACAACACCATTGAACAACAACAACAACAACCACCACCATATCCACCACCTCCACCTACACTGGGCCTCATGTAGACACCGAGACCCAAGCCGGTGGGGGTGTGGTGGGGTCAGGGGGCCCCCCGGGGGGGGGTGGCAGGAGGGCTTGAAGGGCGAGGTGAGTTCCCCTCCCCCACACAAAACCACAAACCAAATACAAAGATCACCCGTATAGCCTTTAACAGACTAACGGGGCAAGTGATGTTAGCGAGCACCTATGAAGGCCGGAACGGCAGACGAGCGGATTGGTTTCCAGCACCACGCCCGACCGCCGTTGTCTCTCGAGCGGCAATGTTTACCACACCGTACCAGATACTCAGTTGAGGCTGAGTCGACCTAGGGGAGGCCCAAGACCGGTTCCGGTAATCGCCATTGAAGTTGACCGTGAGCCGGAATCGAACTCGGGCTCGTAACGCGGCACTTGTGACTCGACCACAACTCAACCACTCGGCCGCCACCACCACTTCAACCCCCCCCAAACCGCACGTCCACCACCACCACCGCTTCAACCACCCCCCCCCCTCCAAACCGCACGTCCACCACCACCACCACCGATTCAACCACCACCCACCCCCCCTCCCCAAAACCGCACGTCCACCACCACCACCGAGCTCCGCGAGGCTCCAAGCCGAGGCCAGTTTCGAGTTGTTTTGGTCTCATCGGCAGGGCGTCAACTGATCGGCGAACGCCACTGAAAAACAACATTGACGGGTGAAGGGAAGTGCTCAAGGCTCGTAGGCCGATGGATGGGCACGTGTTTCCGTGCATAAACGGGTCTGCTGATGGACGGGAGGGAGCCTGCAGTGTCTGCTGGTGCAGCTCGCGCGGCTCTGTCCGTGCACAGGCGCTGGGTGATTCTGGTGGCGTCGGCTCCAGAGGGATGCCTTGATCCAGCAGTGGATTGAACATGGGTGATGACGATGTGTCTGTGTGCGAGAGACTGCAAGGAGCGGCGGGGCAGCAGTTAGCGCACTGTGCATGCATATGACGGCCTATGTTCGACTCCCAATCAGTGGGGTAGTGTTCATTGGAACCGGTCCTGGTCTCTCCACTAGGTCGACTCGGCCTCAAATGAGTACCCGGTGCGGTGTATACACATCAGCACTGGGGGAGACAAAAGCGGCCGTGCGTGGTGTGTGACCACACTACCGCGCCCGTGTGCCGTACCGACCTTAATAGGTGCTCGCCAACAGCACTTGCCAGGCTCCCTATCTCAATCTGTTATATTTAGCTCAATTACCAAATATTTGCACTGAGAAATCCCCCCCCCCCATCACATTATTGACTTTATTGGGATTATTCCCGCTCTGGGAATTAAAAAATATGCCGTTTGATTGACATCCAACGAACCCTCTGCACGCAGACATGGGTGGGTGGGTGTGGGGTGGGAGGGGATGAATTCCCACACCCGCCCAGTGCCGCCGTCGTGGTCGATGTGGATCGCAGCCTCTGGACCCAACGTCGTACACTGAGAGCTGCGGGGTCCTCCAGGTGGAGAGGGCTTCTGGTCTCATGGCCCCGACTTATTCGCCGTCGCACCAAAGACCCGTCGCTCCGTACTCTTCCGTGGTTGCGTCCTACCGAGGGGTTAGAAACCTCCGTGGGTGCTGAGGCAGATGTTGTTGTTGTTGTTGTTTTCCGGTCGGTCTCACCCGAGGTGCCGCAATTCAGGGTGCTTCACAAACAATGTGACGCTTCTGATAATTTTGCAACAACACCACGACAAATGCTGCGCCTTCGGGCTCTGGAGACCACCTGGAGAAGGTTCCAGGCATGTCCTGACAATTATGGCGAACAAGTATAGAATCTTTGACTTTTTTAAGCTGTTAACATACATTTGTTATCATGTTACAGTGTATTATCCGTTCTTTTCCCATCAAAAACGATAGTCCCATATAAGTGTTAAAAAAATTTAAGCATCCTGTATATTTACTGCTTACAATTCCTCGATGTGGCAAAATACCAATGAATTGTGCGGAATGAGCTTCAAAGTTAGTGGGGTTAACGGACAATACCCTCGGATTTGGCCGCGTGAAAATAGATCGGCGTGGCCAAAGCTGCCCCAGGTGGTAGCACGCGGTGCCGTGGTGCAGGGCCGAGTCGACGAGTCGAGAGAGACGTCCGGCTCACGTGGTCACCACGGGGCTGCTGTTCGTGCTCATCTCTCTGCCTTGCAGCCCTGCAGCGCCAGTGGTGGACATTCCACGTTCATACGGCCGCTGCGAGTTACTCCGTCCATCTCCCGTGGTCTGTGATTTCGTTTCATACGGCACCTGGCCAATGGTGTCAATTCCACATTACTGTGGTGGACGCGAACTAATCCATAGGACGATGCCCGTTGACTTCTCCATGAAGTGGTATTAATTTTATCGACCCCGCAGGGTTGATGGGACAAGTTAGCCCCCACAAGGTTGGGTTTGGGGCTATGTAACCTGGGCGTCGAGTTCCTATGGGTCACTATCATGGGGGGCGGGGGGCTGGACGGGGTTTGAGTGGACGGCGAGCCTGACCCCAGATGGGGGCAGTTGACACGTGGACGCGGCCTGACAGACGACCTGGTCACTGACCTCTGACCCCACTCTCGCAGCATAGTGAATGGGGTTCGAGGGCAGGGGAGAGGGGTCACCGATAGCCCCGCCCTCCGTCCCTCACCCCCCCCCCCCCCCCGTCTGGTAGCCTCCCCTACCCACGTCCCGTCCTCCTCACATCAGCCATGGATTTATTGATCGACTCACGCAGCAGCTGCCACTGGCGATGTGCGAGGCATTGCAATGGGTGCAGCGGATAGGGGCGTGCAGGAGATAGGGGTGCAGGAGATAGGGGCGTGCAGGAGATAGGGGTGCAGGAGATAGGGGTGCAGGAGATAGGGGCGTGCATGAGATAGGGGTGCAGGAGATAGGGGCGTGCATGAGATAGGGGTGCAGGAGATAGGGGCGTGCAGGAGATAGGGGTGCAGAAGATAGGGGCGTGCAGGAGATAGGGGTGCAGGGGACAGAGGGGTGCAGCAGATAGGGGAGTCCAGGGGATAGGGTGGTGCAGCAGGCAGCGTATTTTGGAAGTGTAGCAGATTGAGTGCAGCATTGCACTGGGAGTGTTGTGCCTCTGCGTGCCATGCTGCTGCGCACTATGCGCTGTCTCTGTGTCTCTGTGTCTGTGTCTCTGCGTCTCTGTGTCTCTGTCTCTGTGTCTCTGTGCGCGGTGTCTCTATGTCTCTGTGTCTCTGTGCCTCTGTGTGTCTGTGTCTCTGTGTCTCTATGTCTCTGTGTCTCTATGTCTGTGTCTCTGTGTCTCTGTGCGCTGTGTCTCTGTGTCTGTGTCTCTGTGTCTCTGTGTCTGTGTCTCTGTGTCTGTGGCTCTGTGTCTCTATGTCTCTGTGCGCTGTGTCTCTGTGTCTGTGTGTCTCTGTGTCTCTGTGTCTCTGTGTGCTGTGTCTGTGTCTCTGTGCGCTGTCTCTGTGTCTGTGTCTCTGTGTCTCTGTGTCTCTGTGTCTGTGGCTCTGTGTCTCTGTGTCTCTATGTCTCTGTGCGCTGTGTCTCTGTGTCTGTGTGTCTCTGTGTCTCTGTGTGCTGTGTCTGTGTCTCTGTGCGCTGTCTCTGTGTCTGTGTGTCTCTGTGTAGATGGAAGTAGCAGCAGGGCGGCGACTCCTTGACCCATGACCCCCACCCTGCAACCCCCCCCCCTGCAACCCCCCCCCTGCAACCCCCCCCCCCCCCCCCCCCGCTGTGTACGAGTTGTTGTGGAGGGCCCCCTCATTTGACGGAGCGAGGTTTTCGGAGTGTGGGCGGGGGAGGGGGATAGAGGGGGGAAGGAGGTGAGGGGAGGGGGCGGTGAGGGGAGGGGTCACCCAGTATCGACCCCCCCCTCCGCTTCGTCACTGCAGCTCCTGAGTGTCACGTGACGCATCGATCGCGCGATTTGACGGAGACGCGGAGCGCAGCCCCCCCCGCCCCCCGCGGTTACCACAGCCCCCACCCCCCGCCTCCAAGACTCGCATGGCCACCCTGAACCTCACAGAATCCCCAAACCTCACAGAGCTTCTTCCCCTGTAGTCGCGTCACAGGGCCCCGTGCACCCGTACCTGGGGCACCCCATCCCCCCCTCCCTGACACAGGCCTCACTCCTCATCCCTCACCCAGGGCACAGTCTCCCTCATCAACAACGACACATATCATCAACTATAAACATCAACAACAACAACACACATCATCAATAACAATTAACAGTAAGCAACATCAACAACACACGTCATCTCTCAACGACACGTCAACTATCAACACCGTGTGTGCACTGTATGTTGAACTTCTTTCGCACCGTACGTAGGCAACCGTGCTCATCAACATCAGCATTACCAACATCAACAACACATCAACGTTGGCCCAACGTTCCATATTTAGGGGCCATCCATTTAGTAGGGCAACAATCTGTCACAACCTGACACCTCCCCCGCGCCCTGTAGGCACGCGGACCCCCCCCCCCCCACCTGCGTACGTTCGCCTGACGCACCCCCCCCCCCGAATCCTATAGAACGGCCGATATTTAATACACGCAGAAACGATTAAGGATTAATAATATTAACGTGTTTAAGCAAACAGATAGTCCACCGCCGAACTATCTAACTCATTTGAAGGCCAATGTAGACGCATTATTATCGAGGCTTCACCCCCCCGTTTCCTATGCGCACATTGTCAGTAGACCCCCCCCCCCCCATACGCAAGCGAACGCATTTGGGTGAACCCCCCTCCCCCCTCCATGCGTACGGACTCAATGGATGGCCCCTGACTGGCCACACCGCGTGATTGGCAGCTGCCGTGTAATTGACTCGTGACGCGAGGCGATCGTGCGCGCACACGCGCGAGACAAAGACGAAGTTCCCCCAGGTAGCCTGCACAGGCTGCTCGGGCAAATGCTATTATCGAGCGCCTACAAATGCCGGTAACACTCTCGCACGCTCGGCCACAAGCTCTCTAGCACGCACACACACACTCTCTCTCTCGTACACTCACCCTCTCACACTCACTCACCCTCTCACACTCACTAACCCTCTCACTCGCACACTCACTCACTCGCACACTCACCCTCACTCTCGCACACTCACCCTCTCACACTCACTCACCCTCTCACTCGCACACTCACTCGCACACTCACTCTCGCTCACTCACTCACACCCACCCTGTCGTAAACTCACTCACTCGCACACTCACTCACTCGCACACTCACCCTCTTTCTCGCACACTCACCCTCTCACACTCACTCACCCTCTCACACTCACTCAGCCCTAATCACATAGCCCTCGCCACGTAGCCCTAATCACAAAACCCTCACCCTTATCACCCCCGTTTCACTCCACTCACTCACCAAACTCCCTCTTCACTCTCACATCACTCCACTGCGCTCTTGACTCCCTCTCCGCTCCCAACTCGCTCTTCACTCTCACACCACTCCACTCTCCCTCTAGCTCGGGTCTCTGGCTCCCAATTAGCGGCTGTGTCTTCATCCCCACCACGCGCTCCTGCTCCTCCTCCTCAGCAGCCGCTGCTGCTGCTGCCAACTGACGCACAGCGACCACCGCGCGAAGCCCGAGCGACTTCGCGCTAACGCAGTGGGGTGGGTGGGAGGAGCGGGGGGGGGGGTTCTATGAAGAGGTCAGACGGGGGGGGGGTCTATGAAGAGGTCAGACGAGGAGGGGTCTATGAAGAGGCCAGACGAGGGGGGGTCTATGAAGAGGTCAGACGGGGGGGGGGTCTATGAAGAGGTCAGACGGGGGGGGTCTATGAAGAGGCCAGACGGGGGGGGGGCTATAACTATATATTAACAAACTGTCTGCGGTTGTTTACAATATTTTAAAAGAAGCGTGTTCTGGCTGCGAGTGAGTTGTTCTCTACGCGAGTGTGAAGCGCGGTGTGGTCGGTGATGTTGTTGAGTCGTGACTGTGAATGTGGCACTTGCCCCGGCAGTCTGCTCAAGCTATACGGGGCAGCTTTGTTGTTTGTGTGGGGTCGAGTGTGCGGACTCCTCCGGGGAGGTTGAGCAAGATCTGTCCAACCACGTGGTTTGTGTGTCGGAGGTTGGAAGAGTGTTTGGGTTGTGGAGCGATGTTATACATCCTCATCATTGCTTACACATTCACCATCACCATAATTACCTGAATCACTTTCACCTCCATCACCATCATCATCATCTCCAGCTTCATGACCATCACATCCATCACCATCGCCATCATCCTGACTTGCACCAGCTCCTCCATCGTCATCACCACCTCTGTTTTCATTACTATAATCACCAACTTCATCATCGATCATCATCAACACCCAGAACAACTTCACATTCATCATCGTTATCATCATCATCACCACCACAGCCAAACGGCTAGGAATATGTGGTTAGGGCTATGTGGTTAGGGCTATGTGGTTAGGGCTATGTGGTTAGAGCTATGTGGTTAGGGCTATGTGGTTAGAGCTATGTGGTTAGGGCTATGTGGTTAGAGCTATGTGGTTAGGGCTATGTGGTTAGAGCTATGTGGTCAGGGTTATGTGGTTAGGGCTATGTGGTTAAATCAGTCTGAGTCGTTCTGCGAGTTGGTCTGTGAGTCACGGGATATTCGAGTGAGGGCTCATGCTTCTTCTTCGTCTTCCGTGTGGCTGATGTCGATGCTGACTACACTTTCACTTTCAGGTGGCGAAGCGCAGATTACCGGATCAGGAGCAGCGGAGTGGTGTCGTCACTGCGGCGTCTCCTTCGTATTTGTGGGTCTCTGTTCTGCGTGACCACAGTGGCACACGATTTGAGGAGTTTTTAGTTTTTTCCATTTATGGATCTGCCATGGTTTGTGGAGCGAATGCAGTTGGGGGTGGACCATGATTACCTGCTGGATCTCCTCTCTGTTTCAAAGAACAAATTTTACCTAAGGTCTTCGCTCATTTACCAGCTTCACATTCCATATTGCCGTACAAATACTGGAGGAAGGGCCTTTGCTATTGATGCCCCCAGGGTCTGGAATGCTATTGCCAATAAGCTGCAACTTGAGTCACTACCTATGAGATCTTCACTCAAAACTGCTCTAGAGGAGTTGTACACCCCTAGCTGCCACTGCAATTCAGTGGCCTAAAATAAAATGTTTCGCTCCGGATGATCGCTGAAAAGTATGATCTGTGTTTTGATTTAGTGTGCTGATCTTAAAGGTGCATTGAAAATTGTGAATTATCCGACTGATGCTCCTGCTGTTGTGGAGTGACTCATGCAGCCAGCTATGGCTGCAGGGTTTGGTGGTACATGTTGTTTACGTCGTTTATTGTGAAAATTCGGTCACAGTTCCTATGATCATTGTTACATTGCTTTTATGGCTTTATTTTGGTGATTTTCGAAAAGTTTTTTGGTTTGGCCATGTTTGTTTGTTGTAGTACAGAGTTAGACTGATGGCCTTAATCTAAGTTGTCTTGTGGTTGTTGTTGTTGTTTGACTTGCATCCCACTGGGATTTTTGCACACAGCGTTGGTGTACAGTGCTTTTTCTGCAATATTTTGCTGTCTTTTCTTGGATTTTCTGTTTGCACATAGTCACTTTAATATGTTTTCTTGTTCATGATTTAGTTTTTTGTTTTTTGCTTGCACCCGTTTCAAGAGCCGAATGGCTCACAGGGATATATACCAAATAAATGAACTTGAAATTAACTTGAAATGAGCTTCGTGGAAGATCAAATCCAGGGATCTTCTGCGTTGGGTCTTTCAGAAGGTCTACCACGTAGCAGGAGGCTTTCACGTTCAATATCATCCTGAATACAGGTATTTTTGGGTTACATCGCGTAAACACATACATGTGTCATTAAACCCGCCACCACCCGACACAGCCAACTAGTAAGGTTTGTCACGTAAACAGAACGTGGCCAGTTCGTCACGAGTACAGCACTAACCGGTGCGTTGGAGAGCCAAGCCACAACATTTACAATCGGAGTACGACGTTTCGCCAGTAATTTCGACTATCTTCATCAGGAGACAGACAGATTTGTGGAGAAGTCCACCTCTTTCGCTCCTTTAATAGAGGCGTAGATGCGATGACAACACTTGTGCTCTCTTCTTGCATGAATGTGTTTGGTGTTTGTTTGGCTTCCTTTCGGTCAGGCAGGCCTCATGCTGACCGGAAGGAAGGCCGAGGTGGTGACCAATCAGCACGAGCGGACGTTGCCACCGTCCATCTTACTGTGGCGTTTGCCGAGTCCCGAAACACTCCCCCCTCCACTCCTCAAATGTCTCAGTTGAGAGGTGGGAATGGATTTTTTTCTTACATAACTTGTTTATGTACTGTATGTGTACGTGTGGGTATGCGTGTGTATTATGTAGGGCATATAGAGCACTTGACCAAGCAGCTTCAGTTTGGCTGGATAGAGGGGCCTAAACGCATGCGGCACGGGCTGGAGAAGAGATAGACTGATGCGGTACAAAAGGATAGTGGACTTGTCGATGATCGGTACCAGCGGTGTCAAGGTCGGCCTCTATGGAGGAGGCTCGTGAAGGACGCTACTAGGAAGTTGGAGGCAATCGCCCTCCGATGACAACGGAGGGCAGAAGAGTGACGCTCACAACAACGAGTGGAGCGCAGGGTGTCTAAAACACAGAAAGTTGGCAAAGTAGGGGGCACAAGTGGTACATCTGCCAGTCATCTGAGCCAGTCAAACCACCGCATCTGGATCTGTCCCGTGATCTCCTGCCAGCGAGCCTTCAACACTTCACGTGGCCTCAAAGTGCACCGAGCCCTGTACAAGCCCTGTAGTGATGTTACCGCCACTTATTAAACTATATATATTGTTAATTTTACCATTAGTGGCCAATAGCTGGTTGTTGTTTGTGGGGAGCCGTGGCGCTACGAACCCTGGAGTCCACGCTGGGCCCACAGCCAACAGAGACGGACATCGCCACGGGGGAGACAAAGGCGGCCACGTGCCGCGCTGGCCACCCTACCCCCATCGTGTGCCGTGCCGGCCTTCATCGGTGTCCGCTGACAGCGCTTGCAGCACCCAACAGTCTGTCAAGGCTACACGGGGGAGCTTTGTCTTTGTTGTGCCCTAATGTATGTTAATCACCTGTTCGCGAGACTCTGGGGAGCAGTTGTTTAGAGTGCGGACTCCGAACGGCTCCGGGAAGCTGCCTCATCCCTAATCGATCGGCCCCCCACCCCCTCCTCCGATGCCCCCCCCCCCCGTCTTACCGTCATCAATCACCGCCCCCTCGTCACCGGTCACTGAAGCGGCAGAGGTGGAACGACTCAGGCTGCCCGCGCTCCGTTAGGCCGCTCCACCAATCCCGAAGTTCAAAACGTCCGAGTGGCCATCTTGCTCTCGATATTCCACATGGCTATGGCGGGGTGCGAGGCTATCCATAGGGCCATCGCCACTGGGGACTTGCCAACGGAGGCGGATCGTATCGGGCCACGGTGTGGTGCGCCTGCGTGGCGGATGGGATGGGTACAACTACTTTGTACTCACATTGTCAGTGTTGTGGATTCACTCTCCAACACACCGTTGGAGTAGTCACTCATTGGCGCGTTTTGCTTACGTGACAAAACTTACTGGCTGTGTCGGGTCGTGGAGGGTTACAACACATTTATACTTATGCGATCTAACCCAAAAACCTTTATTATGAATATATTGGTCGCGAAAGCCTACTTATTAAACTACTCTGTTCATGACTGTTGTCTTTTCAAATACCTGAAGTTCATCTTTAAATCTCTCCATGGCCTTGCCCCCACCTCATCTCGCCTCTCTCATCTCCTTCCATGTGCCCTCCTATCGTCCTCTTCGTTTACAATCCACTCTCCGTCTCTCTCTGTCCCTCATTCTCCCTGTGCCCAATCCCGTGTTCGGTCCTTCTCCTTTCTTGCACCCCATCTACTGGAATCGACTTCCTCTCTATATTAAGCGCCACCGGCCGTAGACTCAACACTGCCCATAGACTCAACACTGCCCATAGGCTCAACACTGCCCATAGACTCAACACTGCCCATAGGCTCAACACTGCCCATAGACTCAACACTGCCCATAGGCTCAAAACTGCCCATAGACTCAACACTGCCCATAGGCTCAAAACTGCCCATAGACTCAACACTACCCTTAGGCTCAAAACTGCCCATAGACTCAACACTGCCCATAGGCTCAACACTACCCATAGGCTCAAAACTGCCCATAGACTCAACACTGCCCATAGGCTCAACACTGCCCATAGACTCAACACTACCCATAAACTCAACACTACCCATAGACTCAACACTACCCATAGACTCAACACTACCCATAGACTCAACACTGCCCATAGACTCAACACTACCCATAGACTCAACACTGCCCATAGACTCAACACTGCCCATAGACTCAACACTACCCATAAACTCAACACTACCCATAGACTCAACACTACCCATAGACTCAACACTACCCATAGACTCAACACTACCCATAGACTCAACACTGCCCATAGACTCAACACTGCCCATAGGCTCAACACTACCCATAGACTCAACACTGCCCATAGACTCAACACTACCCATAGACTCAACACTACCCATAGACTCAACACTACCCATAGACTCAACACTACCCATAGACTCAACACTACCCATAGACTCAACACTACCCATAGACTCAACACTGCCCATAGACTCAACACTACCCATAGACTCAACACTGCCCATAGACTCAACACTACCCATAGACTCAACACTACCCATAGACTCAACACTACCCATAGACTCAACACTGCCCATAGACTCAACACTACCCATAGACTCAACACTGCCCATAGACTCAACACTTCCCATAGGCTCAACACTACCCATAGACTCAACACTGCCCATAGACTCAACACTACCCATAGACTCAACACTACCCATAGACTCAACACTACCCATAGACTCAACACTGCCCATAGACTCAACACTGCCCATAGACGCAACACTACCCATAGACTCAACACTGCACATAGACTCAACACTACTCATAGACTCAACACTACCCATAGACTCAACACTACCCATAGACTAGATACTTCCCCTGTACATGAAGCAGTCCCCCTCCTTAACCTCCTTTCAGTCCTCTCTTAAAGTCTCACCTCTCTTCTATTTTCCATTCCCTTCCTCTCCCCTACCCTCGCTCCTCCACTCATTCCCCTCCCTCTCCTGCCCTTGTGTGATCCCACACACACCCACTTACACACTCACACCCACTTACACACTCACACTCACACCCACTTACACCCACTTACACACTCACACCCACTTACACACTCACACCGACTTACACTCACACCCACTTACACACTCACACCCACTTACACACTCACACCCACTTACACACTTACACTCACACCCACTTACACACTCACACCCACTTACACACTCACACCCACTTACACACTTACACTCACACCCACTTACACACTCACACCCACTTACACACTCACACCCACTTACACACTCACACCCACTTACACACTCACACCCACTTACACACTTACACCCACTTACACACTTACACACTCACACCCACTTACACCCACTTACACACTCACACCCACTTACACACTCACACCCACTTACACACTCACACCCACTTACACACTCACACTCACACCTACTTACACCCACTTACACACTCACACCCACTTACACACTCACACCCACTTACACACTCACACCCACTTACACACTTACACTCACACCCACTTACACACTCACACCCACTTACACACTCACACCCACTTACACACTCACACCTACTTGCACATTCAAACTGACACACACTTACACATTCACACTCACACCCACTTACACACTCACACCCACTTACATACTCACACCCACTTACACACTCACAACAACGACACCCGCCGTTCACTACTAAGTAGCGTCGACCTCACCACGGCGCTTGTGCCAGGCCAGGTGCACTCTGAGGCCACGTGAAGCGTCGAAGGCTCGCGGGCAGGAGGAGGTCACGGAACAGACCCAGATGCCTTGGGGTTGACCAACTGAGATGACCGCCAGATGCACCACCTGTGCTCCCCACTGTGCAAACGCCTCCTCGAAGACTCTGGTGGAACCATGGACCGTGGCGGGAGTGTGATTGTGGCCGGGCCAACCCACAACTATGGACCGGAGGCGAAGCAGAGAAATGACTGCACACTTTCTCTCTCTCACTCTCTTTCTCCTGGAGCCTTCTCGTTGTGACGAGCAGCAGACCTCGACATCGGCATCGAGAACCTGGACTCTCATGCCTGCTGTTGCCATTGTGCGAAAGAACAGAGTAGAGTTATAGGTGGGTGGGGGGGCGGCTTTGTGTTGTGGGGGGGGGGGGCTGCCGGTCCCGTGGTCTCTTTGTGCGGCCACCGCTTGGAGTGAAATGAGACGTCACCAGCCTCTCCTTCTTCTGGGGCTGTGGAGGCAAAGCTCCTGAGCGGGAGATCATCAGCGCCAGAGTCCATTTCCCCGGCGACTGCGTCAATACAGCGCGACCCGTAATCCCCGCTTTAATCGGGGATCCTATCCAAGGTGCGTCCACGACTCCTTGAGGCGCTGCACATCTGCTCGGTGCCGGGCAGGCAAGAGGCGCGCGATCACGCGGGTGGCTCCTCCCGCGGCGTTCACGGGCAGCAGGAGGCGGTCGTGGCGACGCGCGGTGCCCCGCATCGACGACGAGGCCCGGGTTTGATTCCCGACTCACGCGCCTCTCTCGCGTGAAGTTTGTGTGTTCTTCCCATGTCCTGCAGAGAGTGAGTGTGGAGTTTGTCTTTGTTTGGAGTTTGTATGTTCTCCCCCTGTTCTCCAAAGTAAAAGTCAGTGCTAGAGTGTGGAGTTTGTATGTTCTCCCCCTGTTCTGCATGGGTTTCCCCCGGGTTCTGCATATGTTTCCTTCCCAGAGCTAAACACCCACACGCAATGTATGTATTATGTTGAACTTCTTTGGCAAAGGTACTTAGCCAACCGTGCTAATCGGATGTGCGGGGGAAGGACAAACAACTAAACACGAAATTTGTTTTAACAATTAGTGTTTAATCTCGATTTGGAAGGAAGAGCGTTCGAGACGGGCCGCAGACGCGCACCTGAAAGCACGCGATGCAGCGGCCATCTTTGTTCAATGGCGAGCAGCGAACAGCTGCCGCGAGGATGATCACCGGAGTTCGCGTGATGATGGTTCATACTCCTTGACGATATCAGCAAGGAGGTGTTGTTGTGGTTCATCCGTGGCAAGCACCTTGTGTGTCATTAGTGCGATCTTACAAACTTAATAATAGCAATGACGTTCTAAAATGACATTCACAGTGAAACTTTAATAATGTAATTTTAATAGAGTCAGTTTAAACGAGGACAGAGATGGCAGAGTGGAAACGTCAGAAGACGATACTCGGTGCATCCAATATTTGAGGCAGCGACATTAAAATGATTTTGATCCAAAGTGCGCGCGAAATCTGGGAACCATTAATCGACAATCAGTCGAATTGTCCAACGGTAACAACAACAACGACAACAACAACAACAACAACGGTAACAACAACAACGACAACAACAACAACGGGTGAGATCAATGGAGAGCAGATCTACGGAAAACAACCTTGTCAATGAAAATAGCCCTCCGGTGAAGACGTCTCCTCACGTGCAAGGACATGTATGCCCAGCCGTGGCATGGAGCCCCCCAGAGATTGACCATCACAGGTCCAGTGCGACAGCTCAAAGTTAAAAAAGAGAAATATGAAGGTAGCGAACAGGTTAAAATCTCGAGTTGATTCCGTGAACCTGGTTGGGAACTCAAGAGACCAGGAATGGAGTCTCATTCGCGAGGTTGACTCGGTGATAACGTAAAGACTCGGCAGCAATCAGCTCGAGAATGCATTAGCATACTCACCGTTAGTCATGATCTCTCCACAGATATCGCTCGCGTTCCCCAGAGACGCAAAGCGCAGATGCATCTTCGGCTTCACGGCGGCCACGCTCGTCCCCGGATCAACCTCTCAACCTCTCCACAACGCAACCACACTCGTCACCAAATACTGCGGCCTTCAGAGGGGACGTTTCGGGGGGCAATGGCCCGAATGTGCTGTGCTTATTTTGCTGTGCGCAAATCTAGACTAAGTTTATGATTAACAATAACGATCGGTTTATACACGTTTTGAACGAGGCGAAGTTAAACAAGGTGGATTGGCACCGCGAGTTTTGGAATGCACTCGAAACCCGATGTAATGTTTGTGGAATGGAACGCGGAGCGGATGAAGGAAGTGATTTGTAACTTTGATTCTTACCCAGGTATCGATATTTCAAATTTTAATGTGCAATTTTATTAGTTATTTTAATTTTAGTTGTCTTGGTGTGGTTTTGCTGCCTTACCTAAGTTTGCGTTTAGTGTTGAAAAATCGGCAGCAGTGTATGCACTTTTGTAATTTGGACTTATATACTTTAATGATCGATTTGTTTTTCGTGACTTGCTTACCTACTCTCTATTGTATTACCTCTGTCGTGTTTGTGTTTATTGTTTGCTGCTGTAACTTGCTGACGCGCCCCGATTGTGTAAAATAGCTTCAGAGCTCATCGGATTCTTCCAGGAAAAATATTAGAGATTCTGATTCTGATGAAGTCCTGCGCAGGACGTTGGGTAAATCACAGGCCCTGTAACGTCCATGCAAGCGCATTTACTCAAGGCTTTGATGGTTTCGAGCCCGAGTTCGACTCCCCTCTCGTGTCAACCGTGTGAATCCCACGTTCCTATGACGGGGGGGGGGGGGGAGTCTTACCAAGCGCCCGTAAGGAGTCGTGGCCTCGTCACGTCTCGGGAGCTCGCCAGGATGTGGCGCTCGGGTGGGTGGTTGCCGCCCAGCGCAAGACAGCTCTCGAGTGCCACGTGGATTTTGTTGAGCCAGGCGAGACCTCCAGGGGAGCAGGAGTGTGTAAAACTGGGACACCACGATGGACACAACGCGGGTAGCGGAAAGTCTTCTCGAGAGAGGGAGAGAGAGAGTTGCAGGGTACGGCTCTCAGAGCAATGGTCCTGAAGGAGGAGGCTCTTAGGCGAAGCCCCACCCCCATCCACAGCTCCCCCCCAACCCCCCCCAACCCCACCCCCGTCTCTCAAGCGCACAGCGAGCGTGGCAGAGCGGCCAAGGCTCCAGCCAGTCGAGGCGTTCGGGCACCCAGAGCAAAACTCGACCCGTCGTGTGGAGGCGCCGGGACCGCGGGCCCCCTCCACGCGCTCAGGGAGAAGACGAAGCTCATGCCAGAGCCAGAAGCTGCCGCGCAGTCTACTCACGCTAGCACGGCCTTCTTCACCGCCATAGTAATGTGGAATTGACACGCTCGGCACGAGAGAGGAGTCGAACTCAGATCCGAACCCGTTAGAGGCTAACACGAATCTGTGTTCTCCATTCCCTCTCCCTCTCTCGTGTGCACAGAGAAGCTGTCCCTAGTGCTGCAATCTCTCGCCCTCTCCTGTGTACACCAACTCCCCTATTCGATGAAGAGTCACGATTCAGAGTGACGATTTTAATCTTCGTTTGATGTCCGTGTTTGTTTGGGATTCATGTGGGAAGTAACGGTTACTGCCTGGTGTGTGCGATATTCGCTGCTTGAATGCAAACTTCCTAAGTTATCGATTTCAAATGTGCAACTACTCGTAATTGCGTGTTTGTTATGTACGAGCGTGCTAGTGGATGTTTGTGTATGTGGGTGGGGAACGGTAGTCTAGTGGTTAGCACGCTGCGCTACGAATCCGGCGACCCGAATTCGATTCCTGCTCACGGCCAACACCCAGTGGCGATGACGGCGCTCCTAGACCTCCCCTAGGTCGACTCAGACTCGTGTGCCGTTCCGGCCTTCATACGTGCTCGCTAACAGTACTTTCCCTACCAGTCTGTTGAAGACTATACAGGGAATCTTTGTCGTTGTATGTATGCCATGTATATGCGTATGTGTATGTATGTGTGTGAGTATATGTATACGTGTATGTGTGTGGTTCTGTGTGGATAGATGAGGCTAAACGGGCGCGGCACGGGCTGGAGAAGAGATGAACTGATTTGGTACTGAAAGATGTGGAGCTGAGTGGACTCGCCCATGATCGGCGCCAGTGGTGTCAAGGTCGGCCTCTGTGAAGGAGGCTCGTAAGGGACGCTACTGGGCAGTTGATGGCAGTCGCCCTCCGACAATGGAGGGCAGAGGAGCGACGCTCACAACAATGAGCGGAGCGCAGGGTGGCTAAAATATAGTGAGGTGGCACAGTGGGGAGCACAGGTGATGCATCTACCAGTCATCTCGGTCAGTCAACCCATGGCACCGGGGTCTGTCCCGTGACCTCCTGCCAGCATCGAGCAGTCCACATTTTACGTGTCCTCAAGGTGCACCTAGCCTGGTATAAGCACCGTGGTGATGTCACCACCATTGATTGGGGAACGGCGGCTGCTGTTGCTATGCCCTCCAAATTCGGCGACCCGAGTTCGATTCCCGATCACGGCCAACACCATTGATGATTATCTGAACCGGTCCTGGGCATCCCCTAGGTCGACTCGGCTCTAAATGAGTGCATGGTGTGATATGTAGAGCTACAAGGGAGACAAAGGCGACCGGGCGTGGTGTTGGCCACCCACACCCTCGTGCGCCACGTCACACTTCATAGTCTGTCCTGACCATACTTCACCACCAGCGTGGTGAAGTATGGTCAGCCACTCAGCATGACCGCGATGATAAATGACCTCGACAAGTGATGGCGGATCGTCGTGACAGCTTCATTGAGTCTCGTCGAGTAACGCCACCGCCGCGAACCATCTCCTCCCTCTGCTCCCGGCCTCTCGCTGCGTTCAGATAGCGCACCGCAATCACAGACAGCTCAGAGACCGACGATCGAGATTCATACTGCGTCACACCCCCCCCCCCCCCCACTTCGCCTCATTATCTTTCGCCTGCCTCTGTTCTGTGTCTTTGGAAAAGTCAGGGCGAGGGACGATCCAGCGCTCGCGGATTCACTCACCAAATCACTCGCTCACTCGGTCAGTCACGCTCCTTATCACTCGCCTATTGCTACTGCCACGCAGGTTCCTGCTCCCGTGAACGTCACTCGTTGATTCCTCGACACATGTGGAGGAGTCGGTCAACCAGACACTGAGTGTCTCGTCTAATCCACCACCTGTGTTCAACGACCACCACACTGCAGCTCACAACAACAACTCACTCATCCACCCACTCACTCAAACACTCACTCCATCCACTCACCCATCCACTCACTCACAACAACAACTCACTCATCCACCCACTCACTCAAACACTCACCCCATCCACTCACCCATCCACTTACTCACAACGACAACTCACTCATCCACCCACTCACTCAAACACTCACCCCATCCACTCACCCATCCACTCACTCACAACAACAACTCACTCATCCACCCACTCACTCAAACACTCACCCCATCCACTCACCCATCCACTCACTCACAACAACAACTCACTCATCCACCCACTCACTCAAACACTCACCCCATCCACTCACCCATCCACTCACTCACAACAACAACTCACTCATCCACCCACTCACTCAAACACCCCATCCACTCACCCATCCACTCACTCACAACAACAACTCACTCATCCACCCACTCACTCAAACACTCACCCCATCCACTCACCCATCCACTCACTCACAACAACAACTCACTCATCCACCCACTCACTCAAACACTCACCCCATCCACTCACCCATCCACTCACTCACAACAACAACTCACTCATCCACCCACTCACTCAAACACTCACCCCATCCACTCACCCATCCACTCACTCACAACAACAACTCACTCATCCACCCACTCACTCAAACACTCACCCCATCCACTCACCCATCCACTCACTCACAACAACAACTCACTCATCCACCCACTCACTCAAACACTCACCCCATCCACTCACCCATCCACTCACTCACAACAACAACTCAGTCATCCAACACACCGTGTCCAACTACCATCACCACACCCACCACACTGCAGGTCACAAGAAACCACTCACTCACCTACTGACCCACTCACCCACTCACCCACCCACTCACCACACTGCAGATCACCTCTCTCTCTCTCTCTGCTTCTCCCTTCGCACTCCTCCACTGTGGAACTCCCTCCACCTCATCCTCGTCTCTCACCTTCCCAACCACTTGGCTCACTCCGAGGCCGGGCGTCGCGCTCGAAGTCAGGACGACTTCGATCGCGGTGCTGGTTGTTGCTGGCCGCTCGCCTGACGTGTTGGGCCTTGTCTCTCAGCAACTGCGTTTCAACAAAGTGAAGCGACCTTTGCGGGGATGAGAGCGAGCATCAAAGCCCATTAGGATCTTCAAGCGCGCGGGGGGGGGGGGGCTCATGCATTATTCATGAGCGCACCCCCGCGACTCAATCATTAGCGCGCCTTCATTTAGGGTTTTTCGCTCCCCGCGTCTCTTTCATGATTTCACTTAAAACTCAATGAGTCACCCCCACCCTCCCCCCGCCCCCATCCACCAGAGGCGGGACTAGGAACTTACCAAAGGGAGAGCGGTCTCTAAATATCAAGTTCCTTTAAACAAGGGCTCCCACATTAGAAATATTTAATGCACACTCTTTCGGAAATAACTATCATCAATAAAATACCAATGTTGATGATTTTCAGCAGGGGGTGGGGGTGGGGAACGATCGCGCCCCCCCTCACCCCACTCTTGGACCCCTTCCACCCCCGCCCCCCACTATCATCAGCAACCCTCCCCCGCTCACCTCGGAGAGAGAACCGCGGATGATTCAAGGTCCGCGAATCGATTGGCGAATCGCTGCGTCTCCTTTGCCGCGTGTTCACCGTCTCGCTCGCGTCGTCTTGAACTGCAATCATTGCGACGTCGGCACAGCTTGCAAGCGCATTCCGCACAGGAAAGTCGCTCTCGCAGGGAGGGAGAGAGGACTTCGCGTGAGCGACGAGCAGCAGGAGGAGAAGTCACAGACGAGGAGAGGGGAGGCAGCAGCAGCAGCCACGTGGCGGTGTGGAACCAGACGCGGGGTAGATGCGGGAAGGAAATGGGGCCACTATGAGACAATCAACGTCGCGTGTTTGTTCGCTGCGTTAATCCGAGAGAAAAAATAACAACAACAACACCACCAATACCACCACCACCATCACCACCACCACGAGCGGCACCCCAGCGCGGAACGCGTGGCTCCCCGCTCGGCCCCGCGATGCCACGAGGAGGAGGGAGGAAGAGGGAGGAGGAGGGACGAGGATAGTCCGACCCTAAGTCCCATTCCCGGCCACGGCTAACATCAGGGTCGAGTCATACGATGTATATATGACCCAGCTGGGGCCGCATCCTTCACCCGTACTGACCAGCTTGGTGAAGTATGATCAGTCACCCCCGCTATCCACGATAAGTTTCGTGTCGATGGCCGTAGGCTCACTCGCTCGTTCTGTTCCGACTGCTTCGCTATGGCACGGGAGCGCACGACTCTGCGTGGATATTCGTGCTACTCGTGATGTGCCATGGACTCTCTCGTAGACCTTCGATGTCGCACCGTCGTGTGCTTTTCTGCACGGTGTCCGACGTTCCGATAAAGTGTCCAAAATTCTGAATAATAAGTGTATTTCCCGAGTAAAGCCCAATAACCAAATAGGCTATTTTCCCAGAGCGACTCGACCGGCAGACAACATCAAAGCATTCCACAATAAACAGATTTAAAATAACAAATAGACATTTAGATCTATTTTATGTTGCATTTCTTTCGCACCGTACGT
This sequence comes from Lethenteron reissneri, assembly GCF_015708825.2. Lineage (NCBI taxonomy): Eukaryota > Metazoa > Chordata > Hyperoartia > Petromyzontiformes > Petromyzontidae > Lethenteron > Lethenteron reissneri. The sequence goes on from NC_083824.1 coordinate 12,205,534, forward strand.
AGCCAACCGCGCTAATCGGAGGTGCGGAGGGAAGGACAACAAACTGAACACGCAAAGCAGCTCTACAGAAATTCGTTTTTAATTAAATATTGAAAAGTGCGTAGCTCCGGTGGCTTCCTAAATTCGGAAGGAAGATCGTTCCAGACGGCCGCAGGAGCGCCCCTGAAAGCGCCCGATGCAGTGACCGTCGTTGTTCGATGGCCAGCAGCCAAAAGCCGCAAGAGATGAAACCGGGTGTTTCCAGAACTTGGGCGCAAAAACATTAAACGCATTTGATACAAATCTGCGTGTGAAATCTGTGAACTGTTAATAGACAATCATTCATTATGATTTACATTCATGACCATGTGAGCCTTTATTGAGACGGAAAATTAACGCGTAAGCGAGGATCGAGATCGCGCGCATAGAGAGTACGGCACAACAAAACACATTGACTACGAAACTCCAAACGCAGCGGACGGGAAACGTGAGGTGCGCTGGTTCGAAGGTTGAACGAGCCGACGTGAACGGCGCTCGAGTCGCCGATCAGGACGGCTGTCGAGTCACGGGATGTTGGTACGTTGTCGACGCAGTCGCACGAACACGTGGCCTCCAAAGGCCCAGAAACGCAGAGCGGCCAGCAGCAAACAGCATCCTTGTCACGGCTGCTATACGAGTATAGCGCGAAGTCTACAGACAGTCAACAAAGACAGCAGTATACTGATAGTTTACAGGCAGTATATCGACAGTATCTCCCAGTTGTACGTGTGCACAAATAAATACACGCGTACATATATGCACAAAGACAAAGATGCCCCATATAGCTTGTAGCAGGCTGTTGGGGCAGGGGGTGTTAGCGAGCACCCATTAAGGGCGACACGGCCCACGAGGGAGTGGATAGCCAACACCACGCCCGGCCGCCTTTGTCTCCCGAGTGCTGATAGTTACACAACGCACCAGGCACTAATTTAAGTCTGAGTCGACCTAGAGAAGGACCCAGGACCCGCTCAGACAGTCGTCACCGATGTTTGTCGAGAGCGAGGATCGAATTTGGGTCACCGTGTTCGTAGTGCAGCACGCTGACCACTGCGCCACCGCTCCCCACACACGCACACGTATATATGTATATACAAGACAGAGTCCCGTGTAGCCTGAACAGACTGTTAGTGCAAGTGCTGTTAGCGAGCACCTTTGAAGGCCGGAGCGGTACATGAGTGGGTGGGTGGGTGACCAGCACAACGCCCGACCGCCTTTGTCTTCCCAGTGGCGATGATTTTATACACAGCCCCAGGTACGCATTTGAAGCTGAATCGACCGAGGGGAGGCCCAAGACCGGTTCAGATATTCGTCACCAATGTTGGCCGTGAGCGGGAATCGAACTCGCGTCGCCGGCATAGTGAAGCTCGATAAGCTCCGAGCTCTCTGCCAGAGGCGACCTCGCCGCACATTGTGATCGCCGCAGGTGACCCGGAGAACACAGAGAGAGAGAACACGCACATGGGGTCCGGCATCGAACCCACGCGCTCGTGTTCCGCAGGCGAGCCCCACGTTCGCGCGCACACATCTCCCGTGTTTCCTCCACAGGCTGCTGTAGGAGTGCTCTCAGCGAGCACCAGTCAATGGCAGGGACGACGAACGTTCATTCGTGATGACGGTGGCGTGGCCAGGAACCACACGCGGCCGCCTTTGTCTCCCGAACACTCCGAGCAGCGCCACATTCAACCCCTCCCCTCCCCCACTCCCACCCCGAAACCTCCACCGATAACCCTCCCCCATCGACCTCTCTTCCCTGGCACCACACGGAATCGGGGCACTCGGGAAGCCCAGAAGCCTCCCCTCCCACCCCCTCCAGCTCCTCGGGGCTGGCTGCAGGGAGAGACGCGTTTTGCAGGAGGAAGAGGATCGTCCGGATCCATCCCCGTGTCGCTCATTTTCTCCACTGCGGCGCCGGTGAAGCAGCTGTGCTGGTCACGGTGGGGTCTCGTGTAGTGTGTGTGTGAGTGCACGTGTGTGTGTGTGAGTGTGTGAGCGAGTGTGTGTGAGCGAGTGTGTGTGTGCATGTGTGTGTGTGAGCGAGTGTGTGTGTACACGTGTGTGTGTGAGCGAGTGTGTGTGTACACGTGTGTGTGTGTGAGCGAGTGTGTGTGTACACGTGTGTGTGTATGAGTGTGTGTGTGTGAGCGAGTGTGCGTGTACACGTGTGTGTGTGTGTGAGCGTGTGTGTGTGCACGTGTGTGTGTGTGAGTGAGTGTGTGTGTACACGTGTGTGTGTGTGCACGTGTGTGTGTGTGAGTGAGTGTGTGTGTACACGTGTGTGTGTGTGAGCGAGTGTGTGTGTGCACGTGTGTGTGTGTGAGCGAGAGTGTTTGAGAGTGGGGAGCGGTAGTGTAGCGCCTAGCACGCTGTGCTACGAACCCGCCCACCCGAGTTCGATCCCCGCTCACGGCTAACATCGGTTACGAGTACCTCAACTGGTCCAAGACCTCGCGTAGGGCGACTCTACCTCAAATGAGTACCTAGTGGCGGTGTGTAAACATCGCCACGAGGGAGACAAAGGCGGATGGGCGTTGTGCTGGCCACCCACCCCCTCGTGTGTCGTGCCGGCCTTCGTAGGTCCTACTTGCCCCAACAGTCTGTTGAGGCTACACGGGGGGTATATGTCTGTGCCTTAACATAAAATAATCACGAGTTTAGCGTCGAGCTAGGGTCCGTATCTACCAAAAAGGATCCGTGCCAATAGTCATCTTGGTAGTTAACAACCAGCATTGGTTAAAGGAAGCCTGGGTCTGCTGATGGGACACCGAAAGTCGAAACCAGTCCAGCGTAGGCTCACGTTGAACCAATGTTGCCAGCAATTACGCTCTCCTAGAAGGCCATGTGGCTGATGGGATAAGTTTTTGCTCGTGTTAAATAAACTCACATATACATATCCATATAAACACACTATATATACATAGGCACACGCGCAGATACACACACGTACGTACGATCATATTAACGTTATACATTACACAAAGCCACATATACGTACACACAAACACACACGCTCAATTGTATAAACGTACATATATATACAAGCATATAAAGACAAATCAACAACAAAGATCCCCCGTATAGACTTAACCGATGTTTGGGGCATGTGCTGTTAGGGAGCACCCAAAACAGCACCACGCCCAGCCAGTGCGGATGTTTATACCCCGAACCAGGGACTCCTGTCATACACACACACATATATATATGGCAACATACACACATATATATGTCAACATACACACACACACATATATGTCAACATACACACACACACATATATATGTCAACATACATACACACATATATATTTATCAACATGCACACACAAATTAGCGCATATTCACATATCTACACACACATTTACAGGACAAAGACAAAGATCCCCCGTGTAGCCTAAACAGACTGTTGGGGCAAGTGCTGCTATCGAGCAGCACCTACGAATGCCGGCACGGCACACGAGGGGGTGGGTGCCAACACCACGCCCGGCCGCCTTTGTCTCCCTAGTGTCGATGTTTACACGTCGCACCAGCTACTCATTTGAGGCTGAGTCGACCTAGGAGAGGCCCAGAACCAGTGCAGATAATCGTCACTGGTGTTGGCTGTGAGCGGGAATCGAGCCCGGGTCGCCAGGTTCGTAGCGCAGCGTAGCGCTAACCGCTACACAACCGCTCCCCACGTATATACTGACACATACCCACCCACACTCGCACGTATGGGATGATGCGAATACACGTGCACACGGACACACACACAGGTACACAACGACAAAAACAAAAACAAATATTCCCCGTATAGCCTTAACAGACTGTTGGGGCAAGTGCTGTTCGGGAGTCGCAGCTATGAAGGCCGGCACGGCACACAAAGGGGTGGGTAGCCAACACCACGCCCAACCGCCTTTGTTTCCCGAGTGGCGATGTTTACACACCGCACCAGGTACTCATTTAAGACTGAGCCGACCTAGGGGAGGCCCAGGACTGGTTCAGATATTCGTCACTGGTGGTGGCCGTGAGCGGGAATCGAACTCGGGTCGCCAGGTTCGTAGCGCAGCGCGCTAACCACTACACTACCGCTCCCCACACACACATACACACAAGCATAGGGCACACACTCACACAAATACACACACAGAGATACATACACGCACACACACACATGCACACGCAGATACACACAGAGATACACACACGTACACGCACACACATGCACAGATACACACGCAGATATACGCACACACACACGCGTACACACAAATACACACACACGCAGATACACCCACACACACAGATACACACACGCACGCGTATTGATATTTACACACGCGTACGCACGTGTATCGACACACACACACTCGCAAACACATATGCATATTGATATTTAAACACACACACCACGAATATGCTTATTCGCACACACACACGCGCATATTGACGTTTACACACACGCGCACACTACGAACACTCAAACGCACCCACAATCGATATTTACACACACGAGTTGTTAAACGACAACCGTATTCAGAATCGGTTACCGGTTTCCGAAAGTCAGGAACGCGGTAGCCGTTTCCAGTGGAGTTTTAGTCACGGAAGCCCCTCTTTGGCAGATGTGTGCCATCGGACAAACCGCACGGCGGCCTAAGGCGCTGCCGGCGGAAAGAGGGCGTCTCCCGAGGGAGCTCCTTGCCTCCTCCTCCTTCCCCTCCACGCTGACTGGGTAGCTTGGGACCGGTGACAGGGAGGGGTGCGTACCCACGCTTTGCTCCACCACACGGGGGGGGCGGGCGGGGGGAGGATTTGAGAAATTGCAGAAAATACTTCACTGCCGCGCCAGGAGATGGAGTGGAATCGGCCACCTCTGGATTGCGAGTCCAGTGATGACCACGAGGCCACCACCTCCACATCATACCCGCTACTACACCACCACCTACACACCACACCCACTACTACTACACCACCACTACCTCCACACCCACTACTACACCACCACCTCCACACCCACTACTACACCACCACCTCCACACCTACTACTACACCACCACCTCCACACCCACTACTACACCACCACCTCCACACCCACTACTACACCACCACCTCCACACCACCCCCACTACTACACCACCACCTCCACACCCACTACTACACCACCACCTCCACACCACACCAGCTACTACACCACCACCTCCACACCCACTACTACACCACCACCACCTCCACACCCACTACTACACCACCACCTCCACTCCCACTACTACACCACAACCTCCACACCACACCAGCTACTACACCACCACCTCCACACCCACTACTACACCACAACCTCCACACCACACCAGCTACTACACCACCACCTCCACACCCACTACTACACCACCACCACCACCTCTACACCCACTACTACACCACCACCTCCACACCCACTACTACACCACCACCTCCACACCACCCCCACTACTACACCACCACCTCCACACCCACTACTACACCACCACCTCCACACCCACTACTACACCACCACCACCTCCACACCCACTACTACACCACCGCCTACACACCACACCCACTACTACGCCACCACCTTCACACCACACCAGCTACTACACCACCACCACCTCCACACCTGTTACCACACCACCACCTCCACACCACACCTAGGGACGATGTTTACACACCAACCAGGTACTCATTTGAGGTTCAGTCGACCTAGGGGAGCCCCAGTAACAGTTAAAATAACCGTCACTGGTGTTGTTCTGAGTTTCAATGTAGTGGTGGTTGAACACAGTGTGGTGGTTGAACAGAGTGTGATGGTGGTGGTGGTTGAACACAGTGTGGTGGTGGTGGTTGAGCACAGTGTGGTGGTGGTTGAACACAGTGTGGTAGTGGTTGAACACAGTGTGGTGGTGGTGGTTGAACACATTGTGGTGGTGGTGGTGGTGGTGGTGGATGAACACAGTGTGGTGGTGGTTGAACACAGCGTGGTGGTGGTGGTGGTGGTTGAACACAGTGTGGTGGTGGATGAACACAGTGTGGTGGTGGTGGTGGTTGAACACAGTGTGGTGGTGGTGGTGGTTGAACACAGTGTGGAGGTGGTGGTTGAAAATAGTGTGGTGGTGGTAGTGGTGGATGAACACAGTGTGGTGGTGGTGATGGTGGTGGTTGAACAGTGTGGTGGTGGTGGTTGAACATAGTGTGGTGGTGGTGGTGGTGGTTGAACACAGTGTGGTGGTGGTGGTTGAACACAGTGTGGCGGTGGTGGTGGTCGAACACATTGTGGTGGTGGTGGTTGAACACAGTGTGGCGGTGGTGGTGGTTGAACACAGTGTGGTGGTGGTGGTGGTTGAACACAGTGTGGTGGTGGTGGTGGTTGAACACAGTGTGGTGGTGGTGGTTGAACACAGTGTGGTGGTGGTGGTTGAACAGAGTGTGGTGGTGGTGGTTGAACACAGTGTGGCGGTGGTGGTGGTTGAACACAGTGTGGTGGTGGTGGTTGAACACAGTGTGGTGGTGGTGGTTGAACAGAGTGTGGTGGTGGTGGTGGTTGAACACAGTGTGGTGGTGGTGGTGGTTGAACACAGTGTGGTGGTGGTGGTTGAACACAGTGTGGTGGTGGTTGAACACAGTGTGGTGGTGGTGGTTGAACACAGTGTGGCGGTGGTGGTTGAACACAGTGTGGCGATGGTGGTGGTTGAACACATTGTGGTGGTGGTGGTTGAACACAGTGTGGTGGTGGTGGTTGAACACAGTGTGGTGGTGGTGGTGGTTGAACACAGTGTGGTGGTGGTGGTGGTTGAACACAGTGTGGTGGTGGTGATTGAACACAGTGTGGTGGTGGTGGTGGTTGAACACATTGTGGTGGTGGTGGTTGAACACAGTGTGGTGGTGGTGGTGGTTGAACACAGTGTGGTGGTGGTGGTGGTTGAACACAGTGTGGTGGTGGTGATTGAACACAGTTTGGTGGTGGTGGTGGTTGAACACAGTGTGGCGGTGGTGGTGGTTGAACACATTGTGGTGGTGGTTGAACACAGTGTGGTGGTGATGGTTGAACACAGTGTGGTGGTTGAACACAGTGTGGTGGTGATGGTTGAACACAGTGTGGTGGTTGAACACAGTGTGGTGGTGGTTGAACACAGTGTGGCGGTGGTGGTGGTTGAACACATTGTGGTGGTGGTTGAACACAGTGTGGTGGTTGAACACAGTGTGGTGGTGATGGTTGAACACATTGTGGTGGTGGTGGTTGAACAGAGTGTGGTGGTGGTTGAACACAGTGTGGTGGTGGTTGAACACAGTGTGGTGGTGGTGGTAGTTGAACAGAGTGGTGGTGGTGGTGGTGGTTGAACAGAGTGTGGTGGTGGTGGTGGTGGAACAGAGTGTGGTGGTAGTTGAACAGAGTGGTGGTGGTGGTGGTTGAACAGAGTGTGGTGGTGGTGGTTGAACAGAGTGTGGTGGTAGTTGAACAGAGTGGTGGTGGTGGTGGTTGAACAAAGTGTGGTGGTGGTGGTGGTGGTTGAACAGAGTGTGGTGGTGGTGGTTGAACAGAGTGGTGGTGGTAGTTGAACAGAGTGGTGGTGGTGGTGGTTGAACAGAGTGTGGTGGTGGTGGTGGTGGTTGAACAGAGTGTGGTGGTGGTGGTTGAACAGAGTGGTGGTGGTAGTTGAACAGAGTGGTGGTGGTGGTGGTTGAACAGAGTGTGGTGGTGGTTGAACAGAGTGTGGTGGTGGTTGAACAGAGTGCGGTGGTGGTTGAACAGAATGTGGTGGTAGTTGAACAGAGTGTGGTGGTGGTTGAACAGAGTGGTGGTGGTGGTTGAACAGAGTGGTAGTGGTAGTTGAACAGAGTGGTGGTGGTGGTGGTTGAACAGAGTGTGGTGGTGGTGGTGGTTGAACAGAGTGTGGTGGTGGTGGTGGTTGAACAGAGTGTGGTGGTGGTTGAACAGAGTGTGGTGGTGGTGGTGGTGGTTAAACAGAGTGGTGGTGGTGGTGGTTGAACAGAGTGTGGTGGTGGTGGTGGTTGAACAGAGTGGTGGTGGTGGTTGAACAGAGTGTGGTGGTGGTGGTGGTTGAACAGAGTGTGGTGGTGGTGGTGGTTGAACAGAGTGTGGTGGTGGTGGTGGTGGTTGAACAGAGTGGTGGTGGTAGTTGAACAGAGTGGTGGTGGTGGTTGAACAGAGTGTGGTGGTGGTGGTTGAACAGAGTGGTGGTGGTGGTTGAACAGAGTGTGGTGGTGGTGGTTGAACAGAGTGTGGTGGTTGAACAGAGTGGTGGTGGTGGTGGTTGAACAGAGTGTGGTGGTGGTGGTGGTTGAACAGAGTGGTGGTGGTGGTGGTTGAACAGAGTGTGGTGGTGGTGGTGGTGGTTGAACAGAGTGGTAGTGGTGGTTGAACAGAGTGTGGTGGTGGTGGTGGTGGTTGAACAGAGTGTGGTGGTGGTGGTGGTTGGCACGAGTCGTCGACACGGGTGGAGGGGGAGGGTCCAACCCCCCGCCCCCCGTGCGACCCAAAGGAGTCGTCGATTGGTTTGCACACCGTGATGACGTCATAGACACCCCCCCCCCCCGCCTGTGACGTCGGGCCCAGACGAAACACCCCCACGTGGCAACGACGGCAGCCTCCATCGCCACGTGGTGTCTGTGTACTCAGTGTGCATATTACATGTGCTTCATATGTAGTCAGTGTGCACATGTTGTGTGCTCAGTGTGTATATTACATGTGCTTCATATGTAGTCAGTGTGCACATGTTGTGTGCTCAGTGTGTATATTACATGTGCTTCATATGTAGTCAGTGTGTACATGTTGTGTACTCAGTGTGTATATTACATGTGCTTCATATGCAGTCAGTGTGCACATGTTGTGTACTCAGTGTGTATATTACATGTGCTTCATATGTAGTCAGTGTGTACATGTTGTGTACTCAGTGTGTATATTACATGTGCTTCATATGTAGTCAGTGTGTACATGTTGTGTACTCAGTGTGTATATTACATGTGCTTCATATGTAGTCAGTGTGTACATGTTGTGTGCTCAGTGTATATATTACATGTGCTTCATATGTAGTCAGTATGCACATGTTGTGTCCTCAATGTGTATATTACATGTGCTTCATATGTAGTCAGTGTGTACATGTTGTGTACTCAGTGTGTATATTACATGTGCTTCATATGTACCCAGTGTGTACATGTTATGTGCTCAGTGTGTATATTACATGTGCTTCATATGTACCCAGTGTGTACATGTTGTGTGCTCAGTGTGTATATTACATGTGCTTCATATGTAGTCAGTGTGTGCATGTTGTGTGCATCATTCCCCTCCCCCGCTGCCACCTGCCCCCCCCCCCACTCCCGCCCCTCGTACCGCCAGGGTGCCGCGCCGGGAGATGGGTGCCGACCGGCGAGTCGGTCGTTCTCCTCTCCCTCCACGTCTCTCGCTCCGTCTCCCCCCTCCCTCGTTCTGTGTCGCTCTCCCCCTCCACGTCTCTCTCGATCTGTCACTTTCCCATTTTACTCTCACTCATTCCCTCACTCATTCCCTCGCTCACTCATTCTCTCACTCCTCTCTTACTCATTCCCTCACTCATTCCCTCACTCATTCCCTCGCTCACTCATTCTCTCACTCCTCTCTTACTCATTCCCTCACTCATTCCCTCACTCATTCCCTCACTCATTCTCTCACTCCTCTCTTACTCATTCCCTCACTCATTCTCTCACTCATTCTCTCACTCTCACTCCTCTCTCACTCATTCCCTCACTCTCACTCCTCTCTCACTCATTCCCTCGCTCATTCCCTCACTCTCACTCCTCTCTCACTCATTCCCTCACTCATTCCCTCACTCATTCCCTCACTCTCACTCATTCCCTCACTCTCACTCCTCTCTCACTCATTCTCTCACTTATTCCCTCACTCTCACTCCTCTCTCACTCATTCCCTCGCTCATTCCCTCACTCTCACTCCTCTCTCACTCATTCCCTCACTCATTCCCTCACTCATTCCCTCACTCTCACTCATTCCCTCACTCTCACTCCTCTCTCACTCATTCCCTCACTCTCACTCCTCTCTCACTCATTCTCTCACTCATTCCCTCACTCTCACTCCTCTCTCACTCATTCTCTCACTTATTCCCTCACTCTCACTCATTCTCTCACTCATTCCCTCACTCTCACTCCTCTCTCACTCATTCCCTCTCTCACTCATTCCCTCACTCTCACTCCTCTCTCACTCATTCTCTCACTTATTCCCTCACTCTCACTCCTCTCTCACTCATTCTCTCACTCATTCCCTCACTCTCACTCATTCTCTCACTCATTCCCTCGCTCATTCCCTCACTCTCACTCATTCTCTCACTCATTCCCTCACTCTCACTCCTCTCTCACTCATTCCCTCTCTCACTCATTCCCTCACTCTCACTCCTCTCTCACTCATTCTCTCACTTATTCCCTCACTCTCACTCCTCTCTCACTCATTCCCTCACTCTCACTCCTCTCTCACTCATTCTCTCACTCATTCCCTCTCTCACTCATTCCCTCACTCTCACTCCTCTCTCACTCATTCCCTCTCTCACTCATTCCCTCACTCTCACTCCTCTCTCACTCATTCTCTCACTTATTCCCTCACTCTCACTCCTCTCTCACTCATTCCCTCACTCATTCCCTCACTCTCACTCCTCTCTCACTCATTCTCTCACTCATTCCCTCACTCTCACTCCTCTCTCACTCATTCTCTCACTTATTCCCTCTCTCACTCCTCTCTCACTCATTCCCTCACTCTCACTCCTCTCTCACTCATTCTCTCACTCATTCCCTCTCTCACTCATTCCCTCACTCTCACTCCTCTCTCACTCATTCTCTCACTCATTCCCTCTCTCACTCATTCCCTCACTCTCACTCCTCTCTCACTCATTCTCTCACTCATTCCCTCTCTCACTCATTCTCTCACTCATTCCCTCTCTCACTCATTCCCTCACTCTCACTCCTCTCTCACTCATTCTCTCACTCATTCCCTCTCTCACTCATTCTCTCACTCATTCCCTCACTCTCACTCCTCTCTCACTCATTCTCTCACTCATTCCCTCTCTCACTCATTCCCTCACTCTCACTCCTCTCTCACTCATTCTCCCACTCATTCCCTCTCTCACTCATTCTCTCACTCATTCCCTCTCTCACTCATTCCCTCACTCTCACTCCTCTCTCACTCATTCTCTCACTCATTCCCTCTCTCACTCCTCTCTCACTCATTCCCTCACTCTCACTCCTCTCTCACTCATTCTCTCACTCATTCCCTCTCTCACTCATTCCCTCACTCTCACTCCTCTCTCACTCATTCTCTCACTCATTCCCTCTCTCACTCATTCCCTCACTCTCACTCCTCTCTCACTCATTCTCTCACTCATTCCCTCTCTCACTCATTCTCTCACTCATTCCCTCTCTCACTCATTCCCTCACTCTCACTCCTCTCTCACTCATTCTCTCACTCATTCCCTCTCTCACTCCTCTCTCACTCATTCCCTCACTCTCACTCCTCTCTCACTCATTCTCTCACTCATTCCCTCTCTCACTCATTCCCTCACTCTCACTCCTCTCTCACTCATTCTCTCACTCATTCCCTCTCTCACTCATTCCCTCACTCTCACTCCTCTCTCACTCATTCTCTCACTCATTCCCTCACTCTCACTCCTCTCTCACTCATTCTCTCACTTATTCCCTCACTCTCACTCCTCTCTCACTCATTCTCTCACTTATTCCCTCACTCTCACTCCTCTCTCACTCATTCCCTCACTCTCACTCCTCTCTCACTCATTCTCTCACTCATTCCCTCTCTCACTCATTCCCTCACTCTCACTCCTCTCTCACTCATTCTCTCACTCATTCCCTCTCTCACTCATTCTCTCACTCATTCCCTCTCTCACTCATTCCCTCACTCTCATTCACTTTCTTTTCCCCTTCTCTAATCGCTCTCACTCTCTCCCTCACTCTCTCGTAATCTCCCTCGCCCTGCACTCTCTCCCTTCGTGTCTCCAGAACCCCCCTCCCTCGCCCCCTCCCTCCACCTCTCTCTCTCACTCTCCACCTCCACCTCTCTCTCTCACTCTCCACCTCCACCTCTCTCTCTCACTCTCCACCTCCACCTCTCTCTCTCACTCTCCACCTCCACCTCTCTCTCTCACTCTCCACCTCCACCTCTCTCTCTCACTCTCCACCTCCACCTCTCTCTCTCACTCTCCACCTCCACCTCTCTCTCTCACTCTCCACCTCCACCTCTCTCTCTCACTCTCGCTCCCCATCTCGCCATCTGTCCGTCGCTCTCACTCTTCGTGACGATCGCTCCGTATCGATAAGTCTGTGCCTCTCCCTCCCTCTCTCCTCACCTCTCCCCCTCTCGCCCTCCACGTCTCTCTCCCTCTCTCTCCCTCTCTCTCTCTCCCTCGCCCTCTGTCCATCGCCCTCACTCTTCGTGACAATCTCTCCACATCTATAGCCCCGTGCGTCTCCCTCCTCCTCACCCCCCCACCCCACTCCCTCCATCTCCCTGGCTACGTCTCTCTCGCTCTCTCGAATCGATGCTGCTTTGTCGATGGGTTTTGCTCAGAAAATATCGACTTCAATCGGGAAGGGCCCCCCCTCTCTCCCCTCCCCCATGGATCAATGCCCCCCCTACCCACCCACATCACCCCCCCCCCCCCCGACCTGCCCCGCACCCACGGTCCACGCGACAACCACCGCGGTGCCCAGAGAGGGCGCTCCTCGGGTCGAGCGGCTGTCCCCCTACAACATCTGTCTGGGTTCTTCACGCGCTCGCAATGCCGCGGTGTCCACCTCGAGTGATGGGGTGGGTGAGTGGGTGGGTGTCCACCCACCCACCCACTCACCTGGGCGTGCCGCGCTGCTCCTTGTCCACCCACGCGCGCGGCCCGGGCGGGTGTCCACGCGGCGGGGAGCGCAGCCCGCGGGGCGAGCATCTGGGCCCGTGCATCAGCAGCAGCAGCGCGGCATCGATTCGAGCTCCGCGCGCCCTAATCCGCGTCTGCTGCTGCTGATGACAATGCTGCTGTTGATGATGCTGCTGCTGATGACGATGCTGCTGCTGCTGATGATAAAGCTGCTGCTGTTGCTGCTGCTGATGCTGCTGCTGATGACGATGCTGCTGCTGCTGACAAAGCTGCTGCTGCTGCTGCTGATGATGATGATGCTGCTGATGATGCTGCTGATGATGATGATGCTGCTGTTGATGACGATGCTACTGATGACAAAGCTGCTGCTGATGATGATGGTGTTGCTGCTGTTTCTGATGATTCTGGATCCTGCTGCTGATGCCGATGACGATGCTGCTGATGCTGATGGTGCTGCTGATGATGCTACTGATGCCGCTGATGACAAAGCTGCTGCTGATGATGCTGTTGATGACAAAGCTGCTGCTAATGAAGCTGCTGTTTCTGATGATGATGATCCTGTTGATGATGCTGATGATGATGATGCCAATGAAGAAAAACCAGGACAGTCCGCTCTTCTCAGAGCTCAAAGAAGGGAGATATTCACCTCTGAGTGAGACTCCACCTCCGGTCGAGTTACCAATGAACGAAGTTCCGTCTTGCCGAGGACATCAATCGCCCCGATCGGCGCCGCTCTCAGCAGCTTCAGCGGGTCGAGCCTCGTCAGTTGATGGGTGACCAACTCCGCCGGGAGGTGCTGCGTGTCGCCCCCTCGCGTGCGGCAGCGGCAGCAGCAGCGCTGGGGTATTCTCCGGGGTCTCGGGTCTCCTCCGAACCTCACGGAGGTGAACCCCTCGCCTCTCGGGGAACGCATGGCCCCACGTCCCAGCACAGCGCCAGCGGCAGAACCCTCCTGGCAAGGTCTCCTGAGACTCAACGAGGATTTTTTCTTGGGTTAAATAACTGTCCAGGGCGTTGTCATTCATAGCTGTGTGATAGTCATTTATTGGTATTTATAGTGGGGGTTAACCCCCCCGATCCCCCCCCCATCCACCCCACCCCTCACCCATGACCCCGTGAGCAACGCAGTAGACGAGCAGGTAGCTGGCCCCCTCCTCCTCGTGGCTGTGTGCGTGTTCCCACACAACGCACGGGCTCGCACGCTGCCGATCGGGTCACACGCGGACCGGTTTCAACATTCAGCGTCTCATCGGCAGTCAGAGGCCTGCTACCCTTTAGGACGAGTGGGGGGTCCAATGGAGGGGGTGGGGGGTTGAGGGTCTTGTGGGGGGAGAGAGGGGAGGGGGGGCTCCTCTAGAGGGAGGGGGTGGTTGGGGGTCCTGTGTGGGGGGTGAGAGGGGAGGGGTGGTTGTGGTGCGGGGGATGGGGAAGCCGATCCGCGCGATTGAATTTGCGAGCGCGGTGACGTCACGGCGGCGGAGCGCGCGGGGGTCTCAGTGCCCGCGATGAGCGAGGGCGGCGCGCATCGCCCTCCCCGCGCCCTCCCCGCGCTCCTCTCCCCGCGCCCCTCTCCCCGCACTCTCGCAAGCACTGCCGCCGCCGCCGCGCTCTCCCCTCATCGCTCTCCATCATGGATGTTTACCAACAAGAATAATAACAACAGTCACAGACAGGACTGGTAGGGCACAGCAGCAGCAACAGCAGGAGGAGGAGGAGGGATGAACCCCGAGATTCTCATCGATGCCATGGGCGACATCCACCACGAGCAGACGCAGCCCGGAGCGCTGATGAGCGCCGCGCACAGCCCTCACCACCGCCACCCGCAGCAGCAGCAGCCGCCCTCGTACGAGCTGCCCGCCCCGGGCCGCGCCTCCATGGTGCCCGGCATGGTGGCCTCGATGCTGGACGGGAGCGACTACCGCGGGGAGCACGGACTGCACGCGGCCATCTCCATGGGCTGCGAGTCCCCGCCCGGCGTCGGCTTGAGCGGCGGCGGCGGCGGCGGGGGGGGCGGGGGGGGCGGGGGGGGCACCTACGCGACGCTGACCCCGCTGCAGCCTCTCCCACCCATCTCGACCGTGTCGGACAAATTCCACCACCACCACCATCACCACCAGCAGCACCAGCAGCACCACCAGCAGCAGCAGCAGCAGCAGCGGCTGGCGCACAACCTCAGCGGGTCGTTCACGCTCATGCGCGACGACCGGACCCCGCTGCCGGCCTCCGTCAGCAGCATCTACGGCCACTACCACAAGGAGATGGCGGCCATGGGACCGGCTCTGCCGCCGCCGCCGCCGCTCGCCTGCTCGGGCCTCGGCAACGGCCTCGCGGCCATGCACGCGGCCCAGCACGCGGCCCAGCAGCCGCCGTCGGCCTACGGGCACCCGCCGGGCGCGGCGCTGTGCGCGGGGGACAAGGTGCTCGGAGGCTTCGATGGCCACGCGGCCATGCTGAGCCGCGCGGATCAGTCGCTGGGACGCGGTCTCGCATCTCCCGCCGCGGGGATGATGTCCCTGAACGGGATGCAAACTCACCCTCACCACCCGCACCCTCACCACCACCACCACCACCCGCACCATCCTCACCACCACCCTCACCACCACCACCATCACCACCACCACGGGGCCATGCTGGCCGCCAGAGGCGGGCTGGGGGACCGCGGAATCATGGGCGGTGGAGGCCACATGGGAGGTGGAGGCGGCGGCGGTGGAGGTGGTGGTGGAGGTGGTGGTGGAAGCCATCATGGTGGACAGGCGGAGGAGATCAACACGAGGGAGGTGGCGCAACGGATCAGCACGGAGCTGAAGCGCTACAGCATCCCGCAGGCTGTGTTCGCGCAGCGCGTGCTGTGCCGCTCGCAAGGGACGCTGTCCGACCTGCTGCGCAACCCGAAGCCGTGGAGCAAACTCAAGTCGGGCCGCGAGACGTTCCGGCGCATGTGGAAGTGGCTCCAGGAGCCCGAGTTCCAGAGGATGTCGGCGCTCAGACTGGCGGGTGAGGAGGGACGCAAGTGCGTGCGTGTGTGTGCGTGTGTGTGTGAGCAGCACACCTCTGTGTGTGTGTGTAGACCGGTGTGTGTGTGTGAGCAGCAAACCTGTGTGTGTAGACCTGTGTGTGTGTGTGAGCAGCACACCTGCGTGTTTGTGTGTGAGCAGCACACCTGTGTGTGTGTAGACCTGTGTGTGTGTGTGAGCATCACCCCTGTGTGTAGACCTGTGTGTGTGTGTGTAGACCTGTGTGTGTGTGAGCAGCACACCTGCGTGTTTGTGTGTGAGCAGCACACCTGTGTGTGTGTAGACCTTTGTGTGTGTGGGTAGACCTGTGTGTGTGTGACCAGCACACCTGTGTGTGGGAAGACCTGTGTGTGTGTGTGAGCAGCACACCTGTGTGTGTGTGTGAGCAGCACACCTGTGTGTGTGTGTGAGCAGCACACCTGTGTGTGTGTGTGTGAGCAGCACACCTGTGTGTGTGTGTGAGCAGCACACCTGTGTGTGTGCAGACCTGTGTGTGTGTGCGGCGTGAGAGAGCAGAGATATATAGATGTGCATGAGATGAAGTGTGTGTATGTGTGTGTCTGTGAGGAGCGGCCGTGTAGCGGTTAGCATGCTGCGCTTCGAACGCGACGATTATCTGAACCGGTCCTGGGCATCCCCTAGGTCGACTCAGCATCAAATGAGTACCTGGTGCAGTGTGTAAACATTGCCAGGAGGGAGACAAAGGCGGCCGGACGTGGTGCTGGCCACCCACCCCATCGTGTGTCGTGTCGGCCTTCATAGGTGCTCGCTAACAGCACTTGCCCCGACAGTCTGTTAAGGCTATACGGGGGATCTGTGTGTAGACCTGTGTGTGTCTGTGTGAGCAGATCTGTGTATGTGTGGGAGATCAAGTGTGTGTGTGAGCAAGTGTTTGCGTGTGCAAGTGAGTGTGTATATATATACGTGCTAACAGCACTTGTCCCAAAAGTATGCTAAGATTATATGAGGATCTTTGTCTTTGTGGAGATGTGTGTGTGTGCGTGTCTCTGTACACGTGTGTGTGTGTGTGAGCGAGTGTATGTGGCCTTCATAGGTGCTCGTTAACAGCACTTGCCCCAAAAGTCCGATAAGGCTATACGGGGGATCTTTGTCTTTCCGCGCGTGTCTATGTATATGTGAGCATTTGTTTGTGTGTGTGTGTTCATGCCTATGGGGAGCGGTAGTGTAGCGGTTACAGCGCTGCGCTACCAATCTGGCTTCCCAAGTTTGATTACCCGCTCACGGCCAACACCAGTGACGATTATCTGAACCGGTCTTGGGCCTCCTCCAGGTCGACTCAACCTGAAATGAATACCTGGTGCGATGTGTAAACGTCGTCACTCGGGAGACAAAGGCGGCCGGGCGTGGTGCTGGCCACCCCCCCCCCCCCTCGTGTGCCGCGTCGACTTTCATAAGGGCTACTTCGCTCAAGGCACTTGCCTCAAAAAGTGTGTTAAGGAAACACGAGGAACCTTTGTCTTTGCCTTCATACGAACACTCATGCGTCGTAGAGTTGTGTGCCGAGCATGGACCCATACCCGCCAGAGAGGGTCCGTGTCAAGAATTCAACCCTCTGGGCACTTCGTCTGACTCTGCCGCTCATGAGACGCGGCGCGCAGACGTTGCCGCTGTGTGGGACCACCAATGCGGCTGCGTTGGTGGCGCTCTCACGAGCAGAGCCGCGTGGCTGATGGCGTGAGTGGACGACGCTCGTGTTCTCTATGGGGAGGGCCGGGCCTACCGAGAGAGGAGCTCGCTAATAGCACCCCCACCACGAAGGCGGGCGGGCGGGTGGGCAACACCATGCCCGACCGCCTTTGTCTCCCCAGGGCTGGTGATCATGAAGCTCAGTCGACGTTCGAGGAGGCGCGGAAATGGTTCTGATGGTCGCCGCCAAGTCGCAACTCCTGTGGTCGCGAGTGAACGAGTGGAAGAATGGAAGTTTTTGCGATGTATTGCATGGGTGAATTAAATGTCCGCGATTGGTTGAGTAAATGAATGACAGTGCTGCTTTAATGAGTGAATGAATGAAAATGCCGCGAATGAATGAGTAAATTAATTAAAATATCTAAATTTAGTGAATGAAAATGCCACGATTGAATGAGTGAATACAAATAGTGCAGCGATTGAATAAGTGAGTGAATTAAGGTGATATGATTTAATGAGTGAATGGGGGAAAGGGCTGTGATTGAATGAATGTGAATGAAAATTCGGCGAATGAATTAATAATTAACCGCGATTAAAGCAGTGTGATGAGAAAAAAACTCTGCAATTTAATGAGTACGCAAATGAAGGAAAGTGTCGAGATTGAATTAGTACGTGCATGAATAAAAGTTCCGTTATTTGATGGGTAATTGAATGAAAGCATCCGCGGTTGAATGAGTGAATGCATTTAATTGCCGTGATTTCATGAGCGACAGTTCCGCGATTTACCGAGTGAATGAACGCAAGTCCGTGATTTGAATGAGTAAAAGAATGAAGAGTTACGTGATTGACACGAGTGAGAGTGTGAGGGGAGTCTCGCGGACGAGGTTCTGGCGCTAGGGCTGTGGCGTCAGGCCCGGCGGCGTTATAACGCGAGCGCTATCGTCGGGGGCTGTGGGGGGCGGGCGGGGGGGTTGTGACTGTCGCCGGGCCCGGCACGTGACCCGGGTTCGGGTTGGGCTCGAGTCGGGGCCCCGTGGGCTGCCCGCGGCACGAGGCCGAGCGGGAGCTGTCGAGACGGCGTCGCCTTCTCAGCGCTCGCGCTCACCCCGCGGGGTCGAGCGTGCGCGTGACGACGGTGAGGGGCGCTTGCAGGGCTGCGCCTGTGTCCCTGCAACCCCCAGCGGCTCCTCCTCCTCCTCCTCGTCTCTCAGGGTCACCCCGAGCTGCATCGATCGGTAAACGCGCCATGGCGCGGCCATTGTGTTCGGGCGCCGAGCACCCGCCTGTCGTACACAAAGACAAAGGTCCCCCCTATAGCCTCCAACAAACTGTCGGGGCAAGTGCTGTTAGCGAGCACCTATGAAGGAATCGAACTCGGGTAGCTCGGAGCTCGCAGCGCAGTGAACCACTGCGCGACCGCTCCCCATGCTGTCCTCACAGAGACAAAGACACGCGCACACTCGCACACGCACGCACACACACGCATAGACACACGCGCACACTCGCACGCACACTCGCACACGCGCACACGCACACACACGCACACACACGCATACACTCGCACGCACTCGCACGCACACACACGCACACACTCGCACACGCACACACTCGCACACACGCACACACACGCACACATACACTCCCACGCACACACACGCACAAACACGCACACACTCGCACGCACTCGCACGCACACACACGCACACACTCGCACACGCACACACTCGCACACACGCACACACTCGCACACGCACACACTCGCACACACGCACACACACGCACACATACACTGCCACGCACACACACGCACACACACGCACACACTCGCACGCACTCGCACGCACACACACGCACACACTCGCACACGCACACACTCGCACACACGCGCACACACGCACACACACGCACACATACACTCCCACGCACACACACGCACACACACGCACACACGCGCACACACACGCACACATACACTCGCACACACGCACCAACACGCACGCACTCGCACGCACACACTCTCACGCACACACTCGCACGCACACACGCGCGCGGGGAGTGGTGGCGCAGTGGTCGGTGCGCTGCGTCGTGAACCCATCTGTCCGAGTTAGATTCCTGACCGCGGCGATCATTCGTGGCGAGGGGCATCCGAAACCGACAACTCGACGCCGACTCGGTTCGGGTGCGAGCGGCATCCGAACCGATTCTTGAGGCATTCGTCAAACAACCGCCTGCGAGCGAGACGCTGCGTGCGGAGGCGTTCCGGCAGCAGTGGATTGACAACGGCCTTCGATTACGATCGAACAAATAAATAAACGCCACTGCGGTTGGAGCCTGAGCTGGAGAAATCAACAGCAAAATACGGAATATTCCTGAGTGCGGGCCGGGACCAGAGCGCCCTGGCGAACTCCAGCGGAGAGCTGCGCAATCAGTCCGTGCTGAGCGGCGGAGTCCGGCCAGAGGAAGCGAACACGACAACTGAGACCACCACCCGCGGCGACTCGAGACCCACGCCTGGAATGACTGCGACGGCGACAGAGAGAGATGTGAACGCCTAGGGCGGGCCACGTCGATGGTCGAGCGTGGTGACGGAATGGCAGCCACAGAGATGGAGGAGCGAACGCTCCCGACGGGACGTCACCAAGCGCGTGGAGATCAGCAACTGCAGCACCGCCGTCATCATCGTCATCTCCACCACCATCATCAGCACCACCACCGTCAGCAGCAGCACTATCATCATCATCGTCATCTCCACCACCATCATCAGCACCACCACCGTCAGCAGCAGCACTGTCATCATCATCGTCATCTCCACCACCATCATCAGCACCACCACCGTCAGCAGCAGCACTATCATCATCATCGTCATCTCCACCACCATCATCAGCACCACCACCATCAGCAGCAGCACTATCATCATCATCGTCATCTCCACCACCATCATCAGCACCACCACCGTCAGCAGCAGCACTATCATCATCATCGTCATCTCCACCACCATAATCAGCACCACCACCGTCAGCAGCAGCACCGCCGTCATCATCGTCATCTCCACCACCATCATCAGCACCAATACCGTCAGCAGCAGCACCGCCGTCATCATCGTCATCTCCACCACCATCATCAGCACCATCACCGTCAGCAGCAGCACCGCCGTCATCATCGTCATCTCCACCACCATCATCAGCACCACCACCGTCAGCAGCAGCACTATCATCATTATCAGCATCAACACCACCACCATAATCAGCACCACTCCCGGCCACCTTTGTCTCCCCAGTGGCGATGTTTACACACCACACCACGTAATCATTTGAGGCTGAGTCTACCTAGGGGAGACACCATGACCGGTTCAGATAATCGTCACCGGTGTTGGCCGTGATCAGGAATCGAACCCGGATCGCCGGGTTCGTAGCGCAGCATAGCGCTAACCGCTACACTACCGCTCCCCACTATAATAATCAGCACCATCAGCACCACCATCATTAAAGTCACCACTATCATCATCATTAGCAGCAGCATCAGCTCACGGGATGAGGGAGCGTTGGTGTGGGCGCGAGTGTTGTTGGAAACGGCCGGATGCGTCGAGACTGGCGGTGGCTCTTGTCCGAGTGCCCGAAACCTCGCTGGTGATGTCTGCCCAGCGAGTCACTGGCGTTGCGACCGGCGTCTGTGCGGCGGGATTCGTGTCCGTCGCCTTTCTCGCGCCGACGGACGCGCCGCAGAGGCCCGGACCAGCGGCGAGACGGAGCGAGAACGGAATCGGCCACCCATGTGGAGAGTTGGCAGCGGACTGGGGAGGCCTTCAGCCAGAAGTGGATTGACCATGGGTTTCATGATGATCGAATATATTGATTACAATTACGCGGCGTTTACGAATTAATCAGCGCCAGCATCATCAGCAGTAGCAATCATCAGCAGAACCATCAACGTCGCCATTGGCTGATGATGGTGTTTTCATCACCATCACCAGCATCATCAGCGTAATCATCAGTAACAGCATCACCATCATCAGCAGCATCAGCAGCATCATCAGCTGCTCACGGGAGGGAGCGTTGCTGTGGCTGTGAGTTCACGTGGACACGTCCCACGTGGGGTAGAGTCGCTTCACACAGATCGCCTGTGCCTGCACGCGTGTGTACGTCGTGTGTGTACCTGTGTGTGTACGTGTGTGTGTACGCGTGTGTGTACGTCGTGTGTGTACGCGTGCATGTGTGCGTGTGTGTACGTCGTGTGTGTACGTGTGTGTGCGCGTGCATGTGTGCGTGTGTGTACGTCGTGTGTATGCGCGTGCATGTGTGCGTGTGTGTACATGTCTTTGTGTGCGTCTGCATGCGGGCCCCTCATCTTTAAGAAGGGGGGCCGTGCACAGATTGTAACAACGACAGGGGCATCTCCCTCCGCATTATGCCAGGAAAGGTCCTGGCAAGGGTTAATCAACATCGCCTTGCCAGGCACGCCGAGCAGAGGCTTGCGGAGCCCCAGTGCGACTTCAGGCCAAGGCCGGCCTGCACAGACACCATATTCATCTTCTTGGTTCTTTCGGGAAAGTCTTCACCGGAGGACGGATACTTGCGCTGTGGCCGAAACGTCGTGAGAATTATTTTATTATGTTTTATTTGTATTATTTTACTACTTCCCTTCTACGTGACTTTACCGAAAGAACCAAGAAGATGAATCCCTGCAGTCACGAAAGCTTTAAATCGAAATAAATCGAAATTTAGACACCATATTATCTGTCCGTCTGCTACAGCAGAGGTGTAGGGAATTCCAATAGGACCTACATCTCTGCTTTATTGACCTGGTGATACCATCAATAGACCAGGGCTATGAGTTGTTCTTCGTGCTTTCAGAGTCCCTGACTCGCTGCTTACAATCATTAAGAACCTTCATGATGGTGGGCAGGCCAGAGTAAAGCTGCTTGTCGGGGAGTCGGTGCCATTCCCTATTCACCTTGGGGTGCGACAGGGATGTCCTCTGGCTCCCACGTTATTTAACATCTGTCTCGTCCACGTAGTTCTGGAAGCGTTCCAAGGCTATTCCAGTAGAATTTCCATCCGGTACAGAGACAATGGGAAGATGGTCGATGGCCTGGTGCGGTCAAGGGATGGCTCCCTATTGGTCAAGCATATTATGTATGCTGATGATCTGATGATTGCTGCTCACGCAGAGTTAAAGGCGCTGCTGTTGAACCTGGAACGTGCTATTAAGAGGTGGGGCCTTACCATCAGGCCCACCAAAACTAAGCACCTGCCTGGGGATTTGTGTCATCAAACACTCCACCCCCTCAGTTCCCCATTGGTGATGGGGCCGTTGTGGAGAGAGTGGGAGAGGTTTCCATACCTGGGTAGTATGCTCATGACCAGCTCCGATTTGACAGCAGAGGCCTCACTCAGAATCAATCTTTTTATCGGCTGTGTAACGCTGTATGGAAGCGACCTGGTCTGTCGCTTCACACAAAGCTTCGGGTCTCCTCGGCCACAGTCAAGCCTCCCCTTCTCTATGCTTGCGAAACGTGGACCCCCCTAATGTAAGATCGGCACTGGCTATAAACATTCAGACTGGCCTGCCTACGATCCATCCTGGGTTTAACATGGCTGGATTGTGTGAGGAGTTCACAAATCCTTGAAAGATTTGGGCATAGTCGTATTGGTGAGCTCCGGCTGGCAAGACTGCGTTGGCTGGGTCATATAGCCCGCATGCCCAGCCACCGCATGCCCAATCAGCTTTGTTTGGCTGGATAGAGGGGATTAAACGGACACGGCACGAGCTAGAGAAGAGATGGAGTAACGTGGTCCAGGAGGACGTGGAGCTGAAATCGACCTCTGTGGAAGAGGCTCATGAAGGACGCTGCTACTGGGCAGTTGGAGGCAGTCGCCTTCCAGCAACAACGGAGGGCAGATGAGCGACGCTCACAACGAGCGCAGCGCCAGGTGGCTAAATCACAGCAAGTTGGTACAGTTGGGGGTACAGATGGTGCATCTGTCAGTCATCTCAGTCAGTCAACCCATGGCACCTGGGTCTGCTCCATGAACTCCTACCAGCGAGCCCTCGACATTTCACGTGTCCTTAAAGTTCACATAGCCTGGCACAAGCGCCCTGGTGACGTCACTGCCACGTAACGGCGAATGGCGGTTGTGTCTGTGTATAGGTGTGAGTGGGGAGCGGTAGTCTAGTTGTTACGCGCTGCACTATGAACTCGGCCACCCGGTTCGAATCCCGCTTACGGCCACCAACACCAGTGACGATTGTCTGAGCCTCCCTTACGTCGACTCAGCCTCAAATTAGTCAATATTGCCACTGGGGAGACAGGTGTGGTGCTGGCCACCCAATTCTTTCGTGTACCGCTAACAACACTTGCCCCAAAAGTATGTGAAGGCTATACGGGGAATCTGTGCCTTTGTGTGTGGCGAATATTTGAACCGGTCCTGCGCCTCCTCTAGGCCGGCTCAGCCTTAAAATGACTACCTCGTGCTGTGTGCAAACATCAGCACTGGGGAGACAAAGGTGGTCACACCGTCCGCCCGTGTGCCGTTTGGGCCCTCACACGTGCTCGATAACAGCACTTACCCCAACAGTCTGTTCAAGGCTATACGCATGGGGGCGTCGTTTTCAATCATCAGGCGCGTCCAGCATGTTTTGCTGCTTCGTTCGTATTTGAGCGGAGCGAGAGAGGAGCGGCGATCTTGCAAAGGCGAGGAGCGGAGATAGTGAGGCCGTGAACACGGAGAGCCAAGAGCTCCGTGACGTCACCTCGCTGTCAACCAGCTCGAGCCGCCCGTAAACCACGTGGCCTCTGTGCGCCCCCCCCCAACTCGAAATCTCTCCCCACGCCCCGCCCACTGTGGAAACAGACGCCGCTCGTCCGTGCAGCAGCAGCAGCGTCGAGACCCGCGTGTAGCCGCCACTTCTTCCTCCCTCTCCTGGTCCATGTGCTCCCGTTTCTCCACTTCCTTCTCCATCCCTTGCACAATCTCCCTCTCCCCTCCCCCTCTCCCACGTGCATTCTCTCTTCCCAAGCCTCACGTCCTCGACTCGACTGGTGAATAGCCACGGGGTGCAACGTCGCTCGAGTTGCTGATCTTCTCTGTTGTAGCGCTGCGCGGCGAGCTGGGACCCGTAACCAACAGGGAGGGGGGTCCCTGCCTATCAGTGTCTGGCGGTTCAACAGCATTGGTTTTAAGCAAAGCCTCTGCTGCTGATGATGAGATGCTGAATGTGACAAATAAGAATAGGTTTGACCCTTTATGGCAATAAAACAGGTGGTGTTAAGATGTTTAAACACCAAATAGAAACCTTTTGCAAGGAATCCAGTCTGCATTAACCACACACGATACGTGTGGTGAACATGCAAACAACACACGTGCTCTGGTAATTAACACATGGGCATTGGGACGGATTGGTCTACACCAGAGACAGAAGCCTTCTTTCGGGCCTTGTCTCACCAGCGTCAGACCAGAGAACTCCAAAAGGCGAACAGGTTGCTCTTTGGCGTTTGAACATCTTACTACCTCGTGTCTTATTGCCAGAAAGGGTAAAAC
Organism: Lethenteron reissneri; assembly: GCF_015708825.2. Taxonomy (NCBI): domain Eukaryota; kingdom Metazoa; phylum Chordata; class Hyperoartia; order Petromyzontiformes; family Petromyzontidae; genus Lethenteron; species Lethenteron reissneri. The sequence goes on from NC_083824.1 coordinate 12,230,613, forward strand.
CTATTCTTAGTTAACATCCTGTGATACTGGCAAAAAAGGTTCAATTTTGAGACGCTGAATGTCGAAACCGGCCCTGATGTTTCTTGTTTTGAAACACTGCTACTCAACAAATGCACATCCCAGAATCAATGCCGTGTGGGCGACGTGCGTGTGACAGGAGGCGTCCGATTTGCTTGTGCATCTCATAAACACGCGTTCGTGGTTGACTGATGCAATCGAGAGCGAGAATGTTCTAGAAACGTTGGAGAGCTGAAACTTGGCAAAGCGACAGCCACAGCAACCACCACCAGTGGGGCGACTGCAGTGGCCTGGTATCGTTATCATTGTCTGGATATAAAATCATGATGTTGCCTTAGTTGTTAGTATTGTTATCTTCATTGCCATAACCACATGAGGGTTTGTCGCTGTTGCGATTGTTATGAGATCCATGGCCGATTGAACCCGGCAGAAACTAGAGAGAGTTCGATTCGCGCTCATGGCGACCACCACGGCCAGTAATGGTCATTGGAACCGGTCCTGAGCGTCTCCTATGTAAACTCAGCCTTAAAACGAGTACCTGGTGCGGTGTGTAGTAAACATCAGCTCTGGGGAGACAAGGGCGGCCGGGCTAACTACCATTACCATGGCGATGCTTGTCATTATGATGAATAGCACCGTTGATGATAATTATCCTGTATTTTGATTATTATAATATTCTAGCAATTCTGATTATTATAATATTCTAGCAATACTGATTATTATAATATTCTAGCAATACTGATTATTATAATATTCTAGCAATAATGATTATTATAATATTCTAGCAATTCTGATTATTATAATAAATATAATATTACTGGATAGTAATTATATTATTAAGGATGATAGTAATCGTATTGCGATATAATGGCAACGGTTGGTTATGATGATGATACATTATCGATAGCAATTACAGTAGACACGAGTATCTTGAAATACATCGTAGTAATATTGTTATCAACAATAATGGTTTTCGAATGATATTGACACGAACAGCAGCGGGTTAATCAAGACAGCAGTCGTGATGACAGTGGCACCATCACGGCAGTCGTGATGACAGTGGCATCATCACGGCAGTCGAGATGACAGCGACACCGCTGGTGCATCAACACGGCACTCGTGATGACAGCGACACCGCTGGTGCATCAACACGGCACTTGTGATGATAGTGGCATCAACACGGCAGTCGTGATGACAGTGACACCGCTGGTGCATCATCACAGCAGTCGTGATGACAGTGGCACCAACACGGCAGTCGTGATGACAGAGACACCGCTGGTGCATCATCACGGCAGTCGTGATGACAGTGGCACCCGATAGCAAATAGAATAACGACGTTTGTAATGATGTTGATAGATTGGTGATGAAGTCGATACATCGAGTACGATGAACGATAGACAACGATGAGCAGCAAGAGTCGTCGCGGGCAACGCGGAGTCGCTGATGGAAGTCGCGGCACTCGGCTGTGGATGGAAACGCGCTGGCGTCATCATCATCATCATCGCGGGGTCTGCGGGAATCTCCCGTGGGAAGGTCGCGAGTGCCTCACACGTACACAAAGACTAAAGAACCCCCGTATAGCCTCAACATATAGTCGGGGCAAGTGCCGCTAGCGAGTACACACGAAGGCCATCCCGAGTGGCGATGTTCACGCACCGCGCTGTGTGCTCATTGGAGGCTGAGTCAACCTAGGGGAGGCCCAGGACCGGTGCAGATAATCGTCGCTGGTGTTGGCCGTGAGCGGATATCAAATTCGTGTTGCCGGGTTCATAGCGCAGCGCGCTAACCGCCACGCTACCGCTCCCCACAAATGTACAAAGGCACATAGGCATACATACACACGTACACACACATAGACATACATACACACACACACATAGACATACATACATACACACATACACACACAAAGACATACATACACAAACACACACATATACATACATACACACGTACACACACAAAAACATACATACACACGTACACACACTTAGACATACATACACACATATATACATACACACGTACACACACAAAGACATACATATACACGTAGACACTCATACATATACACGTACACACACAGACATACACACACATACATAAAGATAAAGATCCCCCGTATAGCCTTAACAGACTGTTGGGGCAAGTGCTGTTAGCGAGCACCTATGAAGGCCGGAACGGTACACGAGGGGGGTGGGTGGCCAGCGCCACGCCCGACCGCCTTTGTCTCCCCAGTCGCGATGTTTACACACCGCACCAGGTACTCATTTGAGGCTGAGTCGACCTATAAATACACATTTGAGGCTGAGTCGACCTATAAATACACGTACCCACACAGATACATGCATTTACACGTACACGCACATATAAAGATAAAGATCCCCCGTATAGCCTTAACAGACTGTAGGGGCAATTGCTGTTAGCGAGCACCTATGAAGGCCGGAACGGTACACACACACACGTAGACACACACAGGTAGACACACAGGTACACACACAGACACACATACAGGTGCACACACAGGTGCACACACACACGTAGACACACACAGGTACACACGCAGGTACACACACAGGTACACACGCACACGTAGACACACAGATACACACACAGGTACACACGCACACACACAGGTACACACACAGGTACACACGCACACGTAGACACACACAGGTACACACGCACACACAGGTACACGCACAGATACACACACAGGTACACACACATACGTAGACACACAGGTACACACAAGTAGACACAAAGATAATTATAAAGACCCCCCGTATAGCCTTGACAGACTGTAGGGGCAAGTGCTGTTAGCGAGCAAACACACAAGTACACACACGTACACAGGTACGCACACACACAGGTACACACACAGGTACACACACGTACACACGCATCCAGAATAAAGACGTACACAGAGACATGCATTAATATACTATACAAAGACACAGTGACGTACAAGCATATACTGCACACACATACAAATACACATACAAATACACATATGTACACACGTACATACACAAATACTGAATACACATATATACATATACACACATAGATATGCACACCTACACATATATACATGATATACAACGACCGCCATTCACCACTGAGTGGCGGTGACGTCACCACGGCGCTTGTGCCAAGCTATGTGCACGTTACGGCCATAGATAAACACACACAATCACTCGCACATACAACGACAACGATTCCCCGTAAAGCAGTGGTCCTTAGCCAGGGGTGCACGCATCCCCAGGAGCTGCGAGATGCCCTTTCTGGGGTCTCAGTCTGCTCACCGCTGTGATCTCAGTGTGCTCACCGCTGTGATCTCAGTGCGCTCACCGCTGTAATCTCAGTGTGCTCACCACTGTGATCTCAGTGTGCTCACCGCTGTGATCTCAGTGCGCTCACCGCTGTAATCTCAGTGTGCTCACCACTGTGATCTCAGTCTGCTCACCGCTGTAATCTCAGTGTGCTCACCACTGTGATCTCAGTGTGCTCACCGCTGTGATCTCAGTCTGCTCACCGCTGTAATCTCAGTGTGCTCACCGCTGTGATCTCAGTGTGCTCACCGCTGTGATCTCAGTGTGCTCACCGCTGTAATCTCAGTGTGCTCACCACTGTGATCTCAGTCTGCTCACCGCTGTGATCTCAGTGCGCTCACCGCTGTAATCTCAGTGTGCTCACCACTGTGATCTCAGTGTGCTCACCGCTGTAACCTCACTGTGCTCACCACTGTGATCTCAGTGTGCTCACCGCTGCCGTAAAGCCTCGACAGACTTTTGGCGGCGTTGTGAGCGAGAAATCGGCACAGCACACGAAGGGGTGCGTCACCAACACCACACCCGGCCGCCTTTGTCTCCCCAGTGGCGATGTTTACACACCGCACTCGGTACTCATTTGAGGCTGAGTCGAAATAGGGGAGGCCCAGGCCCGGTTCAGATAATCTCACTGGTGTTGGCCGTGAGCGGGAATCGGACTCGGGTCGCGGGTTCGTAGCATAGCGTAGCGCTAACCACTACACCCACCGCTCCCCACTCACGTGCAAGAGAAAAGATCCCCCGTCTCACCCCTTTCAGCAGAATGTTGGGGCAAGTCACTGTGAGCGAGTAAGCACCTTTGAAGGCCGGAACGGCACACGAGAGGGTCGGTGGCCAGCACCACGCCCGGCCGTCTTGGTCTCCCCAGTGGCGATGTTTACACACCGCACCAGTTATTCATTTGAGGCTGAGTCGACCTAGGGGAGGCCCGGGACCGGTTCAGATATTCGTCACTGGTGTTGGCCGTGAGCGGAAATCGAACCCGTGTCACCGGGTTCATAGCGCAGCGCGCTAACCGCTACACTACCACTCCCCACATACACCCACACACACACACATACACACATACACACACATACATACACACACACATACACACATACATACACAGTATACACGTGATGCCTGTGTACACACACACAGTGTACACTTGATGCACGTGTACACACACACACAGTGTACACGCGGGGCACGTGTACACACACATACAGTGTACACTGTGTGTGTGTGTACACTGTGTGTGTGTGTACACGTGCCCCGCGTGTACACTGTGTGTGTGTGTACACGTGATGCACGTGTACACACACACACAGTGTACACACACACAGTGTACACACATCTTGCATCTATAACGCAGACAGTTTGCTTTTACACAGTGAATGTCGCATCCAGCCAAATACGCGAATAAACGCGTAATTATACACAATATAACAGGAACATTTAAACGTAGATGAACATGAAGAAACACGTCAATATTGACTTTACATAAACATGTTTTTATTGTAATTCCTCTTCTAGTTAAGAGTGTACTTGTGCTTGTAAGTCGAGCGAGTGACTGTGATCGCTCGCTGTTAAAGTCAAGAAGCGCCGCTGTCAGTGATCTCAGCCCAGCCGGCTTGACACCCACGTGGAATAAACACAAATAAACACAAATAAACACCCGACTGATCACAAGTAAACACTAAAAGTTATCACCAATACATAATCTAATAATTCCAAATAAACACGCGAATTGTCACAAATTAACAATCGAATAATCACAAATTAACAATCAAATAATCACATATAAACATTAAAATAATCACCAATAATCACCCGATTAATCAAAAATAAACAAAAATATTCACAAATAAACACTCGAATTGTCACAAATAAACACGTGAATAATCACAACTTAGCAAATCGAACAATTACAAATAAACACTCAAATAATCAAAATGTAACGATCGAATAATCACAAATAAACACGCAAATTGTCACAATTAAACACGCGAATAATCACAACTAATTACACAAATAATTTCAAATTAACAATCGACTAATCACAAATAAACACTCGGATATTCACAAATAAACACGCGAATTGTCACAAATAAACATGCGAATTGTCACAAATAGACACGAGAATTGTCACAAATAAACACGAAAATTTACACAAATAAACACGAGAATTGTCACAAATAAATACGAGAATTGTCACAAATAAACAGACGAATTGTCACAAATAAACACGCGAATTGTCACAAATAAGCACAAAAATATTCACAAATAAACACGCGAATTGTCACAAATAAACGCGAATTGTCACAAATAAACACGCGAATTTGTACCAAATAAGCACAAAAATATTCACACGCGAATTGTCACAAATAAACACGAGAATCGTCACAAATAAACACGCGAATTGTCACAAATAAACACGCGAATTGTCACAAACAAACACACGAATTGTCACAAATAAGCATAAAAATATTCACAAATAAACACGCGAATTGTCACAAATAAACACAAAAATATTCACAAATAAACACACGAATTGTCACAAATAAGCACAAAATATTCACAAATAAACACACGAATTGTCATAAATAAGCACGCGAATTGTCACAAATAAACACGTGAATTGTCACAAATAAACACGAGAATTTACACAAATAAACACGAGAATTGACACAAATAAACACGAGAATTGTCACAAATAAACACGAGAATTGACACAAATAAACACGAGAATTGTCACAAATAAACACGAGAATTTGCACAAACACGAGAATTGACACAAATAAACACGAGAATTTACACAAATAAACACGAGAATTGACACAAATAAACACGAGAATTGTCACAAATAAACACGAGAATTTACACAAACACGAGAATTGACACAAATAAACACGTGAATGGTCACAAATAAACACGAGAATTTACAAAAATAAACACGAGAATTGGTACAAATAAACACGAGAATTGGTACAAATAAACACACGAATAGTCACAAATAAACACACGAATTGTCACAAATAAACACGCGAATTGTCACAAATAAACACGAGAAGTGTCACAAATAAACACGATAATTATCACAAATAAGCACGCGAATTGTCACAAATAAACACGCGAATTGTCACAAATAAACACGTGAATTGTCACAAATAAACACGAGAATTTACACATATCCACACACCAATAATCACAAATAAACGAAAAATGACAAATGAACGCACGAATCAACATGTAAACAATGACAACTGAGCGCGTGAGCAACACGAGTCCACGAACAGGCGGAACGAGTCACGGAGAGTGACGCGCCAGCGAGCGCGCCGCGACGGGGGCCCCAGTCCGGGCGTGGACGTCGTGGCGACGTCGTGGCGACGTTCACGCGGGAGCGTTGGCGGCGGCGTTCGTTCGTGTTGTTGACGAAGACGACGACATATTGTCGGAAACCCGCAGTGAGTGTAACGCGTCCTGGCAAGACTGCAATAATGACAACATCAAACAATGTCATCTGTATTTATGTTGCGAGCGCCTTCACTCAAAAGCGCTTGACGTAATTGAACGAAACGGTGACAATGGAATGATTAATTGACAGGGCTGAGGAATGAGTGACAGCGACGGAGGGGTGCTTCAGGATCACCACAGGGCAGGGGAGGGACGGGAAGGAGGGGAGGGGCGAGGGGAGGGAAGGGAATGGGAAATAGAGACGGGGAGGAGGTTAAGAAGCGGGACTGCTTCATCTACAGGGGAAGTGTTGAGTCTATGGGCAGTGTTGAGTCTATGGGCAGTGTTGAGTCTATGGGCAGTGTTGAGTCTATGGGCAGTGTTGAGTCTATGGGCAGTGTTGAGTCTATGGGCAGTGTTGAGTCTATGGGCAGTGTTGAGTCTATGGGCAGTGTTGAGTCTATGGGCAGTGTTGAGTCTATGGGCAGTGTTGAGTCTATGGGTAGTGTTGAGTCTATGGGCAGTGTTGAGTCTATGGGCAGTGTTGAGTCTATGGGCAGTGTTGCACGGTTGGTACGGTGCGAAAGAAGTCCAACATACTTGCATACATACGTTGAGTCTATGGGGGGGGGGGGGTGCTGCTCATTGTACCAGGGCTACTTGATGCGAGTGGGAAGGATACAGGAGGGAGAAGGACCGAACACGGGAGAAGGAGGGACAGAGAGACGGAGGGACAGAGAGACGGAGGGACAGAGAGACGGAGGGACAGAGAGACGGAGGGACAGAGAGACGGAGGGACAGAGAGACGGAGGGACAGAGAGACGGAGGGACAGAGAGACGGAGGGACAGAGAGACGGAGGGACAGAAAGACGGAGGGACAGAGAGACGGAGGGACAGAGAGACGGATGGACAGAGAGACGGAGGGACAGAGAGACGGAGGGACAGAGAGACGGAGGGACAGAGAGACGGAGGGACAGAGAGACGGAGGGACAGAGAGACGGAGGGACAGAGAGACGGAGGGACAGAGAGACGGAGGGACAGAGAGACGGAGAGAGGATTGGGAACGAAGAGGACGAGAGGAGGGGACATGGGAGGAGATGAGAGAGGCGAGATGAGGGGGGGGGGGGGGCACGGCCATGGAGAGATTTAAAGACGAGCTTCAGGTATTTGAAAAGACAGCGGTGTCGTTCACGGGAAGCCATGGAAGTTGACGGCGCAGAGTCCAAGTGTGAGAATTAAAGGTGAGATTGCAGATGAACTCGTGCAGAGGCTGCGGGATGAATGATCAAGCGAGGCTGCTCAATGGGGCCACACGGTAGCGACCATGGCCCCCTGCTGACAGCAGGGACAGGATCCTCACCGGCTGGTGACGCTGCTACCCCCCGGGTATTTTGAGCTCTTAACGTCTTGGGTGTCACAGAATGACCCTGGAACTCAAACTTGACCCCGTGAAGAAGGGCCGCCTCCTCCGCCAGCAAGCACAAGGCGAGGATTGCCGAGCCGGCAACCCTCGCCTTGCCCCGCACGCACGCGGCTATTCCATCGCTCCACCTCACTCCCATGGACGGACTCTCGGACGCGTTCCGATGGCCACGGTAGCACTGCGATAATATCGGTAAATGATGATGAATGATGAAGGATGATGATGATGAATGATGACACGAGCAGGAGTGGTGCTGTAGTCCCAGGAGTAATGCTGCCGCTGCTGCTGACGATGTCCGCACTGCCAGCGATGCTATGGCGGGAGCCTGGAGCGCTGGTGGCAGTCGAGGGAGCGAGTCGGGGTCCCTGCTGAGCGCGCTGTGGCCGCTCCTTCCCGCCTCAGATCCGATTATGCGGGCCACTGTTGCCGGATAATCGCGTTAGACGCTGAAACGGAGATAAGATGAACAGAACAAATACCCCCACCCCCACCCTGTATTGCTTAATGTGCAAGGGAAGTTGATTCCAGTGGGGCAAGATGTTAACAACCTCGCCTGCTATGCAGGAAACCGTGGGTTCGATCGCGACTCTGACGCCTGCTGTGTATTTAGAGACCGCGTCTCCCTCTCTCTCTCCATTGCCGCGTGGATTTTTCTCCGGATCCTCCGATTTTTTCCTTCACATTTCGAATCAACATCACGCGTTTACAGTATGTAGCTGCTATACATGTCCACGGGATAAGCTGTTTCGTTGAGATATCATTTGTGATGGCCAGGTAACTTTAACAAAATATCGATATAGCTCAGTGGGCATTACCTGGTAACATAAAAGGAGTAACAGAGTACCCTCACAGACCTCAAACACAACCCCCATGCGTTGTCTCCTTTCACCGTTTCTGGGCCCAGTCTCGTTCCCTTCTTGCACCCCTCTACTGGAATCAACATTGAGCAACACTGCCCATAGACTCAACACTGCCCATAGACTTAGCACTGCCCATAGACTCAACACTACCCATAGACTCAATACTGCACCATAGACTAAACACTGCCTATAGACTCAACACTGCCCATAGACTCAACACTACCCACAGACTCAACACTGCCCATAGACTCAACACTACCCACAGACTCAACACTGCCCATAGACTCAACACTGCCCATAGACTCAACACTGCCCATAGACTCAACACTGCACCATAGACTCAACACTGCACCATAGACTCAATACTGCACCATAGACTCAACACTGCCTATAGACTCAACACTGCACCATAGACTCAACACTGCACATATATTCAACACTGCCCATAGACTCAACACTGCCCATAGACTCAACACTGCCCATAGACTCAACACTGCACATAGACTCAACACTGCACCATAGACTCAACACTGCACCATAGACTCAATACTGCACCATAGACTCAACACTGCCTATAGACTCAACACTGCACATCGACTCAACACTGCCCATAGACTCAACACTGCCCATAGACTCAACACTGCCCATAGACTCAACACTACCCATAGACTCAACACTACCCATAGACTCAACACTACCCATAGACTCAACATTGCCCATAGACTCAACATTGACTAACACTGCCCATAGACTCAACACTGCCCACAGACTCAACACTGCCCATAGACTGAACACTGCCCATAGACTCAACACTACCCATAGACTCAACACTGCCCATAGACTCAACACTGCCCATGGACACTTCCCATAGACTCAGCACTGCCCATAGACTCAACACTGCCCATAGACTCAACACTGCCCATAGACTCAATACTGCCCATAGACTCAACACTGCCCATAGACTCAACACTGCCCATAGACTCAACACTACCCATAGACTGAATACTGCACCATAGACTCAACACTGCCTATAGACTCAACACTGCCCATAGACTCAACACTGCCTATAGACTCAACACTACCCATAGACTCAACACTGCCTATAGACTCAACACTGCCCATAGACTCAACACTGCCTATAGACTCAACACTACCCATAGACTCAATACTGCACATAGACTCAACACTGCCCATAGACTCAACATTGCCTATAGACTCAATACTGCACCATAGACTCAACACTGCCTATAGACTCAATACTGCACCAAAGACTCAACACTGCCTATAGACTCAACACTGCCCATAGACTCAACACTGCCCATAGACTCAGCACTGCCCATAGACTCAACACTGCCTATAGACTCAACACTACCCATAGACTCAACACTGCCTATAGACTCAACACTGCCCACAGACTCAACACTGCCTATAGACTCAACTCTACCCATAGACTCAACACTGCCCATAGACTCAACACTGCCTATAGACTCAACACTACCCATAGACTCAACACTGCCTATAGACTCAACACTACCCATAGACTCAACACTACCCATAGACTCAACATTGCCCATAGACTCAACACTGCCTATAGACTCAACACTACCCATAGACTCAACACTGCCTATAGACTCAACACTGCCCACAGACTCAACACTGCCTATAGACTCAACTCTACCCATAGACTCAACACTGCCCATAGACTCAACACTGCCTATAGACTCAACACTATCCATAGACTCAACACTGCCTATAGACTCAACACTACCCATAGACTCAACACTGCCTATAGACTCAACACTGCCCATAGACTCAACACTGCACCATAGACTCAACACTGCACCATAGACTTAACACTGCCCATAGACTCAACACTGCCCATAGGCTCAACACTGCCCATAGACTCAACACTGCACCATAGACTCCATTCCCCTCTTGACGCCTCACCTCTTCTTTACTGCCCATTCTCTTCCCTCGCCCCTCCACTCCTTCCACTCCCTCCCCTTCCATTTCGTGATCCCGAAGCACCCCTCGATCGCCATCACGCATTTCTTCAACCTTGCACCACCCTGCCAACTACAATGTTCCATTCTCTGTCGCCGTTTTGTAAGCTACGTCAAGCCCCTTGAGTGAAGGCACTGGCTATATAAATATACGATGATATTAGATTATAATCTAATATCATTATCAAAGTTTTAAGAGGTAAGAGTGTACCGCGTTTCTCTTGAATTTAGCGGCGATGTTATGATTTGTAAGCGCTTGAGGGAATTGAATCGATGATGGTGGTGGTGAGGAAGGGAATTCCCAATGTACCTTCATTTAAAGAACAGTCCGTATGTACCCACACGAGTACACGCACGTGCACCCAGCCTGCTGAATGGACAATCATCGCTTCGACGCTGCGTCGTTGGAATCTCGGTCTACTGTCTCTCTCTGTGTGTGCGTGTGTCTCTGTGTGTGTCTCTGTGTGTGTGTCTGTGTGTGTGTCTGTGTGTGTGTCTGTGTGTCTGTGTGTGTGTCTGTGTGTGTGTCTGTGTGTGTCTCTGTCTGTGTGTGTGTGTCGGTGTGTGTCTCTGTCTGTGTGTCTGTGTGTGTGTGTCTCTGTCTGTGTGTGTGTGTGTCTGTGTGTGTGTCTGTGTGTGTGTCTGTGTGTGTGTGTCTGTGTGTGTCTGTGTGTGTGTCTGTGTGTGTGTGTCTGTGTGTGTGTCTCTGTGTGTGTGTGTCTGTGTGTGTGTCTGTGTGTGTGTGTCTGTCTGTGTGTGTTTGTGTGTGTCTGTGTGTGTCTCTGTCTGTGTGTGTCTGTGTGTGTGTATCTGTGTGTGTGTACGTCTATGCGGGCGTAGTGCTGGCCACACATCCCCTCGCGTGCCGTACCGGCCTTCATAGGTGCTCGTTAACGGCACTTGCCCCAACAGTCTGTTAAGGCTATGAGGGGGATCTTTGTCTTGTATATGCCGATAGGTTATACATACACGTATTTTACGGACTATGTGTGTGTGTATATGTAGATGTGATACATAGACATGGGCATAATGTGGACTGTGTGCATATATAAGTGATGCATACACGAGTAAAGAGTGTGGACTTTATAATTGTGTATACGTGACGATTTAAAGCTTTCGTGACTGCAGGGATTCATCTTCTTGGTTCTTTCGGTAAAGTCACGTAGAAGGGAAGTAATAAAATAATAAAAATAAAACATAATAAAACAATTCTCACAGTGAGAATTGTTTTATTATGTTTTATTTTTATTATTTTATTACTTCCCTTCTACGTGACTTTACCGAAAGAACCAAGAAGATGTGTATACGTGATGCATACACGTGTGTATAGTGTGGATTATATAAGTATGTATATATTACAATAACGCAGTGATTCACATTCTCTTTGCGTTCATCATCAGGAAGGGGATGATGACGAACGCTTGTGTTGAGATCGAAACGTTGTAGTTTTTTGTTATTTTCTTTGCACCTGTCTACGTGACTTTACCGAACGACCCGAAGAATATGAATTCCTGCAGTCACGAAAGCTTCGAGTCGAGAAGTGATTCCCAATGACGTCACGACGATGGCGTGGTCACGATTACGCATTGATTTCCATTGTAGTGACACTGATAACGCAGTGTGTGATTTACATTGTAGTTACACTGATAACGCAGTGTGTGATTTACATTGTAGTTACACTGATAACGCAGTGTGTGATCCACATTGTAGTTACAATGATAACGCAGTGTGTGATCTACATTGTAGTTACAATGATAACGCAGTGTGTGATCTACATTGTAGTACAATATATATAACGCAGTGTGTGTTTGATTCCCATTGTAGTTACACTGATAACGCAGGGAATGAAGCGTAAGATGGAGGCTCCATTGGTGCGCAAGGGAAGTGTGGAGCGGACTGAGAGTGAGGCAAATACAAAGATCCCCCGTATAGCCTTAGCAGACTTTACGGGCAAGTGTGTGTTAGCGAGCACCTATGAAGGCCGGTACGCTACTCGAGGGGTGGGTGGCCAGCAACCACGCCCGGCTGCCTTTGTTTCCAGGGTGGCGATGTTTACACACCGCACCAGGTACTCATTTGAGGCTGAGTCGACCTAGGGGAGTCTTGACCACCCACCCCTCTTGTGTGCCGTTCCGGCCTAACAGTGTGTTCAACGGCTATACGGGTGATCTTTGTGTGAGTTAGTGTGAGTTCGTGTGAGTTAGTGTGTGTTTGTATTAGTGTGTTTGATAGTTAGTGTGTGTGTACGTGTGTCTGTGTGTCCGTGTGTCTGTGTGTACGTGTGTGTGGGGAGCGGTAGTGTAGCGGTTAGCGCGCTGCGTTACGAACCTGGCGACCCGGGTTTGACTCCCTCTCACGGCCAACACCACTGATGATTATCTGACCGGTCCTGGGCCTCCCCTATTTCGACTAAGCTTCAAATGAGTACCTGGTGCGATGTGTAAACATCTCCACTAGGGAGACAAAGGCGGCCGGGCGTGGTGTTGGCCACCCCCTCGTTTGCCGTGCCGGCCTTTATAGGTGCTCGCTAACACCACTCGCCCCAACCGTCTGCTAAGGCTGCACGGGGGATCTTTGGCTTTGCTTGTGTCCACTTGCACGTGGCGCTGTGCGGGGTGTCCGTGGCGTTGGTCGGAGTCCATCAGCGGCGCTCGTAGGGGGCTAATCGGGGAGGGGTGGGTTGGGGTGGTGGGGGGGGGTTCGCGGGGCCCCCCCGTGGGCCCTCACTGCAGCTGCTTTTCTTTATGCCTCAGTCCTGGGCGGTGGGAAAGCGCGCGGCCCCGGGACCCGCTCGGCCGAGACCAAACCCCGGGCCCCCCCCGCGGAGCCCCGCGCACCCCGGGCCCCCCCCGCGGAGCCCCGCGCACCCCTGCAGCGGTGAGCGACGCCGCTGCTGCTGCTGCTGTGGGCACGGCACGGGTTGGGGAGGGGGGCAGAGTGAGTGGTGAGGATCTCACTCACCATGACGGGGGGGGGCAGAGTGAGTGGTGAGGATCTCACTCACCATGACGGGGGGGGGGGGCAGAGTGAGTGGTGAGGATCTCACTCACCATGACGGGGGGAGGGGGGCAGAGTGAGTGGTGAGGATCTCACTCACCATGACGGGGGGGGGGGCAGAGTGAGTGGTGAGGATCTCACTCACCATGACGGGGGGGGGGGCAGAGTGAGTGGTGAGGATCTCACTCACCATGACGGGGGGAGGGGGGCAGAGTGAGTGGTGAGGATCTCACTCACCATGACGGGGGGGGGGCAGAGTGAGTGGTGAGGATCTCACTCACCATGACGGGGGGGGGCAGAGTGAGTGGTGAGGATCTCACTCACCATGACGGGGGGGGGGGGGCAGAGTGAGTGGTGAGGATCTCACTCACCATGACGGGGGGAGGGGGGCAGAGTGAGTGGTGAGGATCTCACTCACCATGACGGGGGGGGGGCAGAGTGAGTGGTGAGGATCTCACTCACCATGACGGGGGGAGGGGGGCAGAGTGAGTGGTGAGGATCTCACTCACCATGACGGGGGGAGGGGGGCAGAGTGAGTGGTGAGGATCTCACTCACCATGACGGGGGGGGGGGGGCAGAGTGAGTGGTGAGGATCTCACTCACCATGACGGGGGGGGGGGCAGAGTGAGTGGTGAGGATCTCACTCACCATGACGGGGGGGGGGCAGAGTGAGTGGTGAGGATCTCACTCACCATGACGGGGGGAGGGGGGCAGAGTGAGTGGTGAGGATCTCACTCACCATGACGGGGGGGGGGGCAGAGTGAGTGGTGAGGATCTCACTCACCATGACGGGGGGAGGGGGGCAGAGTGAGTGGTGAGGATCTCACTCACCATGACGGGGGGGGGGGGCAGAGTGAGTGGTGAGGATCTCACTCACCATGACGGGGGGAGGGGGGCAGAGTGAGTGGTGAGGATCTCACTCACCATGACGGGGGGGGGGCAGAGTGAGTGGTGAGGATCTCACTCACCATGACGGGGGGAGGGGGGCAGAGTGAGTGGTGAGGATCTCACTCACCATGACGGGGGGGGGGGCAGAGTGAGTGGTGAGGATCTCACTCACCATGACGGGGGGAGGGGGGCAGAGTGAGTGGTGAGGATCTCACTCACCATGACGGGGGGGGGGGGGCAGAGTGAGTGGTGAGGATCTCACTCACCATGACGGGGGGAGGGGGGCAGAGTGAGTGGTGAGGATCTCACTCACCATGACGGGGGGAGGGGGGCAGAGTGAGTGGTGAGGATCTCACTCACCATGACGGGGAGGGGGGCAGAGTGAGTGGTGAGGATCTCACTCACCATGACGGGGGGAGGGGGGCAGAGTGAGTGGTGAGGATCTCACTCACCATGACGGGGGGGGGGGGCGATTCCCAATGCTCACGCCTCATCTCCGTTCAGATCGCGCACTCAGGCGGGGTAGAGAGCGCTGATGGCTGCTTGACTGGTGTGTGTGTGTACCCGTGTGTGTGTACCCGTGTGTGTGTACCCGTGTGTGTGCATGTGTGTGCATGTGTGTGTGTGTACCCGTGTGTGTGCATATGTGTGTGCATGTGTGTGTTCATGTGTGTGTGCATGTGTGTGTGCATGTGTGTGTGCATGTGTGTGTGCATGTGTGTGTGCATGTGTGTGTGCATGTGTGTGTGCATGTGTGCACTCGCCCTAACAGTCTGTCACAGGCTAACCGTGAGCGCTGTGCTGCGCTACGAACGGGGCGATCCGAGTTCGTTTCCTGCTCCCGGCCAAAATCGGCGATTATCTGAACCGGTCTTAGGCCTCCCCGACGTCGACTCAGCCTCAAATGAGTACCTGGTGCAGTGTATCAACCTAGCCACTAGGGAGACAAAGGCGGCCTGGACGTGGTGCTGGCCACCCACCCCCTCGTGTGCCGTGCCGGCCTTCATAGGCGCTGCTCGCTAACAGCACTTGCCCCGACAGTCTGTTACGTCTATCCGGGGTATCTTTTTCTCTGTGTGTGCGGCACGCGGGGCGCGTTGTAGCAATCAACGGGCGCGGGCAGCGCGTCGCGACTGGGGCGGCTCGGCACGCTACGTGGCAGTGCGCGCGGACGACGTGCGGCCAGCAACAAGCAGCCCTCCTCCTCCAGCTGTGCGAGTCGAGCTCGATGTCGCTAGCGACGGCGATGACTCGGGGTGGGGGGTGGTGGGGGGTGGGGGGATGGGGGGGGCGAGAGTCGCAGCCACGCGAGTGGCCTCGCTCGCCAGCGCTGAAAAAGCAGAAAAACCAAAATCACGCAGCATCGTCACAGCGCGAGGCATCGTGACACATCACACAGTGAGGCATCGTGACACATCACACAGTGAGGCATCGTGACACATCACACAGTGAGGCATCGTGACACATCACACAGTGAGGCATCGTGACACATCACACAGTGAGGCATCGTGACACATCACACCGTGAGGCATCGTGACACATCACACAGTGAGGCATCGTGACACATCGTGACACATCACACAGTGAGGCATCGTGACACATCACACAGTGAGGCATCGTGACACATCACACAGTGAGGCATCGTGACACATCACACAGTGAGGCATCGTGACACATCACACAGTGAGGCATCGTGACACATCACACAGTGAGGCATCGTGACACATCACACAGTGAGGCATCGTGACACATCACACAGTGAGGCATCGTGACACATCACACCGTGAGGCATCGTGACACATCGCACCGACGAGGCATCGTGAAGCATCGCACCGACGAGGTTACCTGCTGTGCGAATCGGTTTGGGCAGATGTAACGTCCAGCAAGAACGCAGCAAGCTGCAGCACCCCAGCGACAGGACCACGCGCAGTTGCTCAGATGTCGGCTGACCCCTGCAGCATTCTGCAAAACGGACGAAAGATGTAAGCGTCAAAATGCAGCAGCGAGCGAAGTTTTCATTTAGAATCTCCAGCTGCCAGCTCGCGATGGCCATCCGAGGAGGAGGAGGCCGAACATCGCGGGGCATGAACAGAGACCGAGTGGGGGGGGGGCACGTGCTGCGTGCGTCACGTGTCCGTGTAGACGACGGCGAGACACAGGATACAACAATACACATCTTCAGTCTTTTTTCATTCGCGATTTCGTTCGTGAGGTTTGGAAGTTGAGATGAGAATCGAGGCAGATGCTTGCACGGTTCTTGCACGGGCTGACGTGCCCAGTTGGAGTGCAGGACTCACTCACTCAGAGACCACGTGCTGGAGTGGAATTGGCGCTCACAAGTGAGCACATTTAGTTTGATTCGCATGCAGGTGGAGTTATTACAGGGCTATCTTGGAGGTTTGTTTACCGGCTGTAAAGTTCGTCTTGAGATCTCAGCTGTGCAGGATACGAGGGGGATGTCTCGGGGGGCCCAGCCAGGGGGTTTGGTTGCTCGCTGTGGCCCCACGATTTGTATCTGCGCTGGAGGAGGTCGCTCGTTGGGGAGGGCCCCCCCCCCTCGTCCCCCACACCCCCCACCCGTGTTACCCCCGCTCGCTCTGCACCGCGGCGTCATTCATTGCAAACGTGACATTACCTCGAGTCAGGCAGCGTCTCCTTGACATACGGCGCTTTACAACGATTATAAAAGTGTATTAAGATAATGGTGGTTGAACTAAAGAAAGGGGGTTGTTATTAAGAGTGGGGTAGTGATAGGGGTTGGGGTAGTGATGGGGGTAGTGATGGGGGTTGGGGTAGTGATGGGGGTTGGGGTAGTGATGGGGGTAGTGATGGGGGTTGGGGTAGTGATGGGGGTTGGGGTAGTGATGGGGGTAGTGATGGGGGTTGGGGTAGTGATGGGGGTTGGGGTAGTGATGGGGGTTGGGGTAGTGATGGGGGTTGGGGTAGTGATGGGGGTAGTGATGGGGGTAGTGATGGGGGTTGGGGTAGTGATGGGGGTAGTGATGGGGGTTGGGGTAGTGATGGGGGTTGGGGTAGTGATGGGGGTTGGGGTGGTGATAGGGGTTGGGGTAGTGATGGGGGTAGTGATGGGGGTTGGGGTAGTGATGGGGGTTGGGGTAGTGATGGGGGTTGGGGTGGTGATAGGGGTTGGGGTAGTGATGGGGGTAGTGATGGGGGTTGGGGTAGTGATGGGGGTAGTGATGGGGGTTGGGGTGCGGCTCGTCGTTGCTGGAGGACAGGGACAGGGAGTAGCCGCAGGATGGGGGCTATGGGAGACGAGCTGGGAGTTGTTTTAAGGGAGGATCGGAAGCTGCCGGTTATCGTGAAGAAGGTCGCTCTGCGTGCTGCAGTGGGAGTCGGTTCAGTGAAGGGGAGCGAGAAGGGAGGTGGAGCGGGAGACTGGGCACAGCAGGGCGAGGGGGCACAGCGAGGAACGGTGGGGGCTGGGAGCGCCAGGAGGACGGGGATGGGGGGGTCAGAGTGGTGAGAGACGAGAGGCAAAATATCATCTCGCGGTCGCCGAGTAGAGCCACGGACGCGAGTTGGAACAGCTTCCTGGCGGTGGGTCCGCGCCAACGCTTGCTCTGCGGTTCTCTATGTGTTAAGATGTTTTCAGCCAATTGGTAGTGAGCGTTGTTATCCACGTGGGAGGGAACGTTCTCCGCCACCGTGCGGATGGGATGGCTGATCTCAGTCCACACTTCGCTGGACTCTGCTGCATTCGCCTGGCAGAGGCGGGGTACTGCACCTCGGCCGACGCGCACGGTGAAGGGGAGACTCGCGACATCGCTACTCTGTGTGCGACCCACCAACCTCCGCTGCTGCTCCCACAGCGCTGGATCGCAGGCCACGCTGTGTGCAGCCACCAGCGCGCCACGCGGGCTTCTCGTTTATTATCGGGGGGGGGGGGTGCAGGGAGGGTAGTGGGGGTCAGATGTTCATTGACAAAGAGGTGCCCACGCGGGTGCCACTGAACGATGCATTCGGGCCTGCAGACTGACCCACGGCACGGGGATGTCATCCGAATATTGTTTCTGGTCGCGATTATTTTTTATTTAAAAAAATCGGATCCGCCTCGTGGGGCAGCACGGGGCAGCACGGGACAGCACGGAGCAGCACGGAGCCGCCGTGAATGTCGCGAGTGCGCGCGACTCCCTTCCCCTCCGCCACCCCAAAGCGACGTCCATCACCTCGCCGGGTTCCGCAGAGGCTCCCCCCCCCCGGCCTGCGCGTGCTTCTCTGTGCGTCTGTGGGTGTCGGTGTGCGTGTCTGTCTGTGTGTCTGTGTAGGTTGACTTAGCCTCAATTCAGTACCTGGTGCGGTGTGTAAACATCGCCACTGGGGAGACAAAGGCGGCCCGGCGTGGTGCTGGCCACCCACCCCCTCGTGTGCCGTGCCGGCCTTTATAGGTGCTCGCTAACAGCACTTGTCCTAACAGTATATTAAGGCTATACGGGGGATATTTGTCTTTGTGTGTGTGCGCGTGTCCGTGTGTGTTTGTGTGTAGAGAGCAGTGGCGTAGCGGTTAGCGCGATGTGCTACGAACCCGGCGATCCGGGTTCGATTCCCGCTCACGGTCGACCCCAGTGACGATTATCTGAACCGGTCCTGGGTCTCCCCTAGGTCGACGCAACCTCAAATTAGTAACTGGCGCGGTATGTAAACATCGCCACTGGGGAGACAAAGGCGGTCGAGCGTGGTGTTGGCCTTGCGACCTACAAAGGTGCTTGCTAACAGCACTTGCTCATTGCTCCTACAGTCTGTTAAGGCAATATGGGGATTAGTCTCTGCGTGTCTGCGTGTCTGTGTGCGTATTTCTGTGTGCGTGTCTGGCGGGGAACGCACAGACTGTAACGACTACAGGGACATCTTCTTCGGTGTGCCGGGAAAGGTTCTGGCAAGGATTATTCAACATCACCTTGCCATTCGTGACTGCAGGGATTCATCCTCTTGGTTCTTTCGGTAAAGTCACGTAGAATGGAAATAATAAAATAATAAAGTAAAACATAATAAAATCATTCTCACGACGTTTCGGCCACAACGCAAGCAGAATTATTTTATAATGTTTTATGTTATTATTTTATTATTTCCATTCTACGTGACTTTACCGAAAGAACCAAGAAGATGACCTTGCCAGGCACGTTGAGGAGAGGCTTGTCGAGCACCCCGTGTGGTTTCAGGCCATTATTAACCTGGTCAAGGCCAATGATACGTGTGTTATACGTGTGTATGTTGATCTTTCGCACCGTACGGATGTGCGGATTTCCCATCAATAGGCCAGGGTTCTGGGTTGTTCGTCGTGCTTTCGGAGTCCCTGACTCTGCTCACAATCATTAATGATCTCCATGATGGTGGGCTAGCCAGGGTAAAGCTCCATGATTGGGAGTCAGAATCATTCCCCGTTCACCTTGGGGTGCGACAGGGATGTCATCTAGCTCCTACATGATTTAACACATTTTTCCACCACGTAGTTCTGTTACAACCGTCCGCTCCACAGGACGGGTTCTGTGAACCAGGACAGCATTGGAAGGATGCCCCCTTGTGTTCCCCATTTTTAATAGGGGGCACCGCACTGATTGCAACAACTACCGGGGCATTCAAAATTGCCTCGCTAGGAATTCTGAGGAGAGGCTTGTTGAGCCCCAATGTGGGTTTCACACCGGGGCACCATTTCCTTCGTCCGTCTGCGACAGCGGACGTGCATTTGGAGTCCCAGATCCTCTGCTCACAATCATTAAGGACCTTCACGAATACATTATGAGGTTGGACTCAGTACACACACAGTGCTTGCCACAAATGAACCACAATACCTTGCTGATCTCGTCAACGTGAACTCCGGTCATCCTCGCAGCGGCTTTTGGCGAGCCATCGAACAAAGATGGCCACTGCATCGCGCTTTCAGATGCGCGTCTGCGGCCGTCTGGAAGGTTCTTCCTTCCGACATTAGGAAGCCACTGGAGCTATGCGCTTTTAAATCTCGATTTGAAAATTAATTTCTTTAAAACTGCTTTTTGTGTTTGGTTTATTGTCCTACACCCGCACCTCCCATGAGCACGGTTTTCTACGTACGGTGCGAAATAAGTTAAACGCACAGTGCACACGTGGTGGTGGTGGGCAGGCCCGGATAAAGCTGTGTGACCGGGAGTCGGAGACATTTTCTGTTCACCTTGGAGTGCAACAAGGATGTCCTCTGTCCCGTACACTATTTAACATCTTGGACTGAGATAACTGGCAATTAACTCATAGCCACAACTTGGTTTTGTTTTTATATTTTAAATAACTATAGATAGTAAAAGTATATCTATTTTTTCTCATTGTATAGACTTGTCCGATGTTCATGGGGTAAGGTTTGAATGCCATGGTGGTGCATTGAGTGGCATATTTGTGCCAGAAAGGCGCTACGGGTGTCAACAAAACTCGACTCGACCTTACAGACAGTCAACCCATGGGGCACCTGGGTCTGTCCCGTGACCTCCTGTCAGGGAGCCTTTGACATTTCACCTGGCCTCAGAGTGTACCTAGCCTGGCACAAGCGTCATGGTGACGTCACCGCCACTGGGTGGCGAACGGAGATTATTGTTGTTGTTGTGAGCTGCAGTGTTGGTGAGTGAGTGACTGAGTCCGTTTATGAGTGACTTCGTGGGCGAGTGAATGAGTAGGTTTGTGAGTGAGCGTTGCTCTGCCCTGCACTGTGGTGAGTGAGTGTTGACGTAAGCTGTACTGTGTTGTTGTTGTGGACTGCCGTGTGGTGAGTGAGGAATGAGTGAGTTTGTGAGTAAGAGTTATTGTCCCCTGTACCGTGGTGAGTGTTGGTGTGAGCTGTTACTGTGGTCTTGTTGTGGACTGCCGTGTGGTGAGTGAGGAATGAGTGAGTTTGTGAGCGAGTGTTGTGAGCTGCTGTGTGATGACAGTCCATGGGCCAGAGCAGAATTCGGTACCGCCTTGGGTATCAACACTACAGCAGTGCCTGTTTATTTATAGGGCTGACAAAGAGCGAATGATCTGATATCCCGGCTCATTTGAAACATATTTCACATAATTCATTAGTATCGGGCGCATATAGGAATTGGAACCGAGAAAAGTGACACCACGTGGGGTAACAGCGACCAGCAAAACATCTCCCCTGAGTGCGGCGAATGAGTGAGTGAGCGGGTGAGTAGCTGAGTGAGTGGACAAGCGGGTGAGTGAGTGAGCGGGTGAGTGAGTGGACAAGCGGGTGAGTGAGTGAGTGAGCGGGTGAGTAGCTGAGTGAGTGGACAAGCGGGTGAGTGAGTGAGCGGGTGAGTGAGTGAGCGGGTGAGTAGCTGAGTGAGTGGACAAGCGGGTGAGTGAGTGAGCGAGTGAGTAGCGGAGTGGGACAAGCGGGTGAGTGAGCGAGCGAACGGGTGAGTAGCTGAGTGAGTGGACAAGCGGGTGAGTGAGTGAGTAGCTGAGTGAGTGGACAAGCGGGTGAGCGAGCGAGGGAGTAGCTGAGTGAGTGGACAAGCGGGTGAGAGAGTGAGCGGGTGAGTAGCTGAGTGAGTGGACAAGCGGGTGAGTGAGTGAGTAGCTGAGTGAGTGGACAAGCGGGTGAGCGAGCGAGGGAGTAGCTGAGCGAGTGGACAAGCGGGTGAGAGAGTGAGCGGGTGAGTAGCTGAGTGAGTGGACAAGCGGGTGAGTGAGTGAGCGAGTGAGTAGCGGAGTGGGACAAGCGGGTGAGTGAGCGAGCGAACGGGTGAGTAGCTGAGTGAGTGGACAAGCGGGTGAGTGAGCGGGTGAGTAGCTGAGTGAGTGGACAAGCGGCTGAGTGAGTGAGCGGGTGCGTGGGCGGGTGAGTCGGGGTGAGTTGTGTTGGCTTGCAGTGCGTGGTGGATGATGAGACGATTGGGGGTTGTCAGCGGGGTGCACAGGCACACATAACCCCGACGTGCCACGAAGGAGGGCCTTTGCCTGAAACATCGCCTCTATGAGGTTTGTTTTCCACTTCAAGGCCACGCGTTGGCGTTGGCTGGGAGATACCGCGGGTAGTGCGTGTGTGGAGACCATGCGTTGGAGAGCGGTGGCGCAGCGGTTAGCGCGCTGCGCTACAAACCCGGCGATCCGAATTCGATTCCCGCTCACGGCCACCAACACCAGTGGCGAATATCTGAAGCGGTTCTGGGCCCCCCCGAAGTCGACTCAGCCTCAAATGAGTACCTGTTGCGGTGTGTAAACATCGTCACTGGGGAGACAAAGGTGGCCGAGCATGGTGCTGGCCACCCACCCCCTCATGTGCCGTCCCGGCCTCTATAGGTGTTGCTACTCGCTAACAGCACTTTCCCCAAGAGTATGTTAAGGCTACACGGGGGGTCTTTGTCTTTGAGGCGTCTATGAGTTGAGTTCCTGGCCACGGCTAACAACAGTGGCGACGAGAGATGTCCGAACCGCTGCTGGATACCCCCCCCCCCCCACTTCACTAACCCACGATGACCAGCGTGGTGAAGTATGGTCAAACAACCTCCCGTAACTAAGGCATAGGGAGGCCGTCATCCAGCAATGGATTGTCACGAGTGGGGGGGTGGGGGCGCGGTCAGTGTGTGCTGCAAGACTTGTCGCGTGTACTGCGTGTGTATTCACGTGTGTACTCACGTGTGTACTGCGTGTACGGTGTCGCGCCGGACTGCGTACTCACTGGTTGCGCTGTGACCTGCAGCCTGTGTACTAACGCTGTGGTGATGCTGTGCGTGTGTGCTGTGCGTGTGCTGTGCCCCGTGTGTTCTGTGCGTGTGCTGTGCCCCGTGTGTTCTGTGCGTGTGCTGTGCCGTGTGTGTGCTGTGTGTGCTGTGTGTGTGCTGTATGTGCCGCGTGTGTGCCGCTTGTGTGCTGTGTGTGCTGCGTGTGTGCCGCGTCTGTGCTGCGTGTGTGCTGTGTGTGCTGCGTGTGTGCCGCGTGTGTGCTGTGTGTGTGCTGTGTGTGTGCTGTGCCCCGTGTGTGCTGCGTGTGCTGTACCGTGGCGTACGGTCCTGTGCTGGTCTGCGTGTTCACTGCGTGTTCCATATGTGCTGCGTGTATAATACATACCGTGTGTGCGCTGTGTGTATCGTGTGTACTGTGTGTGCACTGCGCGTGCGTTGTGTGCATGCTATCTGTTCTGCATGTGTGTGCTGCACGTGTGTACTGCACGTGCCATGTTTCATTCGGCGTTCTGCGTACACCGCGTGTCCCACGTGTACCGCCTACTCCACTTGTTCCACGTGTCCCGCGTGTGCCACCACCACCATCATCACCACGCGCGCGCGCGCAGCCTGTAAGCGCAAGGAGCAGGAGCAGGGCCGCGACAGCGGCGCCTCGCAGCCCAAGAAACCGCGCCTCGTCTTTACCGACGTGCAGAGGCGCACGCTGCTCGCCATCTTCAAGGAGAACCGCCGGCCCTCCAAGGAGATGCAGGTGACCATCGCCCAGCAGCTGGGCCTGGAGCTCACCACGGTCAGCAACTTCTTCATGAACGCGCGGCGCCGCAGCCTCGACAAGTGGCAGGACGAGGGCGGGGGGTTGCTGGGGGGGGCCGCCTCGTCAGGGGGGGCGGGAGCCTCCTCCTCCCAGCAGCAGCCGCCTTCGTCTTCCTCCGCGGCGTCCTGCGGCGGCGGCGGCAGCAAGGCTTGAGGGAGTGTGCGGAGCGGCGTGACGTGAGATCGGCAGTGGCGAGAGGGAGGGGGCGGCGCAGGGGAGATGATGTGAACGGAAGGAGGCGAAGGGACCGATGGCGATGAGTCTTCGCCTGCGCCGACGACCTCGTGAAGAGCAGCCGCACCCCTCCCGCCCCCCACCGTAACTCCACCTGAGACGCCCCCCCCCCGCACTCCCATCTAGCCCCCACCCCTCCCTCCCCTCTAGCCCCCACCCCTCCCCCCGCACTCCCCCCACTCCCCGCCCCCCTGACACAAGAACATTGTGTTGCAAACGAAACCAAAGATGGATTTTTTTTCTTCAAAGGAAAAAAAACCCAAAAAACATTGAAAACCTCAAAATTGAACACGAGAAGAAGGGCGATCATCACGGGTCTTAGTAGCACCTTAACCACCCCCTCCCTTTGGGAGCCCCCCCCCCCTCCACTCCTCCAGGGCGCTCATTCTCAAAGCTGCGTCTACGTTGAGAGCGCCACCTCGACTCCTGCCTCGGGAGCTCCGTGATGCGGGGGGGGGGGGGGCTGCGGAGGACTCGGGCCCCCCACCACGGCGGGCGGGGGGAGGGGCGGGGGGAGGTCCTGGACGAGGGGAGATGAGTTGAAAGCGCTTCCCACCATCGTTCTGGCAGTATTAATATTATTGTTGCGATGTATAATTACGCATTATTTATTATTAGTATTTGGTTTGTTCGTTGTTGTGAGGCGTCACCCTCACGCCTCCTCCGATGCGGCGATGTCGCCTCGGCGTCCCGTCGGGTGGCTGTGTGTGTTGTTGTTGTTGTTGTTTGTTGACGATGATTTACCCCCCCTGCTAGCCGATGGCTCTGATGACGCTCAGCGTCACCCCTCATCGTCAGCGTCACCCCCCCTCATCATCATCAGCGTCACCCCCCTCATCATCATCAGCGTCACCCCCCCTCATCATCAGTGTCACCCCCCCTCATCATGTGTCACCCCTCATCATCAGTGTCACCCCCCCCTCATCATCATCATCAGTGTCACCCCCCTCATCATGTGTCACCCCTCATCATCAGTGTCACCCCCCCCCTCATCATCATCATCAGTGTCACCCCCCCTCATCATGTGTCACCCCTCATCATCAGTGTCACCCCCCCCTCATCATCATCAGTGTCACCCCTCATCATCATCATCGTCACCCCTCATCATCATCATCGTCACCCCTCATCATCATCGTCACCCCCCTCATCATCGTCGTCAGTGTCTCCCCGTAGCCCGCGAGGCGACGCGGCCTGGGCTCGATCCTCAGGACGCGCCACCTCGGGCGGGGTGGCGATCTGTGTGCGTCACATCTCCTGCAGCCTCTCTCGCTTCTTCTCGACTCTTTCATCTCCACCCTGCATCACCCCCCCCCCCCCCCCGAACAACAATCGTAGGGGGTGGGATCATTCATCCGAGCCACGCGCACTATCGGGAGTCACCAGAGACGTAGCGATGAGTGGTGAGCCGTCCATCCTCCTCCTCCTCGCCGGGGGAGCGAGGCAGGGAGGCAGGGATCCAAGGATTGCGGCGGTGTCGATGGAAGGGAGAAGCCCAGGGAGCGACAGCGGCGAGGGGAGCGGTGCCTGGACAGGAGGGTGGGGCGCGGGTGGGTGGAGCCGAGCGAGCGAGCGCAGCTCCGGCCGCAGGGACGGAGCGCGAACCCGCAGCCTCGCGCGACGGTGGTGGAGAGGAGGGCGACCAGTGCCTTGAGTGAGCGGCCAGCGTGAAGGAGGAGCTCCCAGGTGGAGCCACCGCGTGGGTGGAAGTGGCGCTGCCGCCGTCGATGTTGGAACCAAAGCGACGTCCCCGCCGCCTCCACGCGCCCGGCTCGGCCCAAGCGCCGTGGCCCCCGCTACCCACAGCCCCCCCCACTCCCAACCCTCCGCCTCGTGACTTCAAAGGCGCAGCCCTGCAATGTCTCGCTCACGCCCCTGCTGGCGAAAAAGCCTCCATTAGAGAGAATTGTAGAGAGCCCCTCCCCCCCCAAATCTAAAGGGTATTTGGCCTACTCGTCCACGCTGGTTTAGCACGGAGGCTTTCGCGACCAATACTATCCGTGATGGAGATGTGTGGGTTCGATCGCGTGAATTTAAATGCGTCGTTAAAACCGCCACGGCCGACACAGCCAATTAGTGAGGTTTGTCACGTAAACAAAACGTGCCAATTCGTCATTAGTTCAGCAGCACACCGCGTGTGCGTTGGAGAGTAAACCTACTGCAACATTTACAATTACGAGTCCGACGTTTCGCCAGTAACCTTCCACGCTGGCCGGCACGTCGTAGACGAGGTGGGCGAACCCGACACTTTACACCACCGCACGCGACTTGCTGCCGATGGTGACCACCACACCACCGACTGTGGTCGCTCCCGGACACGGGGGTGGGGGGGTACTCCGAGGACTCTCTGGCACCTGCCGCGCCGGGAGGTTGCGCGCAGGGTGCTCACCACGACCACCTCCGCCGTGGCAGCAGCAGCGTCCCGCCCAGAGGCGTGGAGGCAGCAGCAGCAGCAGCGAGGGTTGATGGATCACACGCAGATGCGTGTCGAGGAGGAGCCATGTACCCTGGCTCGCCAGAACAAGGCGGTGGCTGAGCAAGTGGACTCATCGCCATTTGTTCCAACTCACTTCCCCGTGGGGGGGGGGAGGTGGTGCCCATACCCTGACATGCCAAGAGAAGGCAGTACAGCAAGTGCAATAACCTCCATCTATTTCCATCTGTACGGGGTGGGGAGGAGGAGGGGGGAATAGAGTGTTGTCCCCTCGCGCAAGGCGTGGTGGGTATTTCTCCGGGCGCTCCGGTTTGCCTCCTCCCACGTGATAATAATCACGACTCGCCACTAATGGGGGCTGATGAACACAGCGAACGAAGAGACCCCCCCCCCCACGAGTGTAGTGGCGGCAGCACCCTCCTGAGCGGCGCGAGTGGCAGGGGGGGGGGGGGCAGCGTGGCACTGACGACGACGACCGGCAGCCCCGCTCTGCTCTGCTGGAGGAAGGCCTCCCCACGGCGCGTCAGGCGCCACCGGGGGGGTCGTGTGACCATACTTCACCACGGTGGTCAGTGCGGGTTTGGCGAAGGAAAGGGGGGGGCGAGGTGCATGACCACTCCAGCATCCACTCGCCACTGATGTTCGCCCTGGCCACGAGGAGGAGGAAGAGGCCAGGATGACGGCTCTGATTGGCTCGAGCGGATCTATGGAGGCAAGAGGCGTTAGGAAGAATGAGGGGGGGGTTGGAGGACCCCCCCCCCTCCGAACTGGAATCGTTGTGGTTGCTCCGTCTTAACAGATTCTCATGCGTGAGGATTAAATGCAATATCGGAATGGTTAGAATCGATTTTATCCGTGGATCGAGTCATCGAATCGCAACATGCCGATCCGCGGGCTCTTCAACCGAGGCGCAGCGGATGAGTCGCCGGCTTCGGGGACCGGGTCCCCTGGTGGGAGTGGCGGGGTCAGAAAGGTACCCCCTAGGAACCCCCTAGGAACCCCCTAGGAACCCCCGTTAGAATCCTTAGGAACCCCAATATAAACCCCGCCCTTTGATCCCCGCTAGGACCAAGCTAAGGACCTCCTTCGGATCCTGAGGAGACCCCTCGATAATCCCTGCTGGGAAGAGCACTAAGGGACCCCACTGGGACCCCGCTAGGGACCCTGCTAGGGACCCCCTCCTCATCCCTCCCGTGGGTGTCGCCTGGCCGGGAGAGATGCGGTTCGCGCTCTGTCACTTTACCGGGCTCTCGGATATACCTCATGGGTGTGCATGTGTGTGTGTGTACACGTGTGTGTGTGTGTACACGTGTGTGTACACGTGTGTGTACACGTGTGTGTGTATGTGTGTACACGTGTGTGCGTACACGCGTGTGTGTGCACGTGTGTGTACGTGTGTGTGTACCCGTGTATGTGTGCACGTGTGTGTACGTGTGTGTGTACACGGGTTCATGTTATTACGTGTACCAATGTGTTTGTATACACAGGTGTGTATTTACACAGGTCTGTGTGTGTACTCCAATAAGTGTGTATACCGGTGTGTGTGTGTGTACACCAATACGTGTGTATACCGGTGTGTGTGTGTACACGTGTGTGTACGTGTGTGTGTATACCGGTGTGTGTGTGTGTACACCTGTGTTTATGTAAACAGCTGTGTGTGTAAGGAGGTGTATGTCAAGAGGCGTGTGTACGCCAATGTACGGGTCTGTGTGTGTGTACACAGGTGTGTGTGTGTACGTACTGAATAGAGTCGTGTGTGTACACAGGTGTGTGTGTACTGAATAGAGTCGTGTGTGTGTGAGAGTGTACACAAATGTGTGCAGACGGGTGCGTGTAACGCATAGCTGTACAAGGGTCTGTGCACCGCAGTGTGCGTACACCCTGGTTGTGTGTGCACACACACGCCGAAGTGTGTGTGTGTGTACGCACACTCCGCTGTGTTACACACTCGTGCGCGTGTGTGTACACAGGTGTTCGCCGTGCTGTGCTGTGGAGCGCGTGCTGTGTGCGTAGCTGTGTTCGCGAGTCGAGGCCCCGACCCCCGGGGTTGTGAGGACCCCCACAAGGGCGCCGCTCCTCGCACCCCGCGGTGGAGGGGGCACGGAGACCCCCAACCCCCACCCTCCACCGCTCGGTGGGGGGGGGGGGGATTGGGGGTCTCTGCACCTGTAACCAAAGAATCGCGGCGTCTTAAAAGAGCTTTCACTTTGAACTGATACTTGTTGAACTGATACTGACACTCGCTGTTGTTGTTGTTGTGGAAGGGTTAGTTACTTAAGAAGAGCGTTTTATACAAACGGGTCCATGTGTCCGCGTGATGCTGGCAAGGCCAGCGAGCCCCACGTGACCCTCGAATCCCGCGTGACCCTCGAACCCCACGTGACCCTGGAGCCCCACGTGACCCTAGAGCCCCGCGTGACTCTCGAGCCCCACGTGACCCCGGAGCCCCGCGTGACCCCCGAGCCCCACGTGACCCTCGAGTCTCGCGTGACCCTCGAGCCCCACGTGACCCCGGAGCCCCACGTGACCCTCGAGTCTCGCGTGACCCTCGAGCCCCGCGTGACGCTCGAGCCCCACGTGACCCCGGAGCCCCACGTGACCCTCGAGTCTCGCGTGACCCTCGAGCCCCGCGTGACGCTCGAGCCCCACGTGACCCCGGAGCCCCACGTGACCTACGCGACCCGAGCAGCACGCGGCGTTGTCGCCTTGCAGGCGGGTCGGAGCGGCTGGACGGGTCCGGAGGATTTCCTTGACACGGATCGGATTCACCAAACCAAAGAACCAAAGAGACGGGAGAGCGCGTTGTGTTGTATCCGTGCGTGCGGACTTGCTGTGCTACCAAGGGTGAATTGTCGTCTTCCTCCACCCCCTGCCCCATTGTTTTAAATTCAAAGTTGAACGCGCGGCGAGAAATCAAAACCCGAATTTGACTGCCCACGTGCACCCGACCCATCCACCCCCCCTCTACCCACCCGATCATCCACACCCCCCCCCCTACCCCCACGACCATCCACACCCCCCCCCTACCCCCACGACCATCCACACACCCCCCTACCCACACGAGCCATCGAGACACTGGTTCACCCCAGCGCCACAATGAGGCCGCACTGCGTCGGGACGTCGTGAACTGATGATGACGAAGCTGACGATCTTGACGATGTCCACACGAGGGCGGCGTTGTCTCTCCCCTTGTGGGGGGATGGGGTCGCGTGGTCCCCCCCCCCCCCGCACTGCTCGCGGTCCCGGGGCTCGCTCCTTCCTCTCTCCACGTGCTTTGCCAAAGAAACTAAAAGCGATCAGGGGCGGTCTTCTTTATTTTCGTATTGGGGGGGTCGGTGTCGTGTTTAGGGGCGGAGATGGGCGGGGGGGGCGTCGGAGGCAGGGGGGGGGGGGCTATGATACCCAGAACAGTGAAATGCGGTCAGCTCTGGCAGCACGTGGGTTGCAATTCGGGTGTTTTGTGGGTGCAGCACAATTTGCCTAATCAGACCATATAGCCCCTTACCTGTGACCCTACCTCTGCATCTAACTCGCCACTCATCCACAAGCGGCAGCCTTAAACCCCATCAACCGTAACGGAATAGCGAACCAGCTCGGAGTGCTCGTTCGACCCAGACCCCTAACCCCCCCCCTCTCCCACGCTGTCCGCATTTCTCTCGCGGGGCTCCACGCGCGATCGCGTCCCGTGGAGGAGGCCGACAATCAGGGACGCGGTGCGCGGCGCGGCGGCGGTGGGTGCGGGAGAAAGGAGCCCCCCCCACCCCCCGTTCCCCTCCCCCCAATATCCCGCCTCCCCCACCTCATCCACCCCTCCCTCGCAGCCACCTCGCAGAGTTCATGACAATCGCAGCCTCGCGTCCACAGCTTCACTCGGGGCGAGGGGGGGCGGTGGAGTGGGGGGGGGGGCTGGACACGGGCGCATGAAGAACAAAAGGGAGGCAGCTACCCCCCTGACCTTTGCATGGGTTCGGTGAGGGAATCGTGTGCTGTCCGCCCCTGGATTGACACAATGACTCGCCATCACGACACCCCCCCCCTACTGCTACTACTTCTATGTGGGGGGCGATGGAGGGGGGGCAGGGAAAAGCAGGGCCAGGGATCTGGGTGTCGGCAGCACTCAGCGCCGAGTGTCCGGGCTTCGTGTTATTTTAAAGGCAACCAAAATGTTTGCAGAATGAAGTTAGCAATTATGAATGTGTCGTGGGTATTAGATGCGTCTCGTGTTTCCTATTTAAACTAAAACACGAGGAAGTGTTTATTTATTTATTTATCCTACAACCACCCCGAGCGTTCAACCCGCACGGCCACAGCGTTCCCTCCCCCAACCCCAGAGTCGTCCCCTCCCCCAACCGCAGAGTCGTCCCCTCCCCCAACCCCAGAGTCGTCCCCTCCCCCAATCCCAGAGTCGTCCCCAACCCCAGAGTCGTTCCCTCCCCCAACCCCAGAGTCGTTCCCTCCCCAAACCCCAGAGTCGTCCCCAACCCCAACCCCAGAGTCGTCCCCTCCCCAAACCCCACAGTCGTCCCCAGCCCCAACCCGAGTCGTTCCCAGCCCCAGAGTCGTTCCCAACCCCAGAGTCGTCCCCTCCTCCACCCCCAGAGTCGTCCCCAACCCCAGAGTCGTCCCCAATTCCAGAGTCGTCCCCTCCTCCACGCCCAAAGTCGTCCCCAACCCCAGAGTCGCTCCCAGGCCTCGTCTTGGTAGCTTCTCGTGGCCGAGAGGCCCGCACCGCGCTCCCTCCTCGTCCTCCTCCTCGCCACTGCCTTGAGCAGCGCCGAGACGACTGCAGCTGCTTGGCCACCCCTCACCTCACCAC
Source organism: Lethenteron reissneri (assembly GCF_015708825.2). Taxonomy (NCBI): domain Eukaryota; kingdom Metazoa; phylum Chordata; class Hyperoartia; order Petromyzontiformes; family Petromyzontidae; genus Lethenteron; species Lethenteron reissneri. The sequence continues at coordinate 12,262,521 of NC_083824.1, forward strand.
CCCACCCCTCACCACACCTCACCTCACCACCCCTCACCACTCCTCACCTCACTACACCTCCCCTCACCACCCCTCACCTCACCACCCCTCACCTCACCACCCCTCCCCTCACCACCCCTCACCTCACTACACCTCACCACCCCACCCCTCACCACACCTCACCTCACCACCCCTCACCACTACTCACCCCTCACCTCACCACCCCTCCCCTCACCACCCCTCACCTCACCACCCCTACCTCACCACCCCTCACCTCACCACCCCTCCCCTCACCACCCCTCACCTCACCACCCCTCACCACACCACCCCTCACCTCACCACCCCTCACCTCACCACCCCTCACCTCACCACCCCTCACCTCACCACCCCTACCTCACCACCCCTCACCTCACCACCCCTCACCTCACCACACCTCACCTCACCACCCCTCACCTCACCACCCCTCACCACACCACCCCTCACCTCACCACCCCTACCTCACCACCCCTCACCTCACCACCCCTCACCTCACCACACTCTCACCTCACCACCCTCTCACCTCACCACCCTCTCACCACACCACCCCTCACCTCACCACCCCTACCTCACCACCCCTCACCTCACCACACCTCACCTCACCACCCCTCCCCTCACCACCCCTCACCTCACCACACCTCACCTCACCACCCCTCACCTCACCACCCCTCACCTCACCACACCTCACCTCACCACCCCTCACCTCACCACCCGTCACCTCACCACCCCTCACCACCCCACCCCTCACCTCACCACCCCTACCTCACCACCCCTCACCTCACCACCCCTCACCTCACCACCCCTCACCTCACCACCCCTCACCTCACCACCCCTCACCTCACCACACCTCACCTCACCACCCCTCCCCTCACCACCCCTCACCACACCTCACCACCCCACCCCTCACCTCACTACACCTCACCACCCCACCCCTCACCACCCCTCCCCTCACCACCCCTCACCTCACCACACCTCACCTCACCACCCCTCACCTCACTACACCTCACCTCACATCACCACCCCTCACCTCACTACACCTCACCACCCCACCCCTCACCACACCACACCTCACCTCACCACCCCTCACCTCACCACCCCTCACCTCACCACCCCTCCCCTCACCACCCCTCACCACACCTCACCACCCCACCCCTCACCTCACTACACCTCACCACCCCACCCCTCACCTCACCACGCCTGACCACCCCTCACCTCACCAGGAGAGCCGCACCGAGTCTCAGGACCTTTCTCCAGGAGGGTCCTGCCAGGGTCTCGCAGTAGGGGGCGACGCTTCTGCTGCTGCTGTTGCTCTGTGACCCCGAGTGAGTGATGTGCCGCTAATTCTGTATCGCAGCATTGGGATGTTTGGCCAATTCCAGGGACACTGCGCGTGCGTTTATGAGCTTGCTATTAATCTTCGTGATTTTCGCAGCCAATATGATCCATAATAGTTTTCGTTTGGGCCCGGCCACGTAACGACGCGACACATCTCTGTCGTAAGACCGAGAGGGGTAGCCAAGCACAGCCAAACAAATGATCACGCGCAGAGATGGGAAACCAAAATTCTCCAGCGGCCGGGTTCAATCACTGGCGAGGCGACGCGTGCGACTTGTGCCGGGAAACTCTCCACGCGCCGCCCGAATCCACGCGCATCGCGGCCCGCGGTCGTGCGGCATCAGCCTCCGCCCGGCCGCTGTCGACGCTCGGAGGTTTGCCTGCCACGGCACCCCGACGCGTCGGCGCGTGGAGCTCGCCTCGATGTAAAAACGCGTCCCCTGCCCCTCCTCCTTCTCCCTCCTCCTCCTCCCTCCTCCTACACGCATTCGCCGCACGGCACGAGGCACAGTCGAGGCCGTAGTCCCATCGGCGAGGGAACTGTCCTCCCGACTCGCGTTCTCCGCCTCACAATCGCAGCAGCTTCACCCCGTGGTGGGTAATGTCCCCTCGCCCTCCCTCGCGCCCCCCACCCCTGCCCCCTCCCCACCTCCCCGTTCACCACGAGGTCTGGGTTCGTGCCCTGGCCACGAGTTCATTTCGCCCGGCTCGGTGTTTGACTGCCTGAGATGCGACATTCGCGAGACTGCGACTCTGGGCCTGCCCCACCTGTCCTGGCGCTCTGTGCGTCTGCCCTGTGCCCCCCCCCCACCTCGTGCCTCTGCCCCCGTGTGGCCCCTGCCCTGCTGCCCCCCCCCCCCACCTCGTGTCTCTGCCCCCGTGTGGCCCCTGCCCTGCTGCCCCCCCCGCCCCCCCCCCCGAGTGTCGCTGAGAGGCGGCGATGCCGCGGCGCCCTGAGCGCGGAATCTTTATGAAACGGGTCTCTTCACTATTTACTAAGAACGCGTTACCGCATGCGTATGTGACGGCGTATGTTTGCAGCAGATTACAACACATGTTTTGATGTTTATATTAAATACAAAAAAATGTCCCTTAAAGTATAAAGAAGCGGCGGCAAGATGCTATTTATATTCGATGTGTACCGAATAAAGACGTCTCCGGAGATGACGAGTGGCCGAGTGCCTCCCCATTGGGCCCACGTCCCCTCGGCGGGGGGAGGGGTGCGAGGGCTGGGTGGGGGGCTGTGGGGGCCGTGTATGGTGGGGGCTATGGGTTAGGGTCTGGGTTAGGGTAAAGACCACCACGGCTAACGTCAGTGGCGAGTGATATCTTAGCTGATCCTGGGCCCCCCTAGGTCATTTCAACTGTAACAAGTACGCGGTGCAATGTGTACACATCAGCGCCGGGGATACAAAGACGGTCGAGCGCAGCTCACACCACACCCTCGTGCGCCGTAGCGGCCTGAACAGAGGCTCGCTGAGCAGCGGCGTTGCCATCTGTGCGTGTTGGAGCGGGACAGTCCGAGAATTCGCGGCGTCTGTGTCCGGGCGGCACGGAGGGATTGGTCCCGGTGACCTGTGAGAAGTCTGGCCCTGGCCGACTGTTCACTGCTCAGTCTCAGTGCTCTTAACCGAGCCAGGCTGGATCAGGCAACCAGTTTTAGAGGCGGCGAGCCTCGGGTGAGGGCGTTGTGTATGGGGCCCAGTCAGCAGCCAGGAGTGGATTGGGTTTCACGTGATCATCAACAGTGCAGGACACCGCGGCTCGTCACAGTCTCGTCCAAGTTGAAGCTGGGAGCTACCTTCGAGGAACCTCTCTGAAATCTTCCTCGCCACCACCACCACCACCAAACAAACCACACACTCCACCACCACCACACATACCACCCACTCCACCACCACCACCAAACAAACCACCCACTCCACCACCACCAAATAAACCACCCACTCCACCACCACCACACAAACCACCCACTCCACCACCACCAAACAAACCACACACTCCACCACCACCACCACACAAACCACCCACACCACCACCACCAAACAAACCACCCACTCCACCACCAAATAAACCACCCACTCCACCACCACCACCACACAAACCACCCACTCCAACACCACCAAACAAACCACACACTCCACCACCACCACACAAACCACCCACTCCTCCACCACCACACAAACCACCCACTCTACCACCACCACCAAACAAACCACCCACTCCACCACCACCACACAAACCACCCACTCCACCACCACCACACAAACCACCCACTCCACCACCACCACACAAACCACCCACTCCACCACCACACAAACCACCAACTCCACCACCACCACACAAACCACCCACTCCACCACCACCACACAAACCACCCACTCCACCACCACCACCACACAAACCACCCACTCCACCACCACCACCACCACACAAACCACCCACTCCACCACCACACTCCTCATTCTCTACACTCGTGGCCTCACAGCGAGAAGCTCCTGGGCTCGACTCTCGACTCGGGCTCCTTACACGTACTCTTAGTTCTTTCGGTAAAGTCACGTAGGTAAAAAATGAAATTAAAATTAATAAAAATAAAACAAAAAAATCACGACGTGTCAATGTTTGTGTATTCTCCAGTATTGAACCAAAACATCCTAAAAAAATTATCCTGCGAACTCCTCATTTGGGGTCACAGAGCAGCATCAGCGACATCGCCCCCCCTCCCCTACTAATAAAACCTGGCACGAACCTCCCGAGAGAGGGAGGGAGTCTTGGGGAGTTCGTGGCGACTTCCCTGGGAGTCGCCCCCTCTCCTCGCGACCACGAGAGGGCGACTGTGACACGAGAATTAACATTAAGAGCAGCGGGTGCATACAATCACTTTATTTATAATCTGAATTGTCAACTGCTTGAATAAATTAATAAAAGTGTCCAGTTTGGGAGGGGCGTTACCCACCCCCCGTGCCCCCCAACGACTGTGGGTCCCCCTCCTTTCTCCCGATTCGCTTTTACTGAAATAGCTACGGATGTTTTTCACTCCCTACACAATAATAATGTCGGCAATAATTATTCTGCGTATTATTCTAGTTGCACGGTGTATTGGGTTTAGAGGAAGACAATCTCACAGTGACAGTATAAATACAAATATTCAAATGTAGCAATTCTCACAATTAGGTTACCGTGAGTCTTGCTTTCATGCGCATATCAGTTAGCAAAGAGGCCTCGTGGTGTTCAGTAACAAACACCAGCAGTAGCGCTACGAGATTTCACGCTGTGTATAGTTAATTGTTATAATTTTGGGGGGGGAATTTTCTGAAAATGTTTTTTTCTTTAAAACATAATATGCTTTACCCTCTCTGGCAATAAAACAGGAGGTGTTCAGATTATTTTACATCAAATCGATACCAATTATCAAGGAATCAAGTCTGCATTCAACACAGATGGTACATGCTTGTTTGCATGTTTCACCACAAGTACGTGTGGTTAATGCAGACAGGACTCCTTGCTAATTATTTGGGTATTTCGGTACCGAAATACCCAAAGAATATGAATTCCTGCAGTCACGAAAGCTTGAAGTAAAGATTCCTTGCAAATAGATTTCTATTTGGTGTTTGAGCATCTCACCACCTCGTGTTGTATTGCCAGAAAGGGTCAAACATTTTCTTATTTTTCATACTTTGATTCTGGCAAAACAAGGCCCCACGATGTCTCTCTCTGCACTTGTTTGTCTGCCGATTCGAGGCCCGCCTCGTGGCCAGCTGGGCACCTCTGCGTCGCGATCACGCCGCGCCCCTGCTGGGAAGCCCCTGCAGGGCCTCACCCTTGAGTGTTGGGAGGTTGAAACTTCTCAGACGGTAAATAATGCTTCACCAGGCAAGGGCCCACTGAGCTATAGGGAGGTATTTTTCAGAAGCGCGCTGCTCATCACAAGTGGCAGCTGAACGGAAGCGGCGTCAAGGTGGCGAGACGTGAACGACCTCGAGTCTCGAAAGGGATCGCGACGAACGAGGTGGGAAGTGAAGAGACCAGCGGCGCGTTGGAGAGAGCGGCCCGGGTGACCACGGCGAGAGCGGCAATAGCCGTAACACCTGGGGACAGCGCTGAAGAGAACAAAGCACTGCACTCAGTCTCAAGACCCCATGGGCAGGAGGGTCCTGCCTCATTGGCGATGGCGACCTGCGCCCGTATGCACACACGAAGCAGGTGTTTGTGTGAACACAACGCGTTAACTGTGTACGTGCGTGAAGGTGCTCCCGAACAGCACTTGCCCCACAGTCTGTTAGGGCTATACGGGGGACCTTTGCCTTTGTGTGGGTCGCGGAGGTCTTCGTCCAGAAGTGGATCGAGTATGGATGATGGTGACGTCTGCGTTGATCTGGCGGCCCGAGTTGGAGTCCCGCTCAGGGCCAACATCAGTGACGATTGTCTGAACCGGGACTGGGCCTCCACTAAATCGATTCAGCCTAAAAAAAACGGGTTATCTAGTCCATTGCGTAATCAACCCCATGCGTGGTGAATAGGCCATGGATGATGAGGGTGGTGATGTATATTTTGGGGAGCGTTCTTGGGCCGTTCCTGGGTCGACTCGACCTTAAATGAGTAGCTGGTGCGGTGTGTGACCACCAGCACGGGGGGTGTGAAAGCGGCCGGCGTGGTGCTGCCCGCTCCAGCCTCTCGTGTGCCGCCCCGCCCTTAACAGGTGCTCGCAAACACCACTTGCTCCAACAGGCTTCAAGAGACGATACGGGCATGGATTGGGAAGCCATTCATCCCCCCCAGCCACTCCCCCCCACTCGCTCCCTCCCAGCCGCTCCCCCCCCCCCCAGCCACTCCCCCCCAGCCACTCCCCCCCAGTCGCTCCCCCCCAGCCGCTACCCCCAGCCCCTCCCCCCCAGCCACTCCCCCCCAGTCACTCCCCCCCAGCCACTCCCCCCCAGTCGCTCCCCCCCAGCCACTCCCCCCCAGTCACTCCCCCCCAGCCACTCCCCCCCAGTCGCTCCCCCCCAGCCGCTACCCCCAGCCCCTCCCCCCCAGCCACTCCCCCCCAGTCACTCCCCCCCAGCCACTCCCCCCCAGTCGCTCCCCCCCAGCCGCTACCCCCAGCCCCTCCCCCCCAGTCACTCCCCCCCAGTCACTCCCCCCCAGCCACTCCCCCCAGCCACTCCCCCCCAGCCACTCCCCCCCAGTCGCTCCCCCCCAGCCCCTCCCCCCCAGTCACTCCCCCCCAGCCACTCCCCCCAGCCAACACGGGGACACAGAACCCCCCCCCCCACTATCGCTGATGCTATAGGAATTGGTCACGTGGGCGGCGACCTCTTGAACTTTTGTTCTCGCTGTTCTTTAAAGATCCCCCCCCCCTTCTCACCCCCTCCCGACATCCCCTCGGGGAGGGGTTTGGTTTAAACAGGGTTCTGTGTTGACAAGTCTGGGTAACGATTCCCTTCCGTGACGATTCAGAGTTCAGATCTCCATGGTCGATTCTGTGCTGGGTGCTGCAAAGCTACTGTCGGGTTACCCCAAACCGGATAGCCTGCCACGAGCACCACCCCTACCCCTATGCAGCTAGCCTGCCACGAGCACTACCCCTACCCCTCAGCAGCTAGCCTGCCACGAGCACTACCCCTACCCCTAACCAGATAGCCTGCCACGAGCACCACCCCTACCCCTCAGCAGCTAGCCTGCCACGAGCACCACCCCTACCCCTCAGCAGCTAGCCTGCCACGAGCACCACCCCTACCCCTCAGCAGCTAGCCTGCCACGAGCACCACCCCTACCCCTCAGCAGCTAGCCTGCCACGAGCACCACCCCTACCCCTAACCAGCTAGCCTGCCACGAGCACCACCCCTACCCCTAACCAGCTAGCCTGCCACGAGCACCACCCCTACCCCTCAGCAGCTAGCCTGCCACGAGCACCACCCCTACCCCTAACCAGCTAGCCTGCCACGAGCACCACCCTTACCCCTAACCAGATAGCCTGCCACGAGCACCACCCCTACCCCTCAGCAGCTAGCCTGCCACGAGCACCACCCCTACCCCTCAGCAGCTAGCCTGCCACGAGCACTACCCCTAACCAGCTAGCCTGCCACGAGCACTACCCCTCAGCAGCTAGCCTGCCACGAGCACCACCCCTACCCCTAACCAGCTAGCCTGCCACGAGCACCACCCCTACCCCTAACCAGCTAGCCTGCCACGAGCACCACCCCTACCCCTATGCAGCTAGCCTGCCACGAGCACCACCCCTACCCCTATGCAGCTAGCCTGCCACGAGCACCACCCCTACCCCTATGCAGCTAGCCTGCCACGAGCACTACCCCTACCCCAAACCGGATAGCCTGCCACGAGCACTACCCCTACCCATAAGTGAAGTGAGGGATGGGGGGGGTGGAGTGAGGGGGGTCGAGTGAGGGGGTGGAGTGAGGGATGGGGGAGTGGAGTGAGGGGTGGGGGAGTGAGGTGAGGGGAGTGGAGTGAGGGGAGTGGAGTGAGGGGTGGGGGAGTGAGGTGAGGGGAGTGGAGTGAGGGATGGGGGAGTGGAGTGAGGGGAGTGGAGTGAGGGGAGTGGAGTGAGGGGAGTGGAGTGAGGGGAGTGGAGTGAGGGGAGTGGAGTGAGGGATGGGGGAGTGGAGTGAGGGGAGTGGAGTGAGGGGAGTGGAGTGAGGGGAGTGGAGTGAGGGGAGTGGAGTGAGGGGAGTGGAGTGAGGGATGAGGGAGTGGAGTGAGGGGGGTGGAGTGAGGGATGGGGGAGTGGAGTGAGGGGAGTGGAGTGAGGGGTGGGGGAGTGGAGTGAGGGGAGTGGAGTGAGGGGTGGGGGAGTGGAGTGAGGGGAGTGGAGTGAGGGGTGGGGGAGTGGAGTGAGGGGAGTGGAGTGAGGGGAGTGGAGTGAGGGGTGGGGGAGTGGAGTGAGGGGAGTGGAGTGAGGGGTGGGGGAGTGGAGTGAGGGGAGTGAAGTGAGAAATGTGGGAGTGAGGTGAGGGATGGGAGGGATGGGGGGGAGTGAAGTTAGGGGAGTGAAGTGAGGGATGGGAGGGATGGGGGGGAGTGAAGTGGGGGGAGTGAGTTGAGGGATGGGAGGGTTGGGGGGGGTGAGGTGAGGAATGGGGGGAGGGTAATGGACGTAGCCGCGCGTCACAGGGAGGAGGAGAGCGCCGCTCGGCTGACGGGCCCAGATTGTTCCCCTGCCGCTCGCCTCCATCATCGCTCCACTGCTACCGTGGAGGCGAGAAGCGCAGTGCAAGTCGCCTCTCTCTCTGCGCAGGGCTACACAGCCAGCGGCACGCGGGCTCGACTCCCAGCGCTGGCGACACACCAGCGAGTCTGCGCGTTGCAAGGCAGCCGCCGTCTGGCAGTCGGCCCGCTGCGACACGGCAGCAGCAGCAGCCGCTGTGCTGCTGCTGCTGCTGCTGTGGTCAAGACGTGAATATTCGCCAGGAGACATCGCAAGAGCCAAACCGTCGTCGTTGTTGGTAAGCGCCCCCCCCCCCTCACTGCCTCCTCGCGCACCGCGGGGCGCACGGGACTCGCGTGAGGGTGCCCGGTTCCCGGCGTGAGACGCGGCTGGTGGTGGTGCTGGTGGTGGTGGTAGTGGTGGTGGTAGTGGTGGTGGTGCTGGTGGTAGTGGTGGTGCTGGTGGTGGTGCTGGTGCTGCTGGTGGTGGTGCTGGTGGTGGTGCTGCTGCTGGTGGTGGTGGTGCTGGTGGTGCTGGTGCTGGTGGTGGTGCTGGTGGTGGTGCTGCTGGTGGTGGTGCTGGTGGTGGTGCTGCTGGTGCTGCTGGTGGTGCTGGTGGTGCTGCTGGTGGTGCTGCTGGTGGTGGTACCGGGAGGACATTTTCCCCGAGCGGGGGCAGTGAGAAAAAAAGGGACAAAAATTCCGCTGTGGATCGGAGGATTGGACGGGGGCTTGCCAGCCTGCACATGATGCCACAAGCGAAGAGCAAAGAGCGGGGGGGGGTCCCTAGGGGGGGCCTAGGCTTGGCCCTAGGGGGGGCCCTAGGCTTGGCCCTAGGGGGGGCCTAGGCTTGGCCCTAGGGGGGGCCCTAGGCTTGGCCCTAGGGGGGGGCCTAGGGGGGGCTCGTACGGCCGTGGCTGGACGGGGACCGGTGGTGGCCTGTCGGACGTTCGCCGTTGGAGACGGAGCGACACGATCCGCTCTTGCGGTCCCCGCTGTTATGACGTCCCGAATCGTGAGAGGCGGCAGCAGCAGCAGCAGCAGCTTATGGGGGAAGGGGAGAGGGGGTGGCGCCTTCATCCAGCAGTGGATTGAGCATGGCCCGTTGATAACGATGTTGCTGTACCGAGTGTTCGGGAATGTCTCATCGGCAAGGGGGGGGGGGGGGTCGATATGCCAACGGCACCGCGACAGCGATTCTCACGCCGAGTACTGCCCCTGCCTCGACAGCCCCGGGAGAGTTGCCAGGCCCCTGTCACCTCGCGAGACGCATTCACCGAGTCGCAACCCCCACAGTGGAAACTCGGGATCCTCACACCACAGCTCCAGTCTCCCCCGTCCCCCCGACACAGCTCGCCACACGCAGCTGCGTGCGCCGCGGCCACCACGCACAGCGCGGCGGGCACGAACCGCAAGCAATCGCTCCTGAAACTCCCGCAGAATTCCGCCCTCGTCTCAGAAAGTCGCTGCTGGAGTTTTCTAGCAACTCAGTCCCCCCCGCCATGGCAAACAAATTCTGTCGCCATGGAAACCGTCGAGAGAGAGAAAAAAGTTGCTCAAATCATGCAACGATAGCGTGGAGCGAGCGACGCTTGTGGGCTGCTGCTGCTGCTGCCGCGGCTCCACGTGCCCGGCCCCGGAAACAGCTGTTACCTCGCGAGCACGCGCAGGGTGGGGGGGGTGGGGGGACCCGCACGGGGGGTCGTAGGGGGGGTCGCGACGTACGGCGAGCCGCGTTGACAACGAAGCGATTTTTACGGTGATTTTTTTTCTCTGTTCGCTTCGATGGTCGTCGCATTTTTGTTTGGGGGGGAGAGAGGGGGAGAGAGAGAGGGGGGGGTCCAAAATGTTATTGTTTTGGACGACGAAAATTTGAGTGGCTTTCTGGCACTCGTTGTGCAGAAAGCTTTTGGGTGCGATGACCAGATATGGTTGAAGTCTCTATGCGTTGGCATTTAGGCGTGATACTCATTCGGCAGCGTTTTTTGAGGACATTCCAAGGCATATCTGGCGAGTTACGTGAGCTTCGCTCGGCGACTTGACACTCGAAGTCGTTATTAGCATGCATCGAGAAGCAGTTTTGGGAGTGCGTGTAATTGTTAATTGTCCGTCGCGTCTTTTGTGGCCGATGGAGGCGGAGTGCCCCTCGGGGCCCCCTTCTTGTCGGGTACGCGGTGTCCTCGCGCCCGGCTGGGAGGGGTTGGAGTTCGGTGGCGAGCAGAGAGAGAGACGCGGACCGGCGCACGACTCGGTGTGTACTGTCGCTCCGGTGTGTGTACTGTACATAGTGACAGTACGGTGTGTACTGTACACGCTGCCACCACTGTGTGTACTGTCCTGTGTGTACTGTACATACTGACAACACAGTGTGTACTGTCGCTCCGGTTAGTGTACTGTACATACTGACAGTACGGTGTGTACTGTACACGCTGCCACCACTGTGTGTACTGTCCTGTGTGTACTGTACATACTGTCACTACTGTGTGTGTACGATCACTACAGTGTGTGTACTGTCACTACAGTGTGTGTACTGTCACTAGTGTGTGTACTGTACATACTGTCACTACTGTGTGTACTGTCACTACTGTGTGTGTGCTGTCACCACTGTGTGTGTACTGTCACTACTGTGTGTACTGTACATACTGTCACTACTGTGTGTACTGTCACTACTGTGTGTGTACTGTCACTACTGTGTGTGTACTGTCACTACTGTGTGTACTGTCACTACTGTGTGTATACTGTTACTACTGTGTGTGTACTGTGTGTACTGTCACTACTGTGTGTACTGTCACTACTGTGTGTGTACTGCCACTACTGTGTGTACTGGCACTAGTGTGTACTGCCACTACTGTGTGAGTAGTCACTACTGTGTGTACTGTCACTACTGTGTGTGTACTGTCACTACTGTGTGTACTGTCACTACAGTGTGTATACTGTCACTACAGTGTGTATACTGTCACTACTGTGTGTACTGTCACTACAGTGTGTGTACTGTCACTACAGTGTGTATACTGTCACTACTGTGTGTACTGTCACTGCAGTGTGAGTACTGTCACTACAGTGTGTACTGTCACTACAGTGTGTGTACTGTCACTACAGTGTGTGTACTGTCACTAGTGTGTACTGTCACTACAGTGTGTGTACTGTCACTAGTGTGTACTGTCACTACAGTGTGTGTACTGTCACTGTGTACTGTGAGGTGCACAGTGCGTCTGTTGCATCTTCTGCGGTGTGTGTTGTGGGGGGGTGTACTGCCTGCTGTGTGCTGCGGGGTGACGTGAGTACTGTGCCGTTTGTGGTGCGTACTCCGGGAAGCAAGGGGCAGTACACGCGTGTGTGTGTGCCGTGTGTGTGTGTGCCGTGTGTGTGTGTGCGCCGTGTGTGTGTGCGTGTGCCGTGTGTGCGTGTGCCGTGTGTGCGTGCGCCGTGTGTGTGTGCGTGTGCCGTGTGTGCGTGTGCCGTGTGTGCGTGTGCCGTGTGTGCGTGTGCCGTGTGTGCGTGTGCCGTGTGTGCGTGTGCCGTGTGTGCGTGTGCCGTGTGTGCGTGTGTACCGTGCGTGTGTGCGTGCGTGTGTATGTGTGTGTGCCGTGTGTGTGTACATGCGCTCGTTTCCACTCCCGTGCTGCCTGAGTGTTGATGAAGTCATCGAAGCCACATCGAGTGAATGTTATTTTTGGTAACACGTGGCGCATTTCTGGGACAAATCTGCCACTCAAAGCGCCATCATCTCATTAATACTCAACATAAACACAGATAATGATATACTGCAGTGGGTGGGTGAGTGGATCGGTGGTTGAGTCAAGTTTAATTTTGTTGACACACGTGGCGCATTTCTGGCACAAATCAGCCACTCAAAGCGCCATCATCTCATTAAAACCCAACATCGCGTGGACGATTCTAAAACGATCAGAAAATAAATCGATATTTACGAACTATTTACGGTTGTTTAAAATATTTTAAAAAACAAGTTCTGGCTGTGAGTTAGTTGTATTCAAGTGCAAAGCGCGGTGCAGTTAAGTTGTGACTGTGAATGTGGCACTTGCCCCGGCAGTCTGCTAAGGCTATAACAAGGGATCTTTGTTGTTTTTGTGGAGTCGAATGTGCGGACTCCTTCCAGGAGGTTCTTGCAGAGGCGCGCTGCTGCCAATGGCAAAGATCTGTCCAACCACGTGGTTTGTGCGCTGGTGGTTGGAGGAGTGGTTGGATGTGGAGCGAAGTGATACATTGCTTTGCTTGATTTGCAGGGCGCTGTGGTGGCAATATGTTAACTCCCATGCCAGGTATGCAGGAGGTCGTGCGTTCGACCCTGACGCCTGCTGTGTATTTGGAGTTTGCATGATCTCTCCGTGGTCGCGTGGATTTTCCTCAGATTCCCCCACATTGAGAGTATTTTGCTGCTATAAATGTCCACATGATAAGCCACTTCGTTGAGCTATCATTTGTGGCCAGGTCGCTTCTAAAAAAGAGCTACATAGCTCAGTGGCCCTTACCTGGTAAAATAGGAAATAGTTTAATATATGATGTAAGGTACAGGAGCTTGGTTGTGTATTGCTGTATGTTAATTGGATGATAATGATGACTTTGTAGCGTACTATGTATTTAATTGGTAGCCTGCGGTCTAAATCGTTCAAAGTTTCTGTGATAGAGGTGTTGACATGATCAAGACACGGTACATAGCCAGTCGTGCTAATCGGAGATGCGGAGATACCATCAATAGGCCAGGGATCTGGGTTGTTCTTCGTGCTTTCAGAGTGCCTGACTCTCTGCTCACAATCGTAATATTACGGACCTTCGTGATGGTGAGCAGGCCAGGGTAAAGCTACGTAGCCGGGAGTCAGAGCCATTCCTTGTTCACCTTGGGGTGCAACAGAGATTACCTCTGGCTCCCAATTTTTTTTACATCTTTTTTGACTAAGCAAGTTTGAGAAGTTTTCCATGGCTGTACTGGAGGAATTTCCATCTGGTATAGACAAAGTGGGAGACTGATCGATTCCCGGGTGCGGTCTAGGGACGGCTCCCTATTGGTCAACCATGTTTTGCATATTGATGATCTGGTAATTACTGCTCACTCTGAGAAAGAGTTGGAGGCTCTCCTGCTGAACTTGGAGCATGCCGCTTAGAGTGGGGCCTTACCATCAGCCCCACCAAAACTAAGCACCTGCTTGGCATCTTGTCACCAATCACTTGACGCCCTCAATGTATTAACCTTCAATGGGGTTGTTTGTTACTGGCCGACCGCACCTCCAATTAGCACGGTTGGCTACTTACGGTGAAAAATAAATTCAACGTACATACGATCGTAACTGAGTGGACGAGACGGAGTGGACGAGATGCATCAGACGAGACGGAGGGAATGGAGCGGATGGAATGCAGCGGATGGGACAGAGCGGACGGGACAGAGCGGACGGGACAGCGGTCGGGGACTGCACCGCGGACAGGATGGAGGGGGTGGAGCGGACGACACTGAGGGGACTGGACGGACGAGAGAGAGCGGACGGGACAGAGCTGATGAGATGAACCAAGATCCGATTCTTAAATCAAATTGCGACCCAGAATGCCTACGCACAGCCAATCGGGACACACATGCCCTACAGCGTCCATTTTTGCCGTAGCATTTCCCTGCGGCGTGTGCTATTGCTGTCTATGTTGCTATGGTGATCATCAATTCACGCTGTTTGCTATGGTATGTCTACACGGTGTTGTGCTGCGTTGTGCTGTATTGTCACAATCCCAGTGCAGCACTGACACACCGCCAATCCCCCTGCACCCGCCCCTCCCCGCCGTGCCTCCTGGCTGTGCCCCTGCTTCGCCTTGGCGCGAGGCCCACCGCCCCCCTCTGCTTCTAAAGTGGCCATATGAAGAGAGAGCGCCCCATGCATCCTCCTCCCCTCGCTCTGCAATCACTGCCACTACTATGCTGCTGCTGCTGTTGTGTATCTGTATTGCTGCTGTGTTTCTGCTGTGTGTGCTGCCGTGTTACTGCCGTGTTCCAGTGTGTGTTACTGTGTGTGCTGCCATGTTGGAAGAAGAAGTCGCCCCCTGTGAGTGGCTGGCTGAGGTGCCATCTGTTGAGGAAGTACTAAAGGCGATCCAGAGTCTGAGACCAGGAAAGGCACCGGGCAGAGATGATCTCCCAAGAGAGTGGCGTTTGTGCACAGACTGCCCTACATGACATCATAACAACAGTCTGGACCACTGGACGGGTTCCGCAGGATTGGAAGGATGCCCTGGTGGTCCCCCTCTTTAAGAAGGGGGACCGCACAGACTGTAACAACGACAGGGGCATCTCACTCCTCAGTGTGCCGGGAAAGGTCCTGGCAAGGATTATTCAACATCGCCTTGCTAGGCACGCTGAGGAGAGGCTTGCGGAGCCTCATTATGGTTTCAAAAAAGGGTGGTCCTGCACAGATGCCATATTTTCTGTCCGTTTGCTACAGCAGAGGTGTAGGGAATTCCAACTAAACCTACATCTCTGCTTTATTGACCTGGTCAAGGCCTATGATACCATAAGCAGGCCTGGGCTCTGGGTTCGTGCTTTCAGAGTCCCTGACCCTCTGCTCACGATCATTAAGGACCTTCATGATGGTGAGCGGGCCCGGTTAAAACTACGTGGCCGGGAGTCGGAGCCATTCCCTGTTCACCTTGGGGTGCGACAGGGATGTCCTCTGGCTCCCACATTATTTAACATATTTTTCGACCACGTAGTTCATGAAGCCTTTGATGGCTGTACCAGAGGAATTTCCATCTGGTACAGATACAATGGGAGGCTGATCGATGCCCGGTTGCGGTCAAGGGATGGCTCCCTATTGGTCAACCACATTATGTATGCCGATTTGGTAATTGCTGCTCAGAGGAGGAGTTTGAGGCGCTCCTGCTGAAACTGGAGCATGCCACTAAGAGGTGGGGCCTTACCATCAGCCCCACCAAAACTAAGCACCTGCCTGGGTATTTTGTACCATCGGGCACTCCACCCCCACAACTCCAATCGGTGATGGGGCAGTTGTGGAGAGAGTGGAGAGTTTCCTATACCTGGGCAGTGTGCTCATGACTGGCTCCGGTTTGACAGCAGAGGTCTCACTCAGAATCAGTCGAGCGGCATTATCTTTTCATCGGTTGCGTAACGCTGTGTGGAAGCTACCTGGACTGTCGCTCCGCACGAAGCTTCAAGTCTTCTCAGCCACGGTCATTCCCTTCCTTCTCTACGCTTGCGAAACGTGGACCCCCCTAATGGAGCATCTTCGCCGATTGGAAACATTTTGGCTGGCCTGCCTACAATCCATCCTGGGTTTAACCAGGCTGGATTGTGTGAGGACCTCACAAATCCTTGAAAGATCTGGGCAAAGTCCCATCGGTGAGTTCCAGCAGGCAAAGCTGCGTTGGCTGGGTCATGTAGCCCGCATGCCCAGTCACCGCATGCCTAAACAGCTTTTGTTCGGCCGGATAGAGGGGGCTAAACGGGCGCGGCATGGTCTAGAGATGAGATGAAGTGATGTGGTACAGGAGGATGTGGAGCTGAGTGGACTTGCCGATGACTGGTACCAGCGGTGTCAAAATCGGCCTCTGTGGAGGAGGATCGTGAAAGACGCTGCTGGACAGTTGGAGGCAGTCGCCCTCCAACAACAACGGAGGGCAGAGGAGCGACGCTCACAACAACGAGCGGAGCGCCGGTTGGCTAAAGCACAGCAAGTTGGTACAGTCGGGGGCACAGGTGGTGCATCAGCCAGTCATCTCGGTCATCTCAGTCAGTCGACCCGTGGCACCTGGGTCTGCCCCGTGACCTCTCCTGCCAGCGGGAATTCGACACTTCACGTGGCCTCAAGGTGCACATAGCCTGGCACAAGCGTCGTGGTGACGTCACCGCCACTTAGTGGTGAATGGCGGTTGTTGCTGCCATATTACTGCTGTGTTCCTGTGTGCTGCTGCCGTGTTACTGCTGTGTTTCTGTGCTGCTGCTGAATCTGTGCTGCTGCTGTATCTGTGCTGTTTCTGTGCTGCTGCTGCCTTACTGCTGTTGCTCTGCTGCTGCTGTTCCCCAATGCGTGTCGGCACTGCTGCTGCTGTCGCCGCGAGGAGCTGAGTTGCATCGGGAGATGGGATTCCCTGCGGCTCCCAGTGTCCCTCGGTTGTCGCAAGCGCCCCTAGAACGCCCCCCCCCCCATCACCTGGTGTTGAGCGTCGCCTGACAAGTCGCTGGGCTCTGTCGGTCTCTGCCCGCGGGTGCGTCTCTCGTGAACTATCCCCAGTGTCCCAATCTCTCCCCGATCCCCGTACCTCCCGATTAGCACGGTTGGTTATGTACGGTGCGAAATCAGTTCAACATACATATGTAGTGACATCGCTGGATATCACTGCATAGACGTCGACTTTGGAGGCAGCGCATTTATTTAGTTCCAACACACGGGGTTACTTCCCCTTAACAGAATAACAACCTCGGGTGGTGACCACCCGGCTAACTACGCTAGTTACTACGCTAGTTACTACACTAGTTACTACACTACTTACCACATAACTGTTACTACGGACCCGGGACCAACAGCATCTGCCCGGGTCCACGTGCTGGAAGACTCGTAGAACGGAGATCGCAGACGAAGGGTTTCTTTCCCGGGATGAACAACAACCCCGGCGGTCCCTCTCGGGACCCGGCCGATATTCTCTGTGGGCGTGGCCGGCCCCGCCCTTGGCCACGCCCACCTTCTAGCACCCTCGGGAAGGACCTGGGCCCCAATCACGTGACCCCCCTAGCCCCCTCTGGGGGCCCCTCTGTCAACTTAACCGGTCACATGTCCTCCCGGGTCAACCAGAGTGCCATGGCCTCACCCGACCTTCCCCTTTGGTCGGCACCCACACACCCTGTCCTGTAGGGCCTGGTGACACCCAGCGATGCCACTACACACACACGTCTCTGTCATTCTCCGTCTGACGCTGTCTTGCACCCTCCCCCTTTCCTCCCTCCTCTCCCTCCCCCTCTCTCCCCCCACCGCCCCCTCCCCCCTCCGTACGTGATCAGCTGTTCCCAGTCTCGCCGCTCCAACAGGAGCCACCACCGAGCCGGCATTTGACGCCGCGTGCTGAGCCCGCGCGCCGCTCCTCAAGGCAGAGGAGAGGTAACGGCGGAGCCCCCTCCCCCCACCCCCCTCCCCCCGAGCCGGCGGGGTTACGGTTCGACACCGGAGCCGGAGACCCCCCCCCACCCCCCCCCCCCCCCGTGTCTGCTCGCTCCCACGCTCGCTCATTTCCTTGAGTGCGTCAAACCGGTAACCGGTCGTATTTCTCCATGCGGTTACCGGTTGCTGTGGGTTACAGTGCGCCAAGCGGTAGGGCGGTTTAAACAAAACCACGATTGCGTTACCGGTAACTGCGTGAATAAACCGGTAAAAACCGGTTTGCCTCACGTCCAACTGTGTCGGGTAACGAATACCGGCACGTGACGCTCTGAGACCCAGAGGCAGCTGCCACAGTGGGGGTGGTGGTGTAGTAGTGGTGGTGTGCAGGTGGTGGTGTAGTAGTGGGGGTGGTGGTGGTGGTGCTGTAGTAATGGGGATGGTGTGCAGGTGGTGGTGTAGTAGTGGAGGTGGTGGTGCTGTAGTAGTGGGGATGGTGGTGGTGGTGTAGTAGTGGTGTGGAGGTGGTGGTGTAGTAGTGGGGGTGGTGGTGGTGTAGTAGTGGGGATGGTGGTGGTGGTGTAGTAGTGGTGTGGAGGTGGTGGTGTAGTAGTGGGGGGTGGGGGTGGTGGTGGTGTAGTAGTGGGGGGTGGGGGTGGTGGTGGTGTAGTAGTGGGGATGGTGGTGGTGGTGTAGTAGTGGGTGTGGTGTGGAGGTGGTGGTGTAGTAGTGGGTGTGGAGGTGTTGGTGGTGGTGTGGAGGTGGTGGTGGTGTAGTGGGTGTGGAGGTGGTGGTGTAGTAGTGGGTGTGGAGGTGGTGGTGTAGTAGTGGGTGTGGAGGTGGTGGTGGTGTAGTAGTGGGTGTGGAGGTGGTGGTGTAGTAGTGGGTGTGGAGGTGATGGTGGTGGTGTAGTAGTGGGTGTGGAGGTGGTGGTGTAGTAGTGGGTGTGGAGGTGATGGTGGTGGTGTAGTAGTGGGTGTGGAGGTGGTGGTGTAGTAGTGGGTGTGGAGGTGATGGTGGTGGTGTAGTAGTGGGTGTGGAGGTGGTGGTGTAGTAGTGGGTGTGGTGGTATAGTAGTGGGTGTGGAGGCGGGGGTGTAGTAGCTGTTACTGCTGCTGCCACTGATGCTGCTGATACCGCTTCAAGCAAAGCGGTGAATGGTAGCACCCCCAGTGGCTGCAGTGTCACGTGGGACCCGTTGCACGCAACGGGGCACGCTGTAGAACCCCGACTCTAAACGACGTATCGATCATCGATCCACGCGTACCCAATACACACGCACGCTACGGGACACGTGGGTGCTCACAGTCAATACCAGTGACAGTCGGTGAACGAGTGAGTGGGTGAACGAGTGGATGGTGGACCGGGTTGTCCGCATGGCGAGTGGGTGAGTGAGTGGGTGGGCAAGTTAGTGGAGCACATCTGCTGAGCTTCAGGAATGATCACGGTGAGTTTGTCTCGCCCGGTGACGGGGACTGCGGAGTGTGGCGGTGTTACGGAAGCGACGTCGTTCGGCATCGCAAGAATGCGGTTCGATGATGCACACTGACAAAAATCGTGACTCGCGCACGGGGGAGGGGCCGGGGGGGACAATGCGGTGGATTCCGGAACGGAATGATCAACACTCGGGGCAGCGAGGGCAGCGATGCTGTGGGCCAGCACGCGCGATGTGATCAGAGTCTCGCACGCATTGAGCACTTGCCACGGCACCAGGGAGTAGTCTCGGTGTTGAGACCAGGGGACCAGGGTGGGTGGAGAAGGGACTGTGTGTGTGACGCCAGGGTGGGTGGAGAGGGGTCTGTGTGTGTGACGCCAGGGTGGGTGGAGAGGGGACTGTGTGTGTGTTGCCAGGGTGGGTGGAGAGGGGTCTGTGTGTGTGACGCCAGGGTGGGTGGAGAGGGGACTGTGTGTGTGATGCCAGGCGACAAGGGTGGGTGGAGAGGGGACTGTGTGTGTGACGCCAGGGTGGGTGGAGAGGGGTCTGTGTGTGTGATGCCAGGCGACCAGGGTGGGTGGAGAGGGGACTGTGTGTGTGACGCCAGGGGACAAGGTTGGGTGGAGATGGAGAGGTATGGTGAAAAATATTGAATCGCGAGGTGGACATGGCAGTGACGAACTCCGCTTTTATCTTGTCCTTCAGGAGGAGGGGAGGAAGAGGGGGCCGATGCGGCGAGCGCCCCCCCTGGAGTGACGGCGGTGGTGACGGTGGTGACGGTGGTGATGGCGCGTGGCCCGCTGTGCAGGGCCCCAGCAGGTGAGGCCCAGCCACCGGTCGGCCGTGTTGGCCAAGAGGAAAATGGCGTGCCAGCCTGCGGACCTCTAGCGAGTCTTTGAATCTCTGACGGTCTCCTGGACCGTGCGCGAGTCCGTGAGTCCCTGCGCGAGTCTGCGGGCCTCTGTGCAAGTCCACGGATTTCTGCGATTCAACGTAACGGGAAGCGGCGTGGACGATCGGCGGCGTGTCGTCTGCCTACTGCTTGCATTCCTCGCATTCTGCCGAGCGGCGCGAGCGACTCCGAGTGTCCCCGTGCGACGTCCCCGCGTGACCGCGCAGGCCTCGCCCGGACCGTGGCCCCGCCGGACACCTCGACCTCTACGCCGTGAGCCCCCCCTCCTCGCCGGCGCTTCAGCCATGAGGTTCAACATTTCGGAGCTGCCCCCCGCGAGCCGGGATCGCGAGGAGGGGGCGCGCCACCCGGACCGTCCGGTGGGGGGCGTGATGGCGGCGCCAGAGGCGCCGCCGCCGCCGCGGCCGTCCTCGTCGCCGCGCGATGAGGATCTCCGGCCGCCGGCGCTCTACGGCGCGCCGCCCCCTCCGCGCTCCGAGCGCACCCCCCCGCAGGGCAAGGCCATCGTGGGCAAGCTGCTGCTCACCTACGTGTGCTCCGGCGCCGCTGCCGCCCGCGAGGGCCCGCGTGGCGCGGAGGGCCGACCGGGCCGGTGCCGGGCCGACCCGGGGCCCCGCTCGCCGCCGGCGCCGAGCGCCCACGGGAGCGACGACAGGGGCCCGAGCGACGGCGTGGCGGGGCCCGCGCCGGGCCGGCGGGCGCCGCCGGGCCACGGGGCGTGCGAAAACGGCGCCGCATTGGGCCCGTCCGTCCACCGGAGACGGATCGTCGCCAACATGGCGGAGCATCTTGCCCTGCGCGGCCTGGACCCTCCCGCCGGCACGAACCGCGGGCGCGGGACGCAGAGGCCCGACGCCGGCGCCGTGCCGACGGCCACCCCCGCTCCGGCGCCAACTGCCGACGTGGCGCGGGTGCCCAGGAGGACGCCGGAGCCGGCGCCGCGGTGCCCCAAGCGCCTCCGTTCCATGTCGCCGAGCGGCGCCGGCGCCGAGGGTGACGTGACGCCCGAGAGCTGGGCCCGGCGAGGGGGGGCAACCCCCGAGGGGGCCCCGGCCCGAACAAACCCCCAGCAGGCGCTTGCCAAAGCAGCGGCGGCGAAGCGCAAGCTGCTCATGGCGCCGGGGGACGAGGAGCCGGCGGGGGACGGCGGCCCGGGCTGCCGGTCGCCCCCGACCAAGCGGAGCGTTCCGCCCTGGCTGCCGGGCCTCGCCTCGTGGCACCACCGGTTGCCAACGCCGCCACCGCCCAGCGCCAACGCCCCGGCGCAGCACAGCGACGTGCAGGTGACGCTAATAACGTCGCTGTCAATTAATGAATTAATTGTGCTTCGTTCGCGGAATGCTCACGTTAACGCTTAGCTTTAAGCAGCATTACTATTGCTGATAGTAACTGTACTTTGCATTAGCAGCTTCTGTATGAACTAAGCATTCAAACTTAACCAACCATATATAACCAACCATGTGGCACGCAACACCGAGCATCACTTGGCCCAACTCAGGCTTTACCACGTGTACGGCACAAGGCCGACAATGTGCCATGGTTCACTCGGCTCGAATGCCAGCGGACGCAGCACGCCTCCTTCCCTGCTCCCTAACAGCGCCCTCTGTTCTAAGTGCTATAAAATACGGTTATCAAATGTCGCTCATTGTTACCATCTTAGCAGCTTTAACAAGTCTATTTACGCCATAGAAGCTGGATGTGTGTGTGCGAGTGTGTGTTACGCTGTTAAGGCTATACGGGGGATCTTTGTCTTTGTTACGCTATGATTACCGATGGCTCTAGATTATTATTCAAATATCCGAGCTCTGTGTGCACACGTCCTCACTTATCAATGCACCACGTTACTCTGGGATGCCAGTCACGTGTCCCTCTGTGCGTGTCCTAAGCGTGTCTTTCCACGTGTGTCCCTCTACGCATAACCGGAGGAAGGGGCCGAGCCTACAGTACTGCCCATCTGCCCTAAGCCAATCATGACCCAGCACTCTACACACTGCTATTATGTGCTTAGAGTGTTTGATCTGTTCTGAGGTCTACGAAAAATCTTTTGCGATACATCCATAGATCGTGTAATGGCCACAGACTGCTCTATCCCGTACAGACGGAACCGGTGGAGTCCTCGTTTCCTGTAGCGCCTTCTCCTGGCAGGCCTGGGCATGGCACCTCGTCGACGCGTGATCCATCAGCCCTCGCCACCGCCCCGCTAACTACCGGCGCCGCCTCCTCATTGGCCGCAAATCGGCGACTCGATGCCCAGCCCCGCGTGACTGCTCGGCTGTCCGTGAGCACCGCACAGGCTGAGGGTTCAGGGGGCGGACAGATCTCAGATGGCCGCACAGGCTGCCTGGCTTCACGTGGAAGCCGTCTCTCTAATTGCCTCTGTCGCTCCGTGTATGTAAACGTGTGCGTGTTTCTGTGTCTGGCGTGCGTGTGTGTGTTTGTGTGTCTGGCGTGCGTGTGTATGTTTGTGTGTCCGGCGTGCGTGTGCGTGTTTGTGTGTCCGGCGTGCGTGTGCGTGTTTGTGTGTCCGGCGTGCGTGTGCTTGTTTGTGTGTCCGGCGTGCGTGTGTGTGTTTGTGTGTCTGGCGTGTGCGTATTTGTGTGTCCGGCGTGCATGTGCGTGTTTTCCGTTTGCCGCTAGGTTCCTGCGCGAAAGTGTTTTCCCGAATGCCCCGATCGCCCGGCCGCGGTGCTCCGAACCATGGGGCTGTTTGGCACGTGAGTGGCGACACACTCGCACGCACAGATACGCATAGACGCACGCACGTACGCACACACAGATGCACATACGCAGGTATACGCACGTATAACAACAATAAGAACCGCCTTTCGCCACTAGCGCCGGTGTGATCAGCACAGCATTGTGCCAGACTATGTGCACCTTGAGGCCACGTGAAGTGTCAAAGTCTCGCCGGTAGGACGTCAAGGAACAGACCCAGGTGCCAAGGGTTGACTTACTGAGACAAAGGGCAGATGCACCACATGTGGTCACCACTGTGCTAACTCGCTGCGTTTTAGCCGCCTGGCACTCAGCTTGTGCGCATCGCTCCTCCGCCCTCCGCTCTTGCTGGAGGGCGACCGCCTCCACCTGACCAGTAGCGTCTTTCTCGAGCCTCCTCCAAAGAGGCTCATCTTGACACCGCTGGTACCAGTCATTCTCAAGTCCACTCAGCTCCACATCCTCCTATACTGTATCAGTCCATTTCTTCTCAAGCCCATACTGTGCTCGTTTAGTCTCCTCTATCCAGCCAAACAGAAGCTGCTTGGGCATGCAGTGGCTGAACATGCAGGCTACATGACCCAGCCAACTTAGCCTTGGCTGCTGGAGGAGCTCACTGATAAGAATGTGTCCAGATCTTTCAAGGATCTGTGAGCTCACACAATCCATTCTGGTTAAACCCAGGATGGATCATAGGCAGGTCAGCCTGAATGTTCCAAACCAGCGCAAATGTTTATTTAAAGGTCTGCACGTTTTGCAAGCCTAAAGAAGGCAGGGCATTACTGTGTCTGAGAAGAGCTTTATATGGCGTGCTAGACCAGGTAGCTTCCACACAGCGTTACACAGCCCATGAAAAGATAATGTCGCCTGACTGATATGGAGTGAGACCTCTGCTGCCAAATTGGAGCTGGTCATAAGCACAATCCCCAAGTGCGGAAACGTCTCCACTCTCCCTAGAACACAGGGAGCCAAGCCAAGTGCGAGTCTCACTTCCTGTGTGGCTGTCCAGGTGGCGAGGAGTGGCCCGTGCCGACGGCGGCGGCAGGGAGTCGCCCACGCCGCTGCCCCTGCCCAAACCCCGCGCCCCCCACCGCCTCGGCCTTCTGGGCAGCTTCGAGGTGAGAAGTTGGGGGGGGAGGAGGAGACGGGGTGGGGGGGAAGCATCCGTTCCATCGGTGCGAACACCGCACGTAGCCACGATCGGATCTTCCGAGACGCGTCGAAATGCTCGCACGGGAAATCCAACGGCCGCCACTGCCACCATCCATCTCACGCACGCACACAAAGATCCCCCGTATAGCCTCAACAGACTGTTAGGGCAAGTGCTGTTACCGAGTACCTGTAAAGGCCGGCACGGCCAACGAGAGACGGTGGCCGTCCAGTACCACGCCCCAATGGCGATGTATAAAAACCGCACCAGATACTCGCTTAAGGATGAGGTGGCGCAGGACCGGCTCGGGCAATCGTCACCGGTGTTGGTGGCCGTGAGCAGGAATTGAACTCGGGTCGCCGGGTTCGAAGTGCGGCACGCTAACCACCGCGCCGCGGTTCCCTTACCGCACGCGCCGCTCGCCGCGCAGGAGTCGGCGCTGCAGGGCCGCCTGCCCCCGGCGGGCTTCGTGGACGGCTTCACGGTGGAGCTGGGCGCCAGCGGCTCGTTCTGCCCGAGGCACGCGTCGCTGCCCGTGCTCGCCTCCTTCTTCTCCGTGGCGGAGGACGCGGCGCCCTCGCCGTACCTGGGCGTCGTCGACCTGCGCCCACTGGGCGTGCGCGGGTACCAGGTGCCGCGCGCCGGCACCATCCAGATGGTGAGCGCCGACGCCGCCGGCACGGGATTGGTGCACGACGAGCAGTGCGCTCGCACGGCTGTGGGTCAGCGCGGTGCAGTGGCAGAGTGGCACTGGCGGCCGTGCACTGGCGGACCTGTGCGACCAGGACTGCGCTCCCAGCGCTGCACCGTCAGTGCTCATTACTCTAGGATGGCTTTTTGTGTTGGAAGTTCGGTGTGCATACGTACATCACTGCACTAGCAGCACCGCACTGCCAGCAGTGCGTTGCACTACCACTGCTGCTGCACAACCAGCACTGCACTGCATGACCGGAGTGGAGCGCAAGTCTCATAACGTGCTCTGTTCTCACCCCCCCCATCACCCCCTCCCTCTGCTCACCATCCTCACCCCTGACCCCCCCTGCCCCCTTTCCCCCGGCAGACCCTATTTAACCCGAGCGGCTCGGTGGTGAAGATGTTTGTGGTGATCTACGACCTGCGCGACATGCCACCCGAGCACCACACCTTCCTGCGCCAGCGCACCTTCTCTGTGCCCGTGGGCCGGCGCCCGCCGGGGGGGGCGGCCGCCACCGCCTCGGCCCCCGCGGCGCACGACCCCCTCCCCACCACCACCACCACCGCAACCAGCAGCAGCAGCAGTAACACCGCGCACAGAGCCCTGCATTACCTTATACACCTCAGGTGAGTGGAGATGAGGGAGGTGTGTAGTGGCGGTAGTGGTGTGGGGAGCTGTGGTATATCGGTTAGAGCGCTGCACTATGAACCCGGCGACCCGGTGACCAATATCTGAACCGGCCCTGGGCCTCCCCTTGGTCGAATCAGCCTCAAAGAAGTAGCTGGTGCGTAAACATCGCCCCTGGGGAGACAAAGGCGGCCGGGCGAGGTGTCGGCCACCCACCCCCTCGTGTGCATTGCCAGCCTTCACAGGTGCTCGCTAACAGCACTTGCCCCAGCAGTCTCTTAAGGCTATACAGGGGATCTTTGTCTTTAAGTTGTTTTGGCAGTGGTGGTAGTGGTGGGGATGCTGGCTCTACGCATGTCTGTGCCACGTTATTCCGCACGTGACCCCGTGACCAACCACCCCCACCCCATCAGGTTCCTGAGCTCGCGCTCGGGGAAGCTGTTCCTGCACTCGGACGTGCGCCTGCTGTTCTCGCGCAAGTCGCTGGACGCTGACTCGGGCTCCGTGGAGCTCAAGTCGTTCACCGAGGCCCCTCACGCCCCACGGTTTTCTCCACGGCACTGACGGCAGCACCCCACCCCCCTCCCGACCCGTGGGGCTCGAGATCGTTGGTAGAATTCCCGGGGGTCGATGAAGGTACACGACTAACGGGCCAACTCGGAGCGGCATTGCAGCCCACCAAGAGAAGAATGACCCGACCTGGCGTGGAGGGAGGGGCGGCTTGAGCTACCACAAGGGGGCACGGGGTGGGGGGGGGGGTCTCGTATGCTCCATGCGCCGGCGCAAGGGGGTGGTTTGACCCCCCCCCCCCCCCCCCCCCCCCGTAGAATTTTTGACCCCGGCGTCAGAATTGTACAAATACCGTTGCAGCAATAGGACTTCCCCACGGAATAATTACCCCCCCTCCCCCAACCTTCGGGGTTAGAATACTATATAGGGTTCGGTTAGGGTGTCTGTGGAAGGGTTCTTAGAAACGTACTCGATGTTACGTGCCGATATTAATGCACAAGACTGGGGGAGGCCGTCATCCAGCAGTGGAATGATCGCGGTTGACTAATGAGGTCACTCGAGACTCGAGGGCAACCTCTCGGGATGATTGCAGGCATGGGAACAGAACAAATGACCAGTGGAGGGGGGGGGGGTCAACAGATAGACGGGGGTCACAATCGAACCCCACTCCGGCACGCGTCGAGCCACGAGATCGTCCGGATCGGAGCGCCCAACGCGAACCGTTCGGAACACCCGGCACGGACGGAGCACTGGCACGTGGAGCACTGGCACGTGGAGCTCTCGCACGTGGAGCTTGGGAGTATGGCACAAAGAGCACCGGCACACAGAGAGTAGCACGTGGTTACCTGGTGCTCGGCAGGCAGCGGCCGGGACGTGGATTGCAACACAACCACCTGGGAACCCGGGCAAAGATCAGACGTTGTGGGACATGTGGCACGGAGTGCCTGGTACAGCCCATTGGGCACTTGGCACAGATCACCTGGAGCCCAGGAGAGACTGCGTGCAACTGCATCTCACAAACGCGGATGTTTTTTTGCCACGAGTGACATCGCCATACAGAAGAGGATGGCGGCCGCTTCTGTTTGTATGGGACCGGCGTGGATACTTGCGTGCATGACACACGTACGCGCACACGTATGTGCGCACGCACACACGCCGCACGCCCGCCCGGTGGTGTGCCGGTCGGAGTGCGTGCGGAGAACTTGCGGTCATGCGAGCTATTAAAAAAATGGGTCGGGTTTCGACTTGAGCACTTAATCAGCCCTGGGGCTGTTAAAATGAGTATCATTACGTGGTACGTTAACAGCGGTCAATTGTAGAAGGGACAAATGAGCCCTTGCCATGATAATGTGGAATTTACAACACTGGCTCATAGATGTGCGGAAGGGAGGTGGTGAGCATCGTGCAGGGTGCGTTGGCACCGGGGGCACAGCGGCACTTTTGCAGGGTTTGCCATCTGCGGCGGACTGCGTCCACCCGTCATCCGGGCTGAGCGTGGCTTCGAGCCGAGCCTCTCGACACTTTATTATTTTGGTTCGGGATGTCGCGCAAAATGTCTCGTGTCCGGCTTCTTCCACTCTACTACGCGACGCCGCGAACCGCTCGTGATGCCTTCCCCACTTGTGACTCCCAACAGCGGTGGCACATCTCCCCGTGAACTCGACAGATTGGTGTTCTATTCATGTCTACCAGAGAAAATATATATATATTGAATGTGTTTACGGTTTTTGTTGAAGATGTTAATGTAGGGGGGCACTGATTAAAAAAGCTTGAAATTCCAGGGCTGCCCCCGGCTGGTGTACTGGGGAAAGCCTCAGAAGGTCTCTCAGGAGGGTCCTGCCAAGTTTTCGCAGCAAGGGCCGGTGTTGCTGCTGTGTGCAATCCCAATCGAGTGATTTGCAGAGGTATATTGAAGCATTGGGATGATTGGCCCATACCCCGATATATTGTGCGTGTGTGTGCTTTGGCGATGAGTGGAAACTCGAGAAATCCGGGGAAAACCCATTCGTGCAGAACAGGGGGAGAACATAAGTCTCCGAACAGAGAGACGCTCGTGTTGAGAATCAAACTCAGGCCGTGAGGCACGAGTGTTGGCAGTGTGCTGCCACGCCGGCTGTGAGCCCAGGTATGACTCCAGCTTCGAAGGACCGGGCGTGAGTTACGGCCTTTTGAGACGCGGGGGGCTGCGTCGCCTTGGACACCCCACGCCACCGTGGGAAGATAGCGGTGCACTGCCACCCCATTGCGTTTGTGATGTGGCCGCACGGTGGATGGAGAGGCGGTTAACGGTGGAGTTATCAAAACAATCTCCTGTGTGACGTGTCACCTCCGTGATGGTGAATCTGCCACGGTGATCTGCCACGTCATTCTCCTGTGACGTGTCTGGTCAGGTGAGTGGAGGGCACAGTGACCGGTCACATCAACTATCTTGTGGCGTGTCCGGTCAAGTGATAAGAGGGCACGGTGACCTGCCACGTCATTCTCCTGTGACGTGTCAGCTCGGTGAGGAGCGCGTGGTGGGCTGCTGGACAATACCGGCGAAGCGGAGAGCTGTCGCAGCCATTGCCCATGTGAGGGGCCCGGCAATGGCAGAGGGGGTGTCGGTCTGGCCCTGGTCCACCCTCGTGGTGGGGGAGTGGGTGTCGGAGCGGAGGGGGGCACAATGGGCAGCTCTATAAATCCGAGCCACAGTGCAGCAGCAGCACCCACAGCTGCCAGCACCTCCAACGCCCACGCTCTCTCTGCGACTCGGGGACGATGGCGCGCATCTCCGCTTCCCTGCATCTTGCTCTGCTGCTGATGGTGCTGCAGCTCCTGATGCTGTCACTGTCGGCCGGTGAGAGCGCGACCTCTGGTTGGTTAGAGAAAGCATCTCGGTGGAGTGTAGACCGAACAGAGAATGTGCATAGCATCTTCTTGCAGTAACAGAAGTGACTAAAGCGTGTGTTAATGTGTGGCTCTGCAGATATATTATAAGTCCTATTTTGGGATTCATCTTCTTGGTTCTTTCGAAAGAACCAAGAAGATGAATCCCTGCAGTCACGAAAGCTTTAAATCGAAATCCTATTTTGGGCCCCAGTAAGGAAAGGCTGCCCCATCCCTTCCATACAAAAAATATGGGCAGTGTTTCTGTGCACTCTCGACTTGATACTTGGCTCTCGAGGGCCTCGGTCTCTTAAGGAAACCCAAACCCGCAGCTTCCAAACTGTGGGAGTTTTATAAACTGCTGCCCCTGTTGTCCAGAATTCCCTACCCCTGCGTCTCTTTGCTGCCGATTTCCTTCCCCTCTTGAATCCAGTCAGGAACTTACTGCTCTCCTCATCACTCCACCCATGTTTTCTTTTTTACTGTTTGCTTAAAATTCTAGATGTCCCTGCCTTCAATCAGGACCTAATTGCAGAACAAGTCAACATCTTGTAGGGTGGCGGTGGTGGTTGAGACTGGATGAACATGGTGTGTCATGCCACTGTTCGCTCGGCCAAATTTGTGTTTTCATTTTGTATATTATTTAGTCCAAGTGAGCTGCTTTTGTGTTTTAATGGGTAACCCTGAACAGCTTCTTGAAGTCTTCTTGTTTCTTTCGGTAAAGTCACGTAGAAGGGAAGTAATAAAATAATAAAAATAAAACATAATAAAACAATTCTCACGACGTTTCGGCTACAACGCAAGCAGCCGTCTTCAGGTGAAGAAGACGGCTGCGTTGTAGCCGAAACGTCGTGAGAATTGTTTTATTATGTTTTATTTTTATTATTTTATTACTTCCCTTCTACGTGACTTTACCGAAAGAAACAAGAAGATGAATCCCTGCAGTCACGAAAGCTTTAAATCGAAGCTTCTTGAAGATTAAGTTGTTTTACATGATCTTGATTTGATTTGGTTTTACATGCTACGTGAATTCAACTTGTTTACATGCGTGTTGGTAATTTAATTGAATTTATATTTTAAAAGGGGACTGCTTCGGGTCGGGCAAAAAAGGCAGAGCCCAGATCGAGATGGAGAGCCACCTGGGAGGGCAAGCAGCATCAGCCAGTCGGCAACGTCTTCGATGAGCTCAATATTAACCCGAACTCTGGCAACTGATGGGAGAAAACACCTTTTATGGATCATATTGGTCGCGAAAGCCTACGTGTTAAACTATCTGATGTAAAGTCTTCCAGACAGTAAAAAAAGCTTGACCAGCGAAGTTCCAGCCCAGCCTGTACATGAATGATGCGCAGCCAGAAAAAATAGTCGAATCCGACAAAATTGCCAGAATACCGTGAACAGCTGTAACCCCTCTTTGACCCCCACAGGGACCCCTCTTTGACCCCCACAGGGACCCCTCTTAGACCCCCACAGGGACCCCTCTTTGACCCCCACAGGGACCCCTCTTTGACCCCCACAGGGACCCCTCTTTGACCCCCACAGGGACCCCTCTTAGACCCCCACAGGGGCCCCTCTGACCCCCACAGGGACCCCTCTTTGACCCCCACAGGGACCCCTCTTTGACCCCCACAGGGACCCCTCTTTGACCCCCACAGGGACCCCTCTTAGACCCCCACAGGGGCCCCTCTTTGACCCCCACAGGGACCCCTCTTAGACCCCCACAGGGACCCCTCTTTGACCCCCACAGGGACCCCTCAGACCCCCACAGGGGCCCCTCTTAGACCCCCACAGGGACCCCTCTTTCACGCCCACAGGAGCCCCTCTTAGACCCCCACAGGGGCCCCTCTTAGACCCCCACAGGGACGCCTCTTTCACCCCCACAGGGGCCCCTCTTTGACCCCCACAGGGACCCCTCTTTCACCCCCACAGGGGCCCCTCTTAGACCCCCACAGGGACCCCTCTTTCACCCCCACAGAGACCCCTCTTTCACCCCCACAGGGACCCCTCTTTGACCCCCACAGGGACCCCTCTTAGACCCCCACAGGGACCCCTCTTTGACCCCCACAGGGACCCCTCTTAGACCCCCACAGGGACCCCTCTTTGACCCCCACAGGGACCCCTCAGACCCCCACAGGGGCCCCTCTTAGACCCCCACAGGGACCCCTCTTTGACCCCCACAGGGGCCCCTCTTTGACCCCCACAGGGACCCCTCAGACCCCCACAGGGGCCCCTCTTAGACCCCCACAGGGACCCCTCTTTGACCCCCACAGGGGCCCCTCTTAGACCCCCACAGGGGCCCCTCTTAGACCCCCACAGGGGCCCCTCTTAGACCCCCACAGGGACCCCTCTTTGACCCCCACAGGGACCCCTCTTTGACCCCCACAGGGGCCCCTCTTAGACCCCCACAGGGACCCCTCTTTGACCCCCACAGGGACCCCTCTTTGACCCCCACAGGGGCCCCTCTTAGACCCCCACAGGGACCCCTCTTTGACCCCCACAGGGACCCCTCTTAGACCCCCACAGGGACCCCTCTTTGACCCCCACAGGGACCCCTCAGACCCCCACAGGGACCCCTCTTTCACCCCCACAGGAGCCCCTCTTAGACCCCCACAGGGGCCCCTCTTAGACCCCCACAGGGGCCCCTCTTTCACCCCCACAGGGGCCCCTCTTAGACCCCCACAGGGACCCCTCTTTTACCCCCACAGGGACCCCTCTTTCACCCCCACAGGGACCCCTCTTTGACCCCCACAGGGACCCCTCTTAGACCCCCACAGGGACCCCTCTTTCACCCCCACAGGGACCCCTCTTTCACCCCCACAGGGACCCCTCTTTGACCCCCACAGGGACCCCTCTTAGACCCCCACAGGGACCCCTCTTTCACCCCCACAGGGACCCCTCTTTCACCCCCACAGGGGCCCCTCTTTGACCCCCACAGGGACCCCTCTTTCACCCCCACAGGGACCCCTCTTAGACCCCCACAGGGACCCCTCTTTCACCCCCACAGGGACCCCTCTTTGACCCCCACAGGGACGCCTCTTTCACCCCCACAGGGGCCCCTCTTAGACCCCCACAGGGACCCCTCTTTCACCCCCACAGAGACCCCTCTTTCACCCCCACAGGGACCGCTCTTTGACCCCCACAGGGACCCCTCTTAGACCCCCACAGGGACCCCTCTTTGACCCCCACAGGGACCCCTCTTAGACCCCCACAGGGACCCCTCTTTGACCCCCACAGGGACCCCTCAGACCCCCACAGGGGCCCCTCTTAGACCCCCACAGGGACCCCTCTTTGACTCCCACAGGGGCCCTTCTTAGTCCCCCACAGGGGCCCCTCTTAGACCCCCACAGGGACCCCTTTTTGACCCCCACAGGGACCCCTCTTTGACCCCCACAGGGGCCCCTCTTAGACCCCCACAGGGACCCCTCTTTGACCCCCACAGGGACCCCTCTTTGACCTCCACAGGGGCCCCTCTTAGACCCCCACAGGGACCCCTCTTTGACCCCCACAGGGACCCCTCTTTGACCCCCACAGGGGCCCCTCTTAGACCCCCACAGGGACCCCTCTTTGACCCCCACAGGGACCCCTCTTTGACCCCCACAGGGACCCCTCTTAGACCCCCACAGGGACCCCTCGTTGACCCCCACAGGGACCCCTCAGACCCCCACAGGGACCCCTCTTTCACCCCCACAGGAGCCCCTCTTAGACCCCCACAGGGGCCCCTCTTAGACCCCCACAGGGACGCCTCTTTCACCCCCACAGGGGCCCCTCTTTGACCCCCACAGGGACCCCTCTTTCACCCCCACAGGGGCCCCTCTTAGACCCCCACAGGGACCCCTCTTTCACCCCCACAGGGACCCCTCTTTCACCCCCACAGGGACCCCTCTTTGACCCCCACAGGGACCCCTCTTAGACCCCCACAGGGACCCCTCTTAGACCCCCACAGGGACCCCTCTTTGACCCCCACAGGGACCCCTCAGACCGCCACAGGGGCCCCTCTTAGACCCCCACAGGGACCCCTCTTTGACCCCCACAGGGGCCCCTCTTAGACCCCCACAGGGACCCCTCTTTGACCCCCACAGGGACCCCTCTGAGACCCCCACAGGGACCCTTCTGAGACCCCCACAGGGGCCCCTCTTAGACCCCCACAGGGACCCTTCTGAGACCCCCACAGGGGCCCCTCTTAGACCCCCACAGGGGCCCCTCTTAGACCCCCACAGGGGCCCCTCTTTGACCCCCACAGGGACCCCTCTTTGACCCCCACAGGGGCCCCTCTTAGACCCCCACAGGGGCGCCTCTTAGACCCCCACAGGGGCCCCTCTTAGACCCCCACAGGGACCCCTCTTTGACCTCCACAGGGACCCCTCTTTGACCCCCACAGGGGCCCCTCTTAGACCCCCACAGGGGCCCCTCTTAGACCCCCACAGGGGCCCCTCTTAGACCCCCACAGGGACCCCTCTTAGACCCCCACAGGGACCCCTCTTTGACCCCCACAGGGGCCCCTCTTAGACCCCCACAGGGACCCCTCTTTGACCCCCACAGGGACCCCTCTTAGACCCCCACAGGGACCCCTCTTTGACCCCCACAGGGACCCCTCAGACCCCCACAGGGGCCCCTCTTTGACCCCCACAGGGACCACTCTTTCACCCCCACAGGAGCCCCTCTTAGACCCCCACAGGGGCCCCTCTTAGACCCCCACAGGGACGCCTCTTTCACCCCCACAGGGGCCCCTCTTTGACCCCCACAGGGACCCCTCTTTCACCCCCACAGGGACCCCTCTTAGACCCCCACAGGGACCCCGCTTTCACCCCCACAGGGGCCCCTCTTAGACCCCCACAGGGACCCTGCTTTCACCCCCACAGGGACCCCTCTTTGACCCCCACAGGGACCCCTCTTTGACCCCCACAGGGACCCCTCTTTGACCCCCACAGGGACCCCTCTTAGACCCCCACAGGGACCCCTCTTAGACCCCCACAGGGACCCCTCTTTGACCCCCACAGGGACCCCTCAGACCCCCACAGGGGCCCCTCTTAGACCCCCACAGGGACCCCTCTTTGACCCCCACAGGGGCCCCTCTTAGACCCCACAGGGACCCCTCTTTGACCCCCACAGGGACCCCTCTTTGACCCCCACAGGGGCCCCTCTTAGACCCCCACAGGGGCCCCTCTTAGACCCCCACAGGGGCCCCTCTTTGACCCCCACAGGGGCCCCTCTTAGACCCCCACAGGGGCCCCTCTTAGACCCCCACAGGGGCCCCTCTTTGACCCCCACAGGGGCCCCTCTTTGACCCCCACAGGGGCCCCTCTTTGACCCCCACAGGGGCCCCTCTTAGACCCCCACAAGGACCCCTCTTAGACCCCCACAGGGACCCCTCTTTGACCCCCACAGGGGCCCCTCTTCGACCCCCACAGGGGCCCCTCTTGGACCCCCACAGGGACCCCTCTGAGACCCCCACAGGGACCCCTCTTTTACCCCCACAGGGGCCCCTCTTTGACCCCCACAGGGACCCCTCTTTGACCCCCACAGGGGCCCCTCTTTGACCCCCACAGGGGCCCCTCTTCGACCCACACAGGGGCCCCTCTTAGACCCCCACAGGGGCCCCTCTTTGACCCCCACAGGGGCCCCTCTTTGACCCCCACAGGGGCCCCTCTTGGACCCCCACAGGGGCCCCTCTTTGACCCCCACAGGGGCCCCTCTTCGACCCCCACAGGGGCCCCTCTTTGACCCCCACAGGGGCCCCTCTTCGACCCCCACAGGGGCCCCTCTTTGACCCCCACAGGGGCCCCTCTTTGACCCCCACAGGGGCCCCTCTTAGACCCCCACAGGGACCCCTCTGAGACCCCCACAGGGACCCCTCTTTGACCCCCACAGGGGCCCCTCTTTGACCCCCACAGGGGCCCCTCTTAGACCCCCACAGGGACCCCTCTTAGACCCCCACAGGGACCCCTCTTTGACCCCCACAGGGGCCCCTCTTTGACCCCCACAGGGGCCCCTCTTCGACCCCCACAGGGGCCCCTCTTGGACCCCCACAGGGGCCCCTCTGAGACCCCCACAGGGACCCCTCTTTGACCCCCACAGGGGCCCCTCTTTGACCCTCACAGGGACCCCTCTTTGACCCCCACAGGGGCCCCTCTTTGACCCCCACAGGGGCCCCTTTTTGACCCCCACAGGGCCCCTCTTCGACCCCCACAGGGGCCCCTCTTGGACCCCCACAGGGGCCCCTCTTGGACCCCCACAGGGGCCCCTCTTCGACCCCCACAGGGGCCCCTCTTCGACCCCCACAGGGGCCCCTCTTGGACCCCCACAGGGGCCCCTCTTCGACCCCCACAGGGGCCCCTCTTTGACCCCCACAGGGGCCCCTCTTCGACCCCCACAGGGGCCCCTCTTTGACCCCCACAGGGGCCCCTCTTTGACCCCCACAGGGGCCCTTCTTTGACCCCCACAGGGGCCCCTCTTAGACCCCCACAGGGACCCCTCTGAGACCCCCACAGGGACCCCTCTTTGACCCCCACAGGAGCCCCTCTTTGACCCCCACAGGGGCCCCTCTTAGACCCCCACAGGGACCCCTCTTAGACCCCCACAGGGACCCCTCTTTGACCCCCACAGGGGCCCCTCTTTGACCCCCACAGGGGCCCCTCTTCGACCCCCACAGGGGCCCCTCTTGGACCCCCACAGGGACCCCTCTGAGACCCCCACAGGGACCCCTCTTTGACCCCCACAGGGGCACCTCTTTGACCCCCACAGGGACCCCTCTTTGACCCCCACAGGGGCCCCTCTTTGACCCCCACAGGGGCCCCTCTTTGACCCCCACAGGGGCCCCTTTTTGACCCCCACAGGGCCCCTCTTCGACCCCCACAGGGGCCCCTCTTGGACCCCCACAGGGGCCCCTCTTGGACCCCCACAGGGGCCCCTCTTCGACCCCCACAGGGGCCCCTCTTTGACCCCCACAGGGGCCCCTCTTTGACCCCCACAGGGGCCCCTCTTCGACCCCCACAGGGGTTCCTCTTCGACCCCCACAGGGGCCCCTCTTTGACCCCCACAGGGGCCCCTTTTTGACCCCCACAGGGGCCCCTCTTCGACCCCCACAGGGGCCCCTCTTTGACCCCCACAGGGGGCCCTCTTTGACCCCCACAGGGGCCCCTCTTCGACCCCCACAGGGGCCCCTCTTTGACCCCCACAGGGGCCCCTCTTTGACCCCCACAGGGGCCCCTCTTCGACCCCCACAGGGGCCCCTCTTAGACCCCCACAGGGACCCCTCTTTGACCCCCACAGGGACCCCTCTTAGACCCCCACAGGGACCCCTCTTAGACCCCCACAGGGACCCCTCTTTGACCCCCACAGGGACCCCTCAGACCCCCACAGGGGCCCCTCTTAGACCCCCACAGGGGCCCCTCTTAGACCCCCACAGGGGCCCTCTTAGACCCCCACAGGGGCCCCTCTTTGACCCCCACAGGGACCCCTCTTTGACCCCCACAGGGGCCCCTCTTCGACCCCCACAGGGGCCCCTCTTCGACCCCCACAGGGGCTCCTCTTGGACCCCCACAGGGACCCCTCTGAGACCCCCACAGGGACCCCTCTTTGACCCCCACAGGGGCCCCTCTTTGACCCCCACAGGGACCCCTCTTTGACCCCCACAGGGGCCCCTCTTTGACCCCCACAGGGGCCTCTCTTCGACCCCCACAGGGGCCCCTCTTCGACCCCCACAGGGGCCCCTCTTCGACCCCCACAGGGGCCCCTCTTTGACCCCCACAGGGGCCCCTCTTTGACCCCCACAGGGGCCCCTCTTCGACCCCCACAGGGGCCCCTCTTCGACCCCCACAGGGACCCCTCTTAGACCCCCACAGGGGCCCCTCTTGGACCCCCACAGGGGCCCCTCTTCGACCCCCACAGGGGCCCCTCTTCGACCCCCACAGGGACCCCTCTTAGACCCCCACAGGGGCCCCTCTTGGACCCCCAGCGTGGCCTAGCTCCGCCGCGGCCACGCCCCCTTCTCTCTGGAACCTGCTGGTGGGTTCCCCGGGCTTCCCGATGGGCCCCCCTCTGTGACCTTTCCCCTCTGTGACCTTTCCCCTCTGTGACCTTTGCCCCCGAGATGTCACCCCCTCGTGTCTATCGTGGCCTGCTGACTTCAGTACTGCTGTACGCCGCAGTTCCCCTCACTCGCCAGCAGCCAGCACTATGCCACTACACGTGTATGCACCTTTAGTTAACCTTGCCGGCGTGTGGGTATGTATATACGTGTAGCTCTCCACAGGGGTGGTGTGAACACAACCTAAGGTTGGCTCCTCGCACCGACGGCTAATCGACACTTCTCCCGCCTTTCTGCGACCTCTGCTGCTGCGGGTCGTGGCCATTATGGACCGTGCCGGGTCTCGCCTGATAGAGGGGCGCCCGCTTTGTTGACGATGCAAAATGACTCGGCGGTGGATGTGGACCCTCTGCGTGTGACGTGAACACGACCTAAAATTGGCCCCTCGCACCTCCCCAACGACGAATTTGCGCTTTTCCCGACTTTCCGCGAGTTCTGGCGGTGC
Source organism: Lethenteron reissneri (assembly GCF_015708825.2). Classification (NCBI taxonomy): domain Eukaryota; kingdom Metazoa; phylum Chordata; class Hyperoartia; order Petromyzontiformes; family Petromyzontidae; genus Lethenteron; species Lethenteron reissneri. The sequence goes on from NC_083824.1 coordinate 12,299,576, forward strand.
ACAGCTACATCGCACCGGGCCTGGTCTGGCCTGACAAGAGGGGGGCGAACCGCTTTGAGCGCGATGCACAATTACTCGGGGGTGGCCCCTCTGCGGGCACCGTGCACAACGCGTGAAGTTGGCTCCTTGCCCCACGTACACACCACCCAACACCCCCCGCACCCGAGCTTATGCGGCCTTCCCATTGCTCGGGGAGATGGCTCCTCGGGGTGAGCACCCTCTGCCCGCCTCGCTGAAACTGAGGGCCTCACATTCGTGCCGAGCCCTCTCATAGAGTTAGCTACCTGCCTAACCACAACAACAACAACCGCCATTCACCACTAAGTGGCGTCGACGTCACCACGATGCTTGTGCCAGGCTATGTGCACGTTAAGGCCACGTGAAGTGTCGAACGCCCGCTGGCAGGAGGTCATTAGACGGACCCAGATGCCACGGGTTGATAGTCACTTGCACACCCGCAGCTCACCACCAACAAAATGAAGACCAAGACGACACAGACTGTCACATTTTCATCTCTCACCTCGGGTGTGGCTGGGCAGTGGTGGACTTTCTGGGGCGACTCGACGCCGTGAGCGAAGGCGCGGTGGCACGAGAGCCCAGGAGGGTCGCCGTGGAACACTTCGACTTCACGTTCGTCCGCACGCGGCCACTCTCCAGCTCGCCCTCCAGACTCTGCCGCCCTGTGCCTCTCCTTACTCGTTTTCGACCAGTCTGGGCCCATTAGCTCCCTGGTTTTCTACCGACAAGGGAGCCAGCGCCAATTGCGTGACCCCCACTCCCGTTCCACCCCTCCCCCCCTCCCATTAACTGTCAATCTCCTCACCAACACACAACGCACCAGATCCTTTATTCTACCTCCGTCACTCACAGTTCCCTCCTTCATCCACGGCTCTCTCCTCCCATCCCTCCTATCCCCACGGCCCCCTCTCTCATTCCCTCCCCACCCCCTTCCACCTCATTACTGTCACCTCACTGCCACCGCCCCACATATCGTTACATCTCAGACCATGTCTCCACGTCTCCCGCCACCGATCGAATATCGTCACATCGCGGGGGGTCACTCCCGGTCAAGTGGGTGCAGGGATTGGGGGTCAGCGTGTAAGGGGGTAGGGGAACGCTGATGTTACCCGTTATGGGAGACCGGTGACATCCGTGAGCAGACCACACGGCAGTGCACGCCACGTGGCGAGCGGGGCCGATGATGTCCATCCAATGAAATGCACCGATTTGTGTTCATTCGTATCGCCTTTTTCTGACAGCGGCTGACAGATCTGGCTCCTGCCCAAAGCAGCGGCCTGGCACCGTCGGCACGTGCGTCAACCTCTGCGAAGACGACGACAGCTGCCCGGGAAAGCAGAAATGCTGCAGCAACGGCTGTGGCCGCACCTGCATGGATCCCGTGCGGCCAGGTGCGGCGCGCCCCCCCCCCCCACCTCCTACGCGCCTGTTAGGGGGCAAGTGCTGTTCGCGAGCAGCACTTGTGAAGGCCGGGCACGGCACACCAGGGGTGGGGTGGTCAGCACCAGGCCCGGCCGCCTTTGTCCCCGAGTAGCGATGTTTCCACATCGAACCAGGTACTCCACGTGAGTCTTTGGGTCTCTATGTTAGTTTTATGGTTCGTTGTCTGAGTCTGAGGGTCTCTGTGTGAGTCTATGGGTCTCTGTTTGAGTCGATGGGTCTCTGTGTTAGTCTATTGTTATTCTGTGAGTCCGAGGGTCTCTGTCTGAGTCTGAGGGTCTCTGTGTGAGTCTATGGGTCTCTGTTTGAGTCGATGGGTCTCTGTGTTAGTCTATTGTTATTCTGTGAGTCCGAGGGTCTCTGTCTGAGTCTGTGGGTCTCTGTGCGAGTCTACACCCCTCGGTGTGAGTCTACGAGTCTCTATGTGAGCCTACGGTTATTTTACGTGAGTCTGGGGTTGCTCGTGTGTGAGTTTATCGAAGAGCAGATGGTGTGAGATCGTCAGGGCAGATCTTGGAGGTCCCGTATCTCCTGTGCAGCAGCAGCAGCAACTGCAGCAGGGTCGAGTGAGTCGAGGGCAGGACATCAGTGTCGAGACGCTTGGGCCGCGCCGACGTCTTTTCGATGTGAAAGCAGCGTGCGAGTGAAACGATTCCCAATTTTCTATTTGAATGTGTCTCAAAGACAAGCCCGGCGCCTGTGCCTTTGTCAACACGAGCAAAATCCACTGCCTATCCCACGAAAACAAATGCGCGGACGACCAGGACTGCCTGGGCGACAGGAAATGCTGTGACATCACGGGCTGCGGGAAGCAATGCACGAGACCAGGTACGCCACGGCGACGGCTGTCCCATCATCACCAGCCTCTGTAAATTAACATCGGCAGCCGGTGATGTTACTACTGCTGGAGGAAGGACCCCAACCCTTCGCCACCTTTCGCGGGCCTTGAGACTGGAGCTGATGAACGCGCTTGGTAAAGGGGGCGGGATGGGGTTCTCGTTTTGTGTGATCAAGTCAGACATTCGTATTGATATTGAACGACAAACATAGCTCGTCCAAGGGTGTGTCCCCTCCCTGGGTTTCGAAACAGTTCAACGAAAATGTAACGAGAAATCGTGCTCGTGGGAAACGCCACATTTGTGGGTGGTACAAAAGAAACTCTCTCGAAGGGAGGGGGTCAATCTTTGACCGTCGCAAGTAGCGGTGCGCCTCGCACGTTGTCCATCCTCCAAAGCATCGCGCACTGCAGCGGGGGCAGTGTTTGGGGTAACTAAACGGATGCAAGAGACCGTGTCAGCAGTGCAGCGTGCAAGTTGGACGCTCGATGGGAATTCATCGCGAGCTGAGCAACTGACGCGACTCGCCGTCACTCTCCCGCTGCGGAGGCTGAGTACGGGGTGTGTGTCTTGTTAGATGATTACTCGTGGTGTGCAGGTGGGATGAAGGACTCCAAAGGCGGTAATTTGTTGGGTACATCTCCCGAGCGCGCTCCCTCGTGGCGGTGGCGGTGTCCCTGATATCCACGTCACCCTCCCCATGTCCTACAGAGGCGCTATCCAAGGATGCCTAACATCCTCACGGATCTATGTCGAACTTGTTCCAACTGTGCTAATCGGAGGTGCGGGGGAAGGACAACAACGCAAACACACACACAACAAAAAATCAGTTCTTAAGAAATTCGTTTGTCAATCGAGATGGTTTCAAAGTGCATCGCTCCCAGAGCGTTCCAGACGGCCGCAGAAGCGCACCTGGAAACGCGCGATGCGGCAACCGCCTTTGTTCGACAGCTCGCCAGATGCTGCGCGGGGGGGGGGGGTGCAGCTGCTCACGTGACCCTGTTGCTGTGCGATTGTTTCACCAGTGAAACGCAGGCCCGGATTTTGTCCGTATGTCAACGCCCAGCTCATCAAATGCGCGTACCGACCCGACCTCAACCGATGCCAGCAGGACTGGCAGTGCCCCGGCAAAGAGAAGTGCTGCAGCTCCGGCTGCCTGATGATCTGCAGAAAGCCAGGTACGCAAGCCCCGATCACTCCCCAGCTCATCACTTGCATCGGCAGCTGTGATCTATCCACTGCTGGATGAAGGCCTCTCCCCAAGGCCTTGCCAACTCTCGCGGTCACGTGAAGCAGCAGTCCATCAGCCGGTCGCAATCTCTCCACGGTGGACATCGTCTCGGGCGCGTTCCCCTCCTCTGGCTGCCATCCGATCCTTCGTCTTCTCTCTTCCTCTCCGCGCTGTTCCAAGCGGACACCTCTCGGTGCTTCTTCGATCGCTTCTGTTCCATCCTCTTTGTGACCGTCCACGCTTCTGATCAGTGCGTCACAGCAGGCGATATGCGCCGATTGACAACGTTCTTCTTCATTGGGCACGTGGTCTGTTGCTTTCAATGTGCAGGTTCGCTCTCGTCCGCCTCACTGTGTCATCACCTCGATCCCGGTCGCCTGCATTAACTGCCCTCGGTACACGCACTCTGTTGTGCTTCCCACTGAGGGCTGTCCTGCTAAAAATATATAATTGATGAGCCACAAAATCGTCATAGTCCACAACATTGAGAGGAGGTGGATTCAGTTGATAACTTTTTGAAGTTAATTGTGCATCTTTCGGTGGTGGTGATGATGATGATTCGTCCAGTCGACGTAAATATTTAAATTCTGACGCAATTAAAACCTATCGATCGTGGGTCGTACAGCCTTCCAACGACACTGGCATGCATGTGTAATGCACACATGTGCTACCGCACACATGTGTTACCGCATGCATGTGTAACGCACACGTGTACCACACGCATGTGTAATGCACACATGTAACGCACACATGTGTTACCACACGCATGAGTAATGCACACATGTTACAGCACGCACCTTTCCATTACGAGTCAAAAGCGCGGGAAACCCGCAGGCAAGCAGGTAAGGTAAAGGTGTGCTGGCGCCAACCATTTCCCAAGCTCTGCCGCCCTCTACACGTAAAAATGTTTACAGGCAATTAACGGGTCTTTGATACACGGGGGATGAACGGGAGTGCCCAGAGAAACCCCACACAAACGACAACAGATAGAGATGAATCCGCCTGCTGTGCCTGTCTCGGCCTCGCTCTGCGCCGCATTGCACCACTATCTGAGTAGTTAACCTCGCATAAGAACATAAACACACTTAGAAACAATGCTTCTTAAAGTCCCACAATGAACAGATGCACCCTCTTCACTGAGGCGCTAACTGTACCTCCATTGTGCACTCTGTGTCATGGCTGACCCCCCCCCCCCACCTGGCCTTGTGACTTAGAGACCCTTAACTAGTAACTTCCTGGTCACGTGACCAAAATCAACACCACCCTATCAGGAAGTACCTGTGTAAACACACCCCCATATCTGCCGTGGGGCAGAACAGTGCCACATTATTCACACCTCAGATTAGCGAGGTTGGATTGCGCGTGGCGCGACGGAAGTTCAACGTTCTGTGAGCGGCATAGCCAGACCCGGGCAATCCTACGGGGCTCCTAAGTCACCGACCTGCGCGGCCTCCACGCGTGATCAACCACGTCGGTTGCCCACGGCTCTCCCTTCCCTCGCCCTCGCGTGCGGGCCGCAGTGAAGGTCGGATCGTGCCCGGTGGAGGACACCTACTGCATCGCCAGACAAGGGGATGATGAGGAGGAGGATTGCACGGACGACACCGACTGCCCCGGTGACAAGAAGTGCTGCAGCCTCGCGTGCGGGATTCGCTGCTTGGATCCAGAGCCATGTGAGAGTCGATCGATACCGTCGCGCACCCGGGTCTGTCCCGTGACCTCCTGCCCGCGGGCCTTCGACAATTTCTCGTGGCCTCACGGTGCACCGAGTGTGACACAAGCGCTTTGGTGATGTTGAAAACAGATTCATTGGATGAAAAAGTTAATTATTGCATTCATTGTGCTGCCATTTGCGGGGAGATGATGCGAAGAGTGGAATGTCAATTCACCCAGTGCACCACTCGTACTCTCCCTCGCCGAGTTGCCTCGCGGATGGCTGATCGCGTGATCCCGCTTATCCGTGTCCAAGCTGTCATCCCTCGCCCTCGTCCGCCAGGTTCAGTGGTGAAGCCCGGTTCGTGCCCCATCCGGGACTACTCGAGGATCAAGTGCTTGCGCTACCAACACGACTGTAGCGGTGACGTTGACTGCCCCGACAACGACAAGTGCTGTCGTGTCGAGTGTGGAACTGGCTGCGTGGATCCAGATATTGGTGAGATCGGAACCGGCCCCTGCCTGCCCCCCCTCCCCTCACCACCCTCCCACGGACACAGGGGCACGGAGACATGGGGACAACCTGTATGAAATCCCCCGCATTTCCTGGGAACCCTGCATTCTTTCATTTGCATGACATTTGAACATCAATGGACGAGCTTATAACCGCATGCTGTGATTGGAGAGCCACGTGATGGCTTTGGGTGCACCGGTTGGATTCCCTATTATACCGCGTGCAAGAGCGACTCTTGCACAACGATCGGAGATGTATGTATGTTGAGTTTTTTTCACGCCGTACGTCGGCAACCGTGCTAATCAGAGGTGCGTAATTGACGTGATGTGAGTCATCGACTGCTCCTCACTCACGGGCAGTCACAAGCTCGGGTTGGTTCCGTCTGAAGCTACAGTGTGCATTGTGTGGGAACTGGCTCCGTGAGTGCCCGTGCCTCACCCTGGATTCATTCACTAAGATCGAGTCTTGCACTCACAATGTGTGCCCTCAATGGTTTTATATTTTTCAGCGAGAAAACCCGAAGGGCCGCTGTGAGGAGGCGTGCACTATGGCCGGCTACGCACGTCATCCCGCTGCTCTGCACAGCAGCAAAGGGCTTCACAAGGAGCGATCCGCGCACCCCCCCCCCCACTGACCCCCCCCCCCCCACTAACCCCCCCCCCCCCACTAACTCCCCCCACACTAAACCCCCCCTACTGACCCCCCCCCCACTAACCCCCCCCCTACTGACCCCCCCCCCCCCCCCACTGACTCCCCCCCCTCCACTATCCCCCCCTTCACCCCTACCGGCCGTCTGCGGTCCGCAGCTCTCGCTCGCTATCTTAATTCGACAGCTCCCGATGGCTGTGTCCAATAAAGTGCTGTGCGCCGAATCCTGTGTCCGAGTGCCCGTGTGCTTGCGTCTTCTGCTCTGTGATGGAACGTCGCGCTGGCACGCGTCACGCCAGCTCAGCTCGAACCCACGTGGCAACGCGTGGGACCACACGTGAGAACACACGCGTGAGAAGACACGTGACCACGCGTGCGACCACACGTGGTCACACGTGCGAACGCACACGTGGCCACGCGCGAGAAGACACGTGACCACGCGCGAGAAGACACGTGGCCACGCGCGAGAAGACACGTGACCACGCGTGAGAAGACACGTGACCACGTTCCCACGGCCACTGGGGAGCAAGGGGAGTCCGGTTCGTGAACCAGGCGGACGGGATCGGCTCTGGTTCCTTGTGTAGTCTTACAGGACAGTGATTGGAATCGTTGGGTTTAGGCGTCGTATTGATGAAGCTTAAACACATGCGGGTGAACAGAACGTTACGTTGTTCCGCAGGCGATGTGTTAGTTTACCACACATGTGGATGATTACATTGCTATGCTACATTTAAAAGCTATGTTTCTTTAAGCATTATCCTGTTCTATAATTACTTGTAAGTTAATGTAAACAATGCCTCATCCCACTCACCCGCCTTGCATTTACAAGTGAATTGATCTGCTGTGATCCATATGATGTTTGATATGCCTTGACATTTCTGTTCAGCCAGGGAATGTGACCTTAATCTGGCTTTGTGTAGCCTCACCGCGCCCGCGTCCTGGACCGTGTTGGTATCTGTGGCTCGTCGTGTTTCTGCACTGCTGCCTCGTATCACGAACGCGTGGCAGTCCGATACACTCCAGACTGCGGCCTCGTATCACGAACGCGTGGCAGTCCGATACACTCCAGACTGCGGCCTCGTATCACGAACGCGTGGCAGTCCGATACACTCCAGACTGCGGCCTCGTATCACGAACGCGTGGCAGTCCGATACACTCCAGACTGCGGCCTCGTATCACGAACGCGTGGCAGTCCGATACACTCCAGACTGCGGCCTCGTGTCACGAACGCTGTGAGCGCCGGGTGTCGAATGGAGCGCGTTCCCGTGCAGAACAAATCCCACCGAGGAGATGGAGAGATGAAATCAGCTCGTGTGCGAGTGCTCAGGTGGATTGTTGTGAGAGATAATGGCAGCTTAAGGGAGTCTCCATCCAGCAGTGGACTAACCATTACTCGGCTCTACATCTCCCCATGGCCTTACACCACCTCATCTCGTCTCTCTCATCTCATTCCAAGCCCCCTCCTCTCGTCCTCTTCGTTCCCAATCATCTCTCCGTCTCTCTCTGTCCCTCATTCTCCCTGTGCCAAATCCCGTGTTCGGCCCTTCTCCTTTCTTGCACCCCATCTACTGGAATCGACTCCCACTGGTACTTTGAGCAGCACCCCCCATAGACTCAACACTGCCCAAAGACTCAACACTGCCCATCGACTCAGCACTGCCCATAGACTCAACACTGCCCATAGACCCAACGCTGCCCATAGACTCAACACTGCCCAAATACTCAGCATTGCCCAAAGACTCAACACTGCACATAGACTCAACACTGCCCAAAGACTCAACACTGCCCATCGACTCAGCACTGCCCATAGACTCAACACTGCCCATAGACCCAACACTGCCCATAGACTCAACACTGCCCAAATACTCAGCATTGCCCAAAGACTCAACACTGCCCAAAGACTCAACACTGCCCATCGACTCAGCACTGCCCATAGACTCAACACTGCCCATAGACTCAACACTGCCCATAGACCCAACACTGCCCATAGACTCAACACTGCCCATAGACTCAGCACTGCCCATACTCAACACTTCCCCTGTACAGGAAGCAGTCCCTTTCTTCACCTCCCTCCCTTCTCTCTTAAAGCCTCGCCTCTCTTCTCTACTGCCCATTCTCTCTCCTCCCCTCGCCCCTCCACTCCTTCCTGTCCCTCCCCGACTATTTCATGACCCCTAAGCATCCCTCTATCGCTGTCACTCATTCCTCAATCCTTGCACCGCTTCATAATTCCATTCTCTGCCACCGTTTTGTAAGCTATGCCAAACGCCTTGAGTGAAGACGCTCGCGATATAAATATACAATTCGGTTATGACGCACATTGGTTGATAGGAACTAAGACAGAGACAAAGATCCCCCGTATAGCCTTAACAGACTGTTGGGGCAAGTGCTGTTTGCGAGCACCTACGAAGGCAAGAACAGCACACAAGAGGGGGGGGGGGTGGCCAGCAACCACGCCCAGCCGCCTTTGTCTCTCTAGTGGCGATGTTTACACACCGCACCAGGTACTCATTTGAGGCTGAGTCGAGCTAGGGGAGGCCCAGGACCGGTTCAGAATATCGTCACCGGTGTTGGCCGTGAGCGGGAATCGAACTCGGGTGACCGCGACACCCGCGCTGCAAGGGAACAGCAACTGGCGTCTCGATCTCGGACCTCGTTACGAGTTTTTGCCGTTCGCAGATTTGCGAATCCGATCGAGGGGGTCCCGCTGCTGCTGCCGTGCGCATGGCACGCGCGAGGGATTAGGGTGGCGGATCTGTTGGCAGCACCACGCCGCTCCGCGTTCCGTTTACGTCTCCACAAATGATTGTTTGCTCAGCGCTAAATCCACACCACTCCAGCTTAAGTTTTGTCTGATGACGATATGATAGTAATCATGAAGCGATTCTTGAATCGAAGAAACGTCCCCGGATCGTGACAATGCGAGGAATCGCTCGCGGGGGGTGGGGGGTGTGAATGTTGTACAGTACTGCACAGCTCCCTCTCTATGGTTATTGCGGTCGTGACCACGTGTTGTTCGGGCGCCATGTTCGACGTTTCTCTCCACGTGCTGGGAGCTTCTTCAGTCGCTCAAGTCCCTTGCTGGGAGCCCCAGCGCGTGGACACGTGGTGACGAGCCGAGTGACCGCCGCATACAGAACTCAGAACAACAACATTCACGTCGACGTAGCTTTGCCCAAAGGCCAAATGAACCCACGGCTGACGTTCGTGGCGAGTGTGTCACGTGGTGATGTTTGAGCAAACGAGACGAAATTCATTTCAGAGCTGGGCCGTAGCTTCTGAGAGTTCGGGGTTTGCACCCCAGGGCCCGAATGAACGGTTGAAGCCCAGCCTGGGGCTAATTTGTAGATTATTTTTTTTACTGATTTGAAGCGTGCGCATTGAGGACTTTCCCGCATGCACCACCGCGTCACGCTTTGCCCGTTCTCTCATCGCACAGGGAGATTGAAGGTGATTGCTGATTTGCCTGTGTGAGCACGTCCCCCTCCCCTCCAATGGGCGTTGTGTGAGCGTGATTATTGAATGGGGTTGGGTGAGCGCGCGTCAATTACTGTTTGGAAGACACGGGGAGCCACGGGGTGACCGCAATACAGGTCCACATATCTTCATAGTTCGGTCCGCGCCCCCCCCCAACACCACCTCTGTTCACCACCCGGCACTAATTTGGGGGTGGTGAAGTATGGTCACGCAACCTCTACGACCGACAAGTGCACTGACTGAGCGCAGGGCGGGTATATTTATTATGCGTTTAATACTCGCGTTGTTTTTTTTGCGTATAGCTTGTGGAAAAACAAATATTCTTGTCTTCAAAAAGGATGAGGCGCCAACCGAGCCGGTGGAACTGGTTATCTGGTTAATCTCGAACTTTCTCCACGACCGTCCAGTGAGAAGATGCCTCGGGGCCGTGCCGACACACGCCCCCTGCGCCACGTCCCCATCCCGGCCCAAGGGACATGGGCGAGTGTCGGTGAGGCATCGGTCCGCCCGTGGGGGGGGGGAGTGGGCGAGGGTGGGGGCCAAGTGGGCAAGGGCAGCTCTATAAAGCAGAGCCACGGCACAGCAGGCGCTAAAGCCACCACCTCCAAGCCACGTGCCACCCTGCGACTGGAGACCATGGCGCGGTGGTTCGCGTCCCCGCATCTTGCCCCGCTGGTGCTGCTGCTACTGCAGCTGCTGTCACCATCGACTGGTGAGCGCGACCTCTGTCTGGTTCAGGAGGCAGAGTGCTGGACTCGTCGTGGGGTCGCGCATCGCCTTCTGTGAGGGGAGCCCAGGGGAGCCCAGGGGAAGCCCAGGGGCCACGTGCGCTTCGTGACTCTGCTCCGTACGCACTTCGGCTTCAAACGCGGCCCGAAACCGTGCCATTATCCGTCCATTGCAGGCGTGTTTAGCCCGCACTAATCGGGTACGGAGAGCGAGACGCCTTGCAGTGGCAGGAGCGGCCAGGCTGTGCGCGGTTTAATGTATCGCTATTTAAACTTGCACTGTAATCCAGGGACTGTCTTGGTATGGTTTGGGACTTGTTGTTTTACTGCCTTTCCTCAATACTTTCATTTGGTCTTGTCAAATCGGAAGACTTGCGTGTGTTTTTTTTAATTGTGCAATTTGTACTTGTATACTTTATTTGTATTTCTAGCGACTTGCTTACATGTGTTTCTCCATCTTGCACTCCTGTCGTAGTTTTGTGAGGTAACTCGCGAATCCCTCGTCCAGATTGGGAATCTGGAAACGGCGTCGTAGCTTCATCGGATTCCTCCTCCCCAAGCTAAATATTCTAAATGCCATGTGCCAGCAACCATTTTATAATTTTTACTCGATTTTTTTTAACTGAAGAAATTGTCTGTAACTCAACGGCTACTATCAAACTACATTTTCGTACACTTTAAACAACTATCGTGGTGTTCATCTCTTGACATTAATTCTCATCTGGTCCCCCCACAGAGGAACGCGTGCAGACTCCCAACTCTCATCATTCACCCCGACTCTACTCTCCTCTACGTATACTGTTATGATAAAGGGCCATTGCCCGAACCGTCGCCTATAACATACATTTCATTTCAAGGCCACGGGTGGTATTTACGAAGGTGTTTTTCCGTTGCTCGGCCTGTTTGTGTCCGCATGAACGCCGACTTCCCTCACTACCAAGTCGCATCCCACCCATCTGTCCCGAAGCTGTTTGGTCAACACAGCACCGCGTGCTGCGGGCAATCTCTTCGCCCCCCCCCACATCCAGCGGCTGCCCTGACCGTAATGGCGGCGGGTGGCTCCCCCGTAGTCGTTATATCCCATGCTGCCCACTGCACGGGGGACGCTTTATAGTTGTCATTCGCAAGAAGTTAGGCCATTGTGCCGGCATCTGGTCCAGATCTTCCCGCAAATTACTCGCTCGAGGGTTTGTGCCCTCGCCCTCGACTGGCGAAGCGATGCCACCCCCAGGTCACGCTGACAATGAGGCTCCTGCTGGTCTCTTTGGTCGAACCAGGTGAGAAGTCCATCAACCTGAACCCTGAGCAAACGGCGAGGGCCCTTCTGGCCCGACTCCCGCGAACCCCCCAATCCACAAACCACGGTCGTCCACCTCCCATCAACGTGGCATCGATAGCCGCGCCCGTGCCACGCCGCGCCCGTGCCAGGGTTACGCGCAAGGCGGAATGACGCCCATCTCGCGAACGCGCCTCGATTTTGTTTTTGATCGTAATCCTTTTTATCGGTTTCCCCCGACCAGTTGCCCTGAAGCTCGGCTCTTGCCCTACGCCGCCCCCTGATGCCGTGGGGACGTGCGACGAGGCGTGCAAGGACGACGAGAGCTGCCCCGGGGAGCAGAAGTGCTGCAGCAACGGCTGCGGCCACGGCTGCGTGGAGCCACTCGCACTGCACCCCGTTGACCCACGTACGTGGACCCCCCCCCCCCCCACCACTCCTGTACCCCCCCCCACTCCTCCAACACTCCCCCCACCGCACATCTCCAACCCCGCCCCTACAAGGCGTGTCTCGGTATAAAGTTTTGTAGCCACGAGGGGTCTGCCCCCCCCCCACCTCGAATGCCACCCGGCTGGGTGGCACAGGGGCAAGGCCCGCACCTCGCAGCCAGCAGGGGCCCGCGTGGCCACGTGGAGGCTTGTGTGGCTCCTTCCCTCTGCTCTGCGTTGCTGTTTCTTCCCAATTTAGCTTTGTAAGAAGAAAAGACGCAACGGTAATATAGCTTGTAACTGGTATGAACCAATCACGTTGTAATGATGAAACATTACCTGCAAGTTTATAGGGCAACACCGCTTCCGACTGTTGGGTTTTGTTGATTGACAGGAAAGCGTTGAACTCCTTCGCCAACGTGGCCACCCCTTCCCTGGAGCCTGTCTCGTCGTGCCATGCTTTTACACGACCCTTGTGGGCAACCCCTTAGGGTGGATGTGGACTTTTGAGGGACTTTGCTACCTTCTTTTTTATACGGACTCTGTGGCTATTGAGGGACCAGGTCAAGGTTGACAACATCAAGTAAGGGAGGCACCAAGATGCCGTGAGCATAATTATGCGATATCAAGCCACGTGGGGGGCACTTGGTCAATGCGGAATCCTTGGCACAAGGCGGCGTTTCTCGTGCTGGGGTTTTTGTTGTTGGTTAATCGGAAGGCAACAACGTGGGGCTCCGTTGCCCCTTTCTCCGCGTTCGCGCCGCAGTCCCAGACAAGCCCGGCGAGTGTCGCTACGTCAACACCGCGCTCGTCCGCTGCTCCATCAAAGCCGCCATCGACGAGTGCAAGCAGGACTGGCAGTGCCCGGGCAAGCAGAAGTGCTGCAACGTGGGGTGCAAGTTAAAGTGCAGCAAACCAGGTACGCCCGGCCACCCTCTCTCTCTCTCTCTTCTCTCGTCCAGCCAAAGAGAGCTCGTGCCCTCTTCACCATCATCATCGTCATTACCATCAGCAGCCATGACGTTTCCACTGCTGCGTGAAGGCTCCAATTTGTCTTCGATGCGTCACCCCTGGCATTGTCGTCACTTTGCTGCTCCACCTTCGCCTTGTTTACGGCCATAAACCCGAGTGCAGCTGCTGACTTAGCCGTTGCTGTGCATTTGGGTGTTGTTGTTTTTGCAGTCAAAAACAAGCACGGATTTTGTCCGTACGTCGACACCAGGCTCATCAAATGCGCGTTCCGGCCCGACCTCAACAAATGCCAGCAGGACTGGCAGTGCCCTGGCAAAGAGAAGTGCTGCAGCTCCGGCTGCGCCATGATCTGCACTCAGCCAGGTACGCAAGCCTCTATCGTGACCCAGCTAGGGGAAGGAAGGTCCATGCCATTTTATTTTTCCCATCGGCAGCCATGATATATCTATTACTGGATGAAAGCCTTGCCAACTCTCACTGACTTTTATGAAGCAACAGTTCATCGGCTCCTCTCGTCTGTCCACGGTGGACATCACCTCGGACACGTTCCCTCCTTTAGCTGCCACTCCATTAGTCTCGACCACTGGCCATGTCGAGTTGCGTGTTGCTTAGGAGGGATGATGGCACTTGCCATCACGCCCACGTGCCATCACGTCCACTTGCCATCACGTCCACGTGCCATCACGTCCACTTGCCATCACGTCCACTTGCCATCACGTGCCATCACGTCCACGTGCCATCACGCCCACTTGCCATCACGCCCGCGTGCCATCACGTCCACTTGCCATCACGTGCCATCACGTCCACTTGCCATCACGTCCACTTGCCATCACGTCCACGTGCCATCACATCCACTTGCCATCACGTCCACTTGCCATCACGTGCCATCACGTCCACGTGCCATCACGCCCACTTGCCATCACGCCCGCGTGCCATCACGTCCACTTGCCATCACGTCCACGTGCCATCACATCCACTTGCCATCACGTCCACGTGCCATCACGTCCACGTGCCATCACGTCCACTTGCCATCACGTCCACTTGCCATCACGTCCACGTGCCATCACGCCCACTTGCCATCACGCCCGCGTGCCATCACGCCCACTTGCCATCACGTCCACGTGCCATCACGTCCACTTGCCATCACGTCCACTTGCCATCACGTCCACTTGCCATCACGTCCACGTGCCATCACGTCCACGTGCCATCACGTCCACGTGCCATCACGTCCACGTGCCATCACGTCCACGTGCCATCACGTCCACGTGCCATCACGTCCACGTGCCATCACGTCCACTTGCCATCACGTCCACTTGCCATCACGTCCACTTGCCATCACGTCCACGTGCCATCACGTCCACGTGCCATCACGCCCACGTGCCATCACGCCCACGTGCCATCACGCCCACGTGCCATCACGTCCACTTGCCATCACGTCCACTTGCCATCACGTCCACTTGCCATCACGTCCACTTGCCATCACGTCCACTTGCCATCACGTCCACGTGCCATCACGTCCACTTGCCATCACGTGCCATCACGTCCACTTTCCACCACGTCCACGTGCCATCACGTCCACGTGCCAATGATGTCTCCTAACACCTTCTCTAATTCTTGTTCATGCACCCGGCTCTAAAACTTCTCATTTAGTTGAGTTTGCAATTTAATATAGAAAATATATTAATCGTGTTAATTGTGCGACCACTTTAAAGTGTTCCAATAACGCAAGCACAGGTTGTCTGAACTCTACCTTCTATTATTTTGGTTGAGCTTTTCCAGACGGCTCGCCAGGCAAGATGCTCCTTGTACTTGCCGGCTCAAATGGCTTCATGCCCGATCTGCTCGTCCCCTCGTGCTTGTGCGGTGCGTGTTCCAGTGAAGGCTGGGTCGTGCCCGGTCCGGGACTTCTCGAACATCGTCTGCATCCGCTATAACGACGGCTGCAGCAGTGACGACGACTGCCCTGACAAGCAGAAGTGCTGCAGCGTCCCGTGTGGGGTGGGCTGCGTGGATCCAGAGCCGGGTGAGATTGGGCCCCCCCCCCCCCCCACGACCACCAGGGGGAACGGGAGACATCTGTGGAGTTCCCGGCAGTTTCCGAGCGAGCACCTGTGTTGTGCTATTTGGAGATGAAATCCACATGATGAGCTTATTATTAGTGTACGAGAGTTGGCGTCCGTATTCTTATAGCTGGATCGATTCCCGTCATGTACCAGCCAAGCTGAATAGTAGATTTTGGGGGAGGGGGGGCGGGCGGGCAGCTTCACTTTGGGACGACCTGCCCAGTTGCTCACGAGTCTGGGTTTATAATTCTTCTGCTTGTTTTGTTTTAACTTTTCAGTGAAGGACCAGATCGGGAAGGAGTCTGATGAAGAGGAGAAGGAGGAGTAGAGTCCACGCCCAGCAGCTCCACGTGCTTCTTGTTGCTGCTGCTGCTGCTCCCGCTGCAGAGCGTCTCTCGTCCCGTGTCTGGGGCTTCGCGGTGACGCGACCGAGCTCGCTCGCGCCGGCTATCTGGATGCAGCCGCTCGCTATGGCAATTCAACAGCTCCCGTTGGCTGTCCAATAAAAGTGCTTTGCGCTGAATGCTGTTCAAGTGGCCCAGTGTCGTCCTTGTGCTGTGCTGTGCCTTCTGTGGTGCCGCGGGAGAGAACATCGCGCTTCCTGTGACTCCGAGCACGGAATATTCCAAATATTTGTGCAGTACCCCAAGAAGGGAATCAATATTTGTAGACCACCCCCACCCCCACCCCACCCTTGGTGTACTGGCCAGGGAAGGTAGAATACAACACTCGCTGAATTAATTGGCACCAAACGGACCGTATGAAACGGTCAAACAACCTTGAAAGCCAAAAAAACTATTGATTTACAAATAGATTTTGAAACGTTTTCAATAAAAAAATGGATGGATATGGACGTCTATACTCTTAGGTTTTTTTTTGTAAAGTCACATAGGTAAAAAAATAATAGAAATAAAATGAAAATAAATCAAATAAATCACGACGTTTTGGAGACAACACGAGTCTCCGTCTTCAGGTGGGACCGTCACAGCTAAATTTACTGTATCAGTACATTGATTTATTTTCATTTGTTATTATTTTATTTTTTACCTACGTGACTTTACCGAAAAAACCTAAGAGTATGAATCCTTGCAGTCATGAAAGCTTCAAATCTAGAAATGGACGTCTATACCAATACACTTGACCATAAAGCATTCACTTTTGCCAGCGTCAACTGGCCACGTTATTTACGTAAGGTTAAAAAAAATCTTCTTGGTAGCAGAGTTGGTATCCATGTGAGCTGGTGAGGCGTGGGCACGACCTGGAGCCGCGGAGGAAGCCACAGCTTCTGAAGGGGGGCGACTCCATCCCTAAAGCGGGAGGCTCTCCACGGCAAGAAAGTGGAAGACGGCGTGGACGAGAGGGATCCGCTTGGGTTGAGTGAGGAGCGGCTTCGCTCGCTACCGGGAACCGTGGAGCTTGTGTAGTGGGTTCGAATTAGGTGCACACACACGCAGCTTGGAGACAACACTATTTATTAAACGTTAAGTAATATAACACTGTACATGAGGTGGTGACCACCTTCCTCAACTCACTAATCACTCTGGAACACGACACAGACTGGACCAGGCGACGGGCTGCCTGGTCCAGGACGACGACCCGGGACTTGAGGACCGATGATGTCGTCTTCACTTCGGAGTTCAACAGCCACGCTCTGCATCCACACCACGCTTATATTCGCTCCGGCGTGGCCGACTCCGCCCAGGCCACGCCTCCCTTCCCAGGCCACGCCTCCCCCCACCTCACGGGAAGGTCTGGGTCCCTCCACCACGTGACCACCTAGGCACCCCCTTGGGGCCCCCAGCCCTCGTACGGGCCGACACAGTAGTGACGTCCTATGTCACTACACTTGCATGGTGCAGTGCGGCTCGGGGCGCACTGCACCCGGAGTAAGAGGCGCAGGGAGAGGGTCCGCAGAGTGCACATGGGGGGACATGAAAGGGGGTCCAGGCTTCAAGCGGTGAGCTCGGGGGTTAGACGAGGGGGTTGGGGTGGACAAAACATGGTCGTACAAATTTGAAGTTTTGTGGTGGTTCGGCTGTGGGGTCGAGCTCAGACGTGAACAATTCACTTGCGGTTTGAGCAAGTGATGGAGTGGGGGACGTGAACTGGGATGGGGAATGGGTGATGTGATTTTTTCCGGTTAAATCATATTAATCGTGGCACCAATTTATATGAAATCGGGTCTGTCACTTGAATTTGGTTGTTTAAAAATATATACATACGTAAAACGGTGGCAGCCAAGGAATGGATGAGATCCGCTTGTATGCGGGATGGATTGTTACATCGAATTGTAAGGTGTTGGTAGCTTGGGAAAGGCCTTGATTCAGCAGTTGATTGAACATGGCCGATGAGGTCTTCATATGTCCATTGTTCAGTGGTGGCCTTCCTTGTGGCGGAACGAAACGGCTGGCCCCTTCCGTGTACTGTGGGAGGAGGGTTCGAGCAGGTCCAGGGCCGCAGTAGGCGGAGTAACAAACGGGAGAGTCCTCGAGGTACTGCCCCTGGGAGACGGAGCGATGGCTGCCGCGGTTCGTTGCCATGTGAAGGAGAACGCGGTTTGGTTTCTTCACGGGACCCACGTGGAGCTGCTCTTGCCGGTTGTCGCGACCGCGTGGCTCTGCGGGCGCACTGCATTGTGGGCAGTGTTGGAGCGGCCCGAGCCTGACTCCGATATTACATCCACTCTTGTGTGCGCGCACCAACCCTCTGTTTAACCAGGAGATGAAATGCACTCGTGGAGTTGCCTGAAACGTCGCCTGTGTCCATGGTGCACTCCGCACGAACGCAACGCCGACAGTGCTCGCTGCACCATGCACACCCTGCACGCAGAGACACGTGACCCACAAGACCGGACTGAGAATCCTGAAACTCGCACTGCGAGCGGAGCACGTGATGAAGACGAGTTCAAGACTCGCCCGGCAGGAACGCTTTACACGATTAGCAATGCACATGAAACAAAACAAAAATCGGGTTCTCGCGTGAATATGACTGAGATGTCATCACGGGTGCATAAATGATAGGCCAATCGGGGCCCATGGAATTCCGTCCAATCAGGAGGATGGGACGGGCTTTAAGAGAGGAGGCGACACGTCTTGACCAGGTGAGGAGTGAGCCAGGTGAGGAGTGAACCAGGTGAGGAGTGCGGATGCAACCCACGTGCGTGGCGCTTCATCGGCGCTCAGCGTTGGGTGCTGTTCCCACTGTTCCGGTTCGTGGTTCGCTGAAGCCGTGGTCCTGTCGCAAGGATAGTCATTATTTCACTGCCGCAATTAGTGGTCGAATACGGGGATTTTGTATTTGGAGTCATTGTTCTGGGCCTGCGAAGAAGACAAGGACGTGTTAACTAATAAGGTCTTGAATGTCGCGCGTGCACGCATTCTTTGATAACTACACATGTGTAGTGAGTTCGAGGAGACGAGGTCGGAGTTGAGGCACACTCTTTTTATTAACTCAGGGACAGACACAATAGTTGAAGGGGTAACGGCCCCTTCACCCGTACTATGGGGAAACCCACCCTAGTACTAAGCCCTCTGTCCTGTTCCCAAGTCCTCCTCTTAATGGGCTACGGGAGGCTGTCTGATTTGGCCCTGGTAAGCACAGATCCCGGCACCAGCTAAGCCGGCCCTGCCCTCACAAGGGCAGAGGTCCGGGAGCTCTTGGGCCGCGCCACTGGCTTACCCAGCTCGGCCCTGAAAAGGGCAGCGAGACAGGGGAGTCCCAGGGCCTAATCTCCGACTCTTCGATCTTCACTGGTCAGCTTCGTGTCGAACTGGCCTCGAGCTCTCTGGCTCCCCGCCTTTTATAGAGATCCCCTTAGAGGGGCGGGGTCGTGGGGGATAACGGATGCGGACGTCGGTGTGGCCACCCGTGTGTGCGAGTGCAGACACCCCTGTGTTTCTCGTCCGCCGTTTCTCCCGTAATAACCCCTACACATGGATGACATTATTGTACACACACACGCGCGCCAAGCCGCTAACAGACATACGGTATTATTAATTGCCGTGCTTCAGTGTGATGGGCTTTGATTGGTAGAGCGTGCCATTGTGTAGTAATTGTGCTGAGTGTGAGAAGCTGTTGAGTGGAGATGCGTTTGAACTGACTACCGCCAGCATGACGCTGCCGTTCCCATCTCACAAGCAATTGGCAGGTGACATGCGGTGGGGTAAAGTGTGGGTACCCCCCTTTTCCTCTTCTAAAATGTTTGGGCAGCGGTGGGAGGAAGAGTAGGCCAAATACACTGGAGATCGCTAGAGCTTAATTTACTCAGTTCGCACCGTACGTAACCAACCGTAGTGGAGGTCTCTTCTGCCAGCAGTGGGGTGAGGCGAGCAGTTGCAGAGCTGCACCTGTACCGCACGCACGGCAATTACCGAGTTATATTGTTGTTGTGTCTCGATATGTGGTGACACGGTTGTTGCGTCTCTCGTTATGGTTATGAAGTCGTCGTGAACTCACTCCGCAATGTAAAACAACGAAGCCGCGGTGACGGCATCGCGGCGTGCATGATGGTGGGGGGGATGCCATCCAACTCCCGCCCCCCTCCCCGTCGCCGCACGACTCCCGACTCACGCGTGGAGCGCCGCCCGTCGCTCTTCGCGGCGAGGAGCTCAGCTCAGCCGAGCCACGGGAGGTCGCAGAACCTCCCCATCAGTGTGGGACTGTGGTCATACAGAACGGCCACCAACACCAGTGACGATTATCTAAACCCGTCCTGAACCTCCCCTAGGTCCACTCAGCCTAAAACAACTAAAGACCTAGTGCGTTCTGTAAACTATTAACCGAGGGACTACTGGCTTTCCGTTGCTCCCCCACTCTATCCCGCACGTTCCCTCTCGCCTTGGTCCCCATTCGTCAACAGGCGACCTCCGCCCACGAGTTCCTCCGACTCGCTCCTGAAGCTCGCTGGTCTCGTTCCCGAGCTCCCCCCGCGACCCCAGCCCCCCCCCCTCGCAGCCACCACCGTCACTGGTCCCCTCTGACAGATTCTCAGCATACGCGATCACTCATCAACCCCATTCAGCACATCCATCATTGAATGGGGATGTTTGAGTTGATTTGTTTGGGTGATTTTGTTTAACTCTCTTGCACTTCTGCCGTGGTGTTGGATTGTTTGTTGAAATGTTCTTACCCCATGCCCCGACGAGACATCTGTGAAAAAGAGCTTCATAGCTCATCGGATTCCTCCAGGATAAAAAAAAATCCGATTGTGAAACAAGGGGCCGTCCATACATGACGTCATGCACCTTGTGACGATGTGACGAGGGGGGGGGGGGTGAGAAATGTGACGTCACATCAAAATGCGTAACTTTAAATAAATATAAACGCGTTCTACTTAATTTAATAGTAGTTTTAATAAATGTTTTCTACTACAACATCAGAGTGCAGCGCCACATTAAATACGCACTACAATGACAATAGTTAAAGCGATTTGAAGCATGTTTTTTGGGGGGGGGGGCAGAGCTTTGTGACGTCATATTTGAGAGGGGGTCTGACTCTTTGTGAGGCCGTGTGACAAAGGGGGAGGGGGTAAAAAATCGTCCAAAATCGCGTGACGTCATTTATGGACGGCCCCCAACACCACGAGGGAGACAAAGGCGGCCGAGCGTAGTGCTGGCACACCCGCCCCCGAGTGTACCATTCCTGCCTTTACCGCTGCCACTCGCTAACATCACTTGCTCCAAAAGTCTGTTGAGGCTATACGGGGGATCTTTGTCTCGTGCTCCACTCTTGGGGTGAGCGGGTGAGTGGCCGGGGTGCTGGGAGGGGGGACGAGCGAGAGGAGGTTGGAGGTGGAGGAGGGGGGGGAGAGGTGGGAGAGGGGGGGGATGGTGGAGGAGGAGGGGGGGGAGAGGTGGGCGGGGGGAGGATGGAGGAGGGGATGGAGCAGCTTTATAAATCTGCAGGAACCAGCAGCAGCAGCCTCAGACGCCACCACGACGACGACGATGATGGCTCGGGTCTCTGCTTCGTCCCGACTTGCTCTGCCGATGATGATGATCGCGATGCTGCAGCTGCTGCTGCAGTCACCGTCGGCAGGTGAGTGCCACTGCTGCTGTTCTGTTGGAAGTCTAACTTCGCTCGGTACGTAGCCAGCCGTGATAATCGGATGTGTTGACGTTGGGGAGAGAGAGAGAGAGGGTGTCGCGATAGAACAGAGCTGGATGCATCGCATTGACAACACTCGCCCGTCACCTTCGTGCAGCGCCTCCCACGCGCGGGTGGAATCCGAGGGCTCTCACGACAGACATTACCTAGGAATGAAATTGAGAAAGATGCATCGGAGGAACAAACTGAGGAGCGCTCGGGGCTGCAGCCCCCAGGCATCACATTTCTGAGGGTCGAAGCAATGCAACCCTCCCGGTCATTTCGGTGAACAGCGAAACTGCAGCACTTAGGTCCACTTTAGAGGCAGCCTAATCTGGTGACTGAAGCCACAATGTCTGTGTGTGTGTGTCACTACGACATGGTGCTGGTCTTAAGCAAGTCCACTCAGCTCCACATCCTCCGTACCATCGCTTCTTCAGCCCGTGCCTCGCCCATGTAGCCCTCTCTCTCCAGCCCAAAAGAAGCTGATTGTGCATTGGTTGGGCATGCGGGGTACATCGCCCAGCCAACGCAGCTTTGCCTGCCGGAGAAGCTCGTGATGGGACTGTTCAGATCTTTCAAGGATCTGCGAGCTCCTCACACAATCCAGCCTGGTTAAAACCAGGATGGATCGTAGGCAGGTCAGCCGGAATATTTCTAACCGGTGCAGGTGATCGATTGGAGGGATCCACGTTTCTCAAGCATGGAGAAGGGAAGGCATAACTATGGCAGAGAAAACCCGAAGCTTCGCGTGGAGCGACATGCCAGGTAGCTTCCACACAGAATTACGCAGCTGATGAAAAAATGCCGCTCCTCTGTGGAGGAGGCTCGTGAAGGACGCTACTGGGAAGTTGGAGGCAGTCATCCTCCAACCACAGCAGAGGGTAAAGGGGCGACGCTCACAATAGCGAGCGGAGAGTCAGGCAACTAAAACGCAGAGAGGTGGCAGATCAGGGGGTGCAGGTGGTGCATCTGCCAGTCATCTCAGGCAGTCAACCCATAGCACCTGGGTATTTTCCGTGACCTGTCAGCGAGCCTTCCACACTTCACGTGGCCTCAACGTGTACCTAGCTTGGTACAAGCGCTGTGCTGACATCACTGCTACTTAGCGGCGAATGGCGCCTTTTATTATCGTGTTACGACCGAATATTTTCTCTCTAACGTTGATTTGGCTTCACAATGCGTGTATCAGATTTACAGATCCGGAGCTGAATTGACCGAGGTAAATAACAGTGGAGGTGTTTGCTATTATCGGGCATGGGTGGTGGTGAAGTAGTCAAGGCAAGGAACGGATTGCACAACTAAGGCGTCCTCCCCAAAGAATGAGTGCCCCGGGCCCCCTACACTTAACCTGGCCCTGCCCACGAGCACATGAGACCTTCGATTCCAAACGGCCCACGAGCGATGTCCATCAGCGAGCGATGTCCATCAGCGAGCGATGTCCATCAGCGCTGCCGGCGTCTTGGCCGCACGAATCGACTCCTCGGGAAGAATGTGAGCTGCAGACTCCGTGTTGAGTTCGCCCGGTCACCACTGTCGCTGCAAGGAAGAGAGACGTTCTCCAGCCTGATGTGAATATTCGATGTCCAGTATAGATCTTGGGGAGGGGCCGAGTGACCGTCGGAGATGTTTCTGCGGAAAGAGTGACGGCGGGTACAGCGGTGCGTGACGAGGCGCTCCGTTGTGCGAAAGGCGACGCGGGGATCTTTGCATTTGTCGGCCGAGCGTCACTCCGCCAAGGCAGCCCCGGCTCCGCCTGGGGCTCAGCCCTCGCACCGCACAACGCTGCGGTGCTCAGCGCCTTCTGTCCGGCTGGGGCGACCCTCGCTGCGTCTCTGCCTGCTAGTCGCGTGCCTGCTCGTGTGCCCTGACCAGGGTGACAGTGCCCTGACCAGGGTGACGGTGCCCTGTTTCTATTTCGATTTCCCCGACCAGTGGCCGTGAAGCCCGGCTCCTGCCCTACGCCGCCCCCTGGCGCCGTGGGGACGTGCGACGAGGCGTGCACGGACGACGAGAGCTGCCCCGGCGAGCAGAAGTGCTGCAGCAACGGCTGTGGCCACGGCTGCGTGCAGCCGCAGGTCCTCGGGCCGAGCGGCGTGAAGTTGCCGGTTCTCAAGCCGATCCAAGTGGAGCTGGGAGAGGCGAGCCTGAGCAACGGGACGCTCCGAGGTCGGTCGAGTTTCTCACGGCACTCTGCGGACGAACAGAAGTCACCCTCGTCGGTGTAGGGGGGAGCGGTTGGGATGGGCGGGTGGAGGAGGGTTGCGACATATTGCAAGGTGGAGCGGGCGGGCGTAGTCGGCTGCTATTGCTCTGAAGAATTGGTACTCACCCCCTTGTGCTCCCCCCTGTGACCTCTCTACCCCCCCCGTGACCCCTGTGCCCCCCCCCGTGACCTCTGTACCCCCCCCGTGACCTCTGTGCCCCCCCGTGACCCCTGTGCTCCCCCCCGTGACCTCTCTACCCCCCGTGACCCCTGTGCCCCCCCCCGTGACTTCTGTACCCTCCCCCGTGACCTCTCTACCCCCCCCTGACCCCTGTGCTCCCCCCTGTGACCTCTCTACCCCCCCGTGACCCCTGTGCCCCCCCCGCCCCCCCACTTGCCTGTGTGTAGGCAGAGTGGATCCAGAGGTGAGGCCCGGGTGCTGTCGGAACCCGGGCCCCTTCCTCACCAAAAACTGCGATTGTAAGAACGACCTCTGCCACAGCGACGGCGAATGCCCCGGCGTCCGGAAGTGCTGCCCGCACCCGTGTGGGAATCGCTGTGAAGACGTGAAGTCAGGTGGGAGGGACGCATTGGGACACGGGGCATGGGGGGACAGGGAGACACAGAGGGACACGGGGGACATGGGATGTGGGGAGAGAGGGGGACAAAGAGGGACACGGGGACACAAGACACGTGGCCAATTTGTCACTGCTGTTCCACCGGGCGTCGCGTCATCAAGCGGCGTACAACCACACCGCGCATCTCGGACAAGGTGCGCAGATCGACAGGCACGTGTTCACATCGACAGGCGCGTGTTCACATCGACAGGCGCGTGTTCGTATGTGCACGGTTGGACGGATCCATGGAGATCGTGCGGACTGATGTCAACTGAGGAATCGGAAGCGTCGCCACCACCCCCAGGGTGAAGGTTACCGTCGCCTGCTCCTTGTCATGAATGGGGGGGAGGTGACTGGGCCTTGAGTGACAGGTGGAGGGAGGAGCCTGGGGAGAAACAGACAGGAAGGGAGGAGCCAGGAGGGGTGCTCGGGCGCCGTGATTTTAATATAAAGCAGTGGAAGAGTGAGACGGGCGCCTCCAACCCAACCCCATCGTGTGCTGCTGGGAACCTCGAGGGCGACGCGGGGCACCCGTTCATATTCTGCAGTGCTAAGAGAGAGGATGAATCTGGGTCTGCACAAGTCTGTTGAGCCCGGAGGTGCGAATAAGTTGATGGTTGGGAGTGTAGGGATGATGGGGGGGGGGGGTGTGGAGCCGGAGAAACGCGCACACAGGAGCAGGTTTAAAGCATCTTTATGATATATCTGTATTATATATCTTTATGATATATAATGCAGGTGTAGAGCAGGACTCGGTCCCCCGGCTTCAAGGATCACTCTCTCGCTACCCCCCCCTCTCTCCCCAAGCTACCCCGCACGTCTCTGCTACAGCCCCCTTCTTCCCGCTCCCCTCGGGACATCGTCTCCCAACTCTCTCCCCTTCTCCCTTCCGGTCCCCCGTTTTTATCCCCCTTCTTCGGGCTCCTTTTCCGTCCCCCTTCCCACACTCGCCCCTCGCTCGCTCCTCGCGGCACTCCTCTACACAGATGTAGTGTCAGCAATTTGGAGACAAGAGTTTCCAGGAGGCACCTTCTTTATTCAACACCTTCACACTTCACAGGTTCGCCCGTACACTCTCCGTGGTCGCCTAGCCTAGCCTAAACACAACCCTGACCGTGTAACACTGACGGCGCTGACCGAGACGGCCAACAACTCTCCGGCCGTGCAAAATCTAGCGAAGACGGCAGCGACGAAGGCGGCAAGACGACAGAGACGACGAGACGAGTCCAGTCCGAGAACCGGCAGCCCTGAGCTCCCGCTCTCAGCTCTTTTTATGCTCCCTGCATGGCCTGGCTCCGCCCTGGCCGCGCCTCCGTTCTCGAACCCTCCAGCAGGTTCCAAGGGCTTCCAGATGGGGTCTTCCATGACCCTTGCCCCAGTTCCTCCGCCCTGCCGACACACCCATGTATATGCTCACCGGCGTGTGTACTGTTTGTCCACCGCAGTTGCCGCTACTGGGCACCAGCCGGCACTATTACACTACACAGGTGTGCAGACGTGAGCCATGGATCAAGGCCATGGCCATAAAATGACTTTTCAAAT
This sequence comes from Lethenteron reissneri, assembly GCF_015708825.2. Taxonomy (NCBI): domain Eukaryota; kingdom Metazoa; phylum Chordata; class Hyperoartia; order Petromyzontiformes; family Petromyzontidae; genus Lethenteron; species Lethenteron reissneri. Next base: position 12,325,309 of record NC_083824.1, read on the forward strand.
GTTATCGGAGAGTGGAGGGCAGAAAGTTAGTTTACATTCGTGATATTTCAGGTAACTTGGTGAACTGGTCAAGTGTTTTCCAATTCTCAACAGGTGTGTGCCTTGGTTAAGTGATTTCTGAGTAGGTTAATTTTTAAAGGTACAGTACGGGTTCGTGTGCGTGATTGTATTTTAGTTTTTTAGGCAGCGAAATAGCCCAGGAGAGATATTATTCACAGGTGATTTCAGAGTCCTTCAGGCAAAGAAAGATAATCCTGGAGCCGAGTGTTACAGGCAGATGGGTCGATACATAAAAGGTGTGAACAGGTTTCAATGTTACTGGCAGAGTCATAATTCGGCCACTCCCGGCCATCGCGGTGTCTGGTTGGTGGCCATGCCCCAACTCCGGTGTGTGCTTTCAAAGGGGGAGCGTTCGATGTCGATGACCCTCCCAGGCCTCCACATTTCTGCAACCTGACATCTTGCAGGCGTTCGACGGCTCCAGTACCGCCGAGTATGGAGGCTGGGAGTCTGAGGCTGCACGCTTTTCCCGAGTCTAGTTCAGGGGTCTAAGGCGGCAAGCTGCTCCTACATCGGAGCACGGGGGTCTGAGGCTGCGAGCCGATCGTGTACGAGGCCAGATCTGTTACCTGAGTCAAGACTCTACTGTGCGGTTGGGTGACTTCCAGGGCGAGACACGAGTTGTTGTGCTAAATATTAAAGCGTTCTTCGATTCGGTTGACTGTGTCGCAGAATGGCTGAGCACTAAGAGCTCGGGTGGGATGGACGGCTTTACGAGGGGTTTGGAGAGAAGTCCCAATGGACCCCGACAGAAGCGACGTAAATCTCACTGTCATTTGAGAGCCATGCTTCGTGGGTGCAGTTGCTAAAGTGGCCCTGGGGAGCGGTAACGTCGCAGTTAGCGCGTTGTGCCAGAAACCCGAGTTCGATTCCGCTCACACCAGTGACAATTATCTTAACCGGTCCGGGATTCCCTGAGGTCGACTAAGTCTCAAATGATGACCTGGTGCGGTGTGTAATCATCGCTGCTAGGGAGACAAAGGCGGCCTGATGTGGTGGACAACCACCCCCTGGTGTGCCAATCCGACCTTCGTAGGTGCTAAGAATACACGGGGGATCTTGGTCACTGTGCGATTGTTTCTCAGGGAAGCCCAAGGCCGGCGAGTGTCTGTTTGTGAACACGAGGCTCATCCGCTGCGCTTTCCAGCCCGGCGATTGCAGCGAGGACTGCCAGTGCCCCGGAGAGCAGAAGTGCTGCAACACGGGCTGCACGATGGCCTGCACCACGCCCGGTACGCCATCCTCCATCGTTTCAGGGACATGGGGACACAGCACATAGGGACGGACAATGAGACAGGGGGACAGGGATGCACATAGCATGGGGATACGGGGGACATGGGCAGAGCCGTCCCCGGGATACACGGCGAATCGGGGCGACCGCCCTGGGCCCCCACGTTTTGACGTCACGGCGTCAGATGTAACACTTCCGGTTTAATCTTGATTTTAAGCTTTCGTGACTGCAGAAATCCATACTCTTTTGTTCTTTCGGTAAAGTCACGTAGATAGAAAATTAATAGATCACGACGTTTAGATCGTAACACAAGCGACCGTCTTCAGGTGAGAGAGAGAGCTGCTGAGACGAGGCCTTGTGTAGGCCTGAGATGGGTGCAGCCTCAGGGAAGGAGGGCGGGGCTAGAGATGGTCTCCCTGAGGCTGTGGAAGTGGCTATTGAATTATGGGCATGGGCACATGGGTTGCACAGAAACATTGCACGCACACACAGGGTATGGGGACACGGGGGCTGCGCCGAGTGAGTTGCGGGTGCATTAAGATGCTCCGTAAACCAAATTTCGGCTTGTGGTTGTCGAACGTAACGGGTTGATGATGCACGTGGCCCGATTTCATTTCCCCCGCAGCGATCGTGAAGCCCGGCTCCTGCCCAGCGATTCCCGTTGGCTTCAAGCCGACGTGCAACATTCGCTGCCTCAACGACGACAGCTGCCTCGACGACCAGAAATGCTGCAGCAACGGCTGTGGCCGGCAGTGCTTGAGACCGGCCTCGGGTATTGGTGAGTGTGTAGAGAGAGTGCTGTGCCAGGCACGCTCACCAGTCGCTCACCGCCTCATCACGCCGAGCATGCTCACCAGTCGCCTTGTTATTTGAGAGCAGCTGCTGCGTGGGTGACGCTGCTGAGGTGGCCCTATCCCGTGCAATTGTTTCTCAGGGAGGCCCAAACCCGGCAAGTGTCCATTTGTGGAGACGGCGCTCACCCGCTGTGCTTTCCACCGCGACCTCAACGAGTGCAGCGAGGACTGGCAGTGCCCCGGGGAGCAGAAGTGCTGCAGCAACAGCTGTGGCCACGGCTGCGTGGAGCCAGAGGATCTCATTCTGAACGACGCAGAGCTGGGTAAGGCGAGCGTGAGCAACGGGATGGGCCTCGGTCGGTAGAGTTTGTAACGGCACCCTGGGGTTGTCCAGCAGTCCCCTCATCAGCGGGGGGGGAGAGTGTTGGGATTGGCAGGCAGAGGTGGCAGCGGTGGGGGTGGCTGGGCGGAGCGGTGGAGATGGGCGGGTGGAGGAGGGTGCGGCGGTGGGGATGGACGGGGAGCAGGTTCCCATCCTGGGGAGCGCTCCAGACGGGCAGCAGAAATAATTGCACTCCCTCCCTAGAAGGAAGGCCGTGGAACTGATGGGATTTCTTTCAAGGATACTTGTACATTTGTATATGGTGGAACATATATGGTAAGGAGGAGCAGGTGGGCATAGTCAACTTCTATTGATCTGAAGGATCGGTTCTCATCCCCCGCCCCCTTGACCCCTTTGTGCGACGGTGCCCTGACCAGGGTGACGGTGCCGTGACCAGGGTGACGATGTCCATGCTTCCAATTCGATTTCTCTGACAGTGGCCGTGAAGCCCGGCTCCTGCCCTACGCCGCCTCCTGACACCGTGGGGTCGTGCGACGAGGCGTGCACGGACGACGAGAGCTGCCCCGGCGAGCAGAAGTGCTGCAGCAACGGCTGTGGCCACAGCTGCGTGCAGCCGCAGGTCCTCTGGCTGAGCGATGTGAAGTTGCCGGTTCTCAAGCCGATCCCAGTGGAGCCGGGTGAGGCGAGCGTGAGCAACGGGAGAGTTTGTAACGGCCCCCTGGGGCTGTCGAGCTGTCCCCTCGTCGGTGGGGATGGGCCGGTGGAGGGGTGGGACACACAGAGGAGGTCGTCGAATATCCGGCGGCTTCGAGGGGAAGGGGGTGCCGGATTTTCAAAAACGTCAGGTGTTTACTTCATTATTTTAAAGTAACTTTTTCTCCAGATTCCTGTATAGCATGTTTTTAGGTGTATATGTACAGTCAGGGAAAAAAGTATTTGATCCCCTGCTGATTTTGTACGTTTGTCCACTGACAAAGAAATGATCAGTCTATAATTTTAATGGTAGGTTTATTTGAACAGTGGGACAGAATAACAACAAATATATCCAGAAAAACGCATGTCAAAAATGTTATAAATTTATTTGCATTTTAATGATGGAAATAAGTATTTGACCCCTCTGCAAAACATGACTTAGTACTTGGTGGCAAAACACTTGTTGACAATCACAGAGGTCAGACGTTTCTCGTAGTTGGCCACCAGGTTTTCACACTTCTCAGGAGAGATTTTGTCCCACTCCTCTTTGCAGATCTTCTCCAAGTCATTAAGGTTTCGAGGCTGACGTTTGGCAACTCGAACCTTCAGCTCCCTCCACAGATTTTCTATGGGATTAAGGTCTGGAGACTGGCTAGGCCACTCCAGGACCTTAATGTGCTTCTTCTTGTGCCACTCCTTTGTTGCCTTGGCCGTGTGTTTTGGGTCATTGTCATGCTGGAATACCCATCCACGACCCATTTTCAATGCCCTGTCTGAGGGAAGGTTCTCACCCAAGATGTGACGGTACATGGCTCCGTCCATCGTCCCTTTGATGCGGTGAAATTGTCCTGTCCCCTTAGCAGAAAAACACCCCCAAAGCACAATGTTTCCACCTCCATGTTTGACGGTGGGGATGGTGTTCTTGGGGTCATAGGCAGCATTCCTTCTCCAAACACGGCGAGTTGAGTTGATGCCAAAAAGCTCCATTTTGGTCTCATCTGATCACAATACTTTCACCCAGTTGTCCTCTGAATCATTCAGATGCTCATTGGCAAACTTCAGACGATCATGTATATGTGCTTTCTTGAGCAGGGGGGACCTTGCGGGCACTGCAGCATTTCAGTCCTTCACGGCATAGTGTGTTACCAACTGTTTTCTTGGTGACTATGGTCCCAGCTGCCTTGAGATCATTGACAAGATTCCTCCCGTGTAGTTCTGGGCTGATTCCTCCCCGTTCTCATGATCATTGCAACTCCACGAGGTGAGATCTTGCATGGAGCCCCAGGCCGAGGGAGATTTACAGTTCTTTTGTGTTTCTTCCATTTGAAAATAATCGCACCAACTGTTGTCATCTTCTCACCAAGCTGCTTGGCGATGGTCTTGTAGCCCATTCCAGCCTTGTGTAGGTCTACAATCTTGTCCCTGACATCCTTGGAGAGCTCTTTAGTCTTGGCCATGGTGGAAAGTCTGGAATCTGATTGATTGATTGCTTTTGTAAACAGGTGTCTTTTATACAGGTAACAAGCTGAGATTAGGAGCACTCCTTTTAAGAGCGTGCTCCTAATCTCAGCTTGTTACCTGTATAAAAGACACCTGGGAGCCAGAAATCTTTCTGATTGAGAGGGGGTCAAATGCTTATTTCCCTCATTAAAATGCAATCAATTTATAACCTTTTTTGACATGCGTTTTTCTGGATTTTGTTGTTGTTATTCTGTCTCACTGTTCAAATAAACCTACCATTAAAATTATAGACTGATCATTTCTTTGTCAGTGGGCAAACGTACAAAATCAGCAGGGGATCAAATACTTTTTTCCCTCACTGTACATGAATTTTTGTGTTTTTTTGTGTTTACTATGAAATTGGAATAAATAAACATCCGAATTATCCTACTATAAAAAGTTACTGTATTTGCGTGCTCATCAATTGCCGAAGAATGCCGGATCGCACTGTATATTTTAAGTTTTTATTACTGGAGTTATTAGTCATGAAAAATGTATTATACGTGCAGTATTTTCATTATTTAAGTTTTATGTAGTGTATAATGGTATATAATATTTGACACACATGGTTCCGATCACTGAACTGGTTACAGCCCTTGGAGCGGTTTTGCCGGATCGAACCAGAACCCCTGAATAATGGTAAAAGCTATACAATCGCGCCGGATAATTGATGATCAACTGTACATGGAAGGAGGAGCAGGCGGGACTAGTCGGCTTCTATTGGCCTGAAGGATCGGTTCTCACCCCCCGCCCCCTTGACCCCGGGGTGACCGCTGCCCAGAGTGACGGTGACCTGACCAGGGTGACGATGTCCATGCTTCCAATTCGATTTCTCTGACAGTGGCCGTGAAGCCCGGCTCCTGCCCTACGCCGCCTCCTGACACCGTGGGGACGTGCGACGAGGCGTGCACGGACGACGAGAGCTGCCCCGGCGAGCAGAAGTGCTGCAGCAACGGCTGTGGCCACAGCTGCGTGCAGCCGCAGGTCCTCTGGCTGAGCGATGTGAAGTTGCCGGTTCTCAAGCCGATCCCAGTGGAGCCGGGTGAGGCGAGCGTGAGCAACGGGAGAGTTTGTAACGGCCCCCTGGGGCTGTCGAGCTGTCCCCTCGTCGGTGGGGATGGGCCGGTGGAGGGGTGGGACACACAGAGGAGGTCGTCGAATATCCGGCGGCTTCGAGGGGAAGGGGGTGCCGGATTTTCAAAAACGTCAGGTGTTTACTTAATTATTTTAAAGTAACTTTTTCTCCAGATTCCTGTATAGCATGTTTTTAGGTATATATGTACAGTGAGGGAAAAACGTATTTGATCCCCTGCTGATTTTGTACGTTTGCCCACTGACAAAGAAATGATCAGTCTATAATTTTAATGGTAGGTTTATTTGAACAGTGAGAGACAGAATAACAACAAATATATCCAGAAAAACGCATGTCAAAAATGTTATAAATTGATTTGCATTTTAATGATGGAAATAAGTATTTGACCCCTCTGCAAAACATGACTTAGTACTTGGTGGCAAAACACTTGTTGACAATCACAGAGGTCAGACGTTTCTCGTAGTTGGCCACCAGGTTTGCACACATCTCAGGAGGGATTTTGTCCCACTCCTCTTTGCAGATCTTCTCCAAGTCATTAAGGTTTCGAGGCTGACGTTTGGCAACTCGAACCTTCAGCTCCCTCCACAGATTTTCTATGGGATTAAGGTCTGGAGACTGGCTAGGCCACTCCAGGACCTTAATGTGCTTCTTCTTGTGCCACTCCTTTGTTGCCTTGGCCGTGTGTTTTGGGTCATTGTCATGCTGGAATACCCATCCACGACCCATTTTCAATGCCCTGGCTGAGGGAAGGAGGTTCTCACCCAAGATTTGACGGTACATGGCACCGTCCATCGTCCCTTTGATGCGGTGAAGTTGTCCTGTCCTCTTAGCAGAAAAACACCCCCAAAGCATAATGTTTCCACCTCCATGTTTGACGGTGGGGATGGTGTTCTTGGGGTCATAGGCAGCATTCCTCCTCATCCAAACACGGCGAGTTGAGTTGATGCCAAAAAGCTCCATTTTGGTCTCATCTGACCACAACACTTTCACCCAGTTGTCCTCTGAATCATTCAGATGCTCATTGGCAAACTTCAGACGGGCATGTATACGTCCTTTCTTGAGCAGGGGGGACCTTGCGGGCACTGCAGCATTTCAGTCCTTCACAGCATAGTGTGTTACCAACTGTTTTCTTGGTGACTATGGTCCCAGCTGCCTTGAGATCATTGACAAGATCCTCCCGTGTAGTTCTGGGCTGATTCCTCACCGTTCTCATGATCATTGCAACTCCACGAGGTGAGATCTTGCATGGAGCCCCAGGCCGAGGGAGATTGACAGTTCTTTTGTGTTTCTTCCATTTGCAAATAATCGCACCAACTGTTGTCACCTTCTCACCAAGCTGCTTGAAGATGGTCTTGTAGCCCATTCCAGCCTTGTGTAGGTCTACAATCTTGTTCCTGACACATCCGTGGAGAGCTCTTTGGTCTTGGCCATGGTGGAGAGTTTGAAATCTGATTGATTGCTTTTGTAAACAGGTGTCTTTTATACAGTTAACAAGCTGAGATTAGGAGCACACTCTTAAAGGAAGTGCTCCTAATCTCAGCTTGGTACCTGTATAAAAGACACCTGGGAGCCAGAAATCTTTCTGATTGAGAGGGGGTCAAATACTTATTTCCCTCATTAAAATGCAATCAATTTATAACCTTTTTTGACATGCTTTTTTCTGGATTTTGTTGTTGTTATTCTGTCTCTCACTGTTCAAATAAACCTACCATTAAAATTATAGACTGATCATTTCTTTGTCAGTGGGCAAACGTACAAAATCAGCAGGGGATCAAATACTTTTTTCCCTCACTGTATATGTATTTTTGTGTTTTTTATTTGTTTACTATGAAATTGGAATAAATAAACATCCGAATTATCCTACTATAAAAAGTTACTGTATTTGCGTGCTCATCAATTGCCGAAGAATGCCGGATCGCACTGTATATTTTAAGTTTTTATTACTGGAGTTATTAGTCATGAAAAATGTATTATACGTGCAGTATTTTCATTATTTAAGTTTTATGTAGTGTATAATGGTATGTAATATTTGACACACGTGGTTCCGATCACTGAACTGGTTACAGCCCTTGGAGCGGTTTTGCCGGTTTTGCCGGATCGAACCAGAACCCCTGAATAATGGTAGAAGCTATACAATCGCGCCGGATAATTGATGATCAACTGTACATGGAAGGAGGAGCAGGCGGGACTAGTCGGCTTCTATTGGCCTGAAGGATCGGTTCTCACCCCCCGCCCCCTTGACCCCGGGGTGACCGCTGCCCAGAGTGACGGTGACCTGACCAGGGTGACGATGTCCATGCTTCCAATTCGATTTCTCTGACAGTGGCCGTGAAGCCCGGCTCCTGCCCTACGCCGCCTCCTGACACCGTGGGGACGTGCGACGAGGCGTGCACGGACGACGAGAGCTGCCCCGGCGAGCAGAAGTGCTGCAGCAACGGCTGTGGCCACAGCTGCGTGCAGCCGCAGGTCCTCTGGCTGAGCGATGTGAAGTTGCCGGTTCTCAAGCCGATCCCAGTGGAGCCGGGTGAGGCGAGCGTGAGCAACGGGAGAGTTTGTAACGGCCCCCTGGGGCTGTCGAGCTGTCCCCTCGTCGGTGGGGATGGGCCGGTGGAGGGGTGGGACACACAGAGGAGGTCGTCGAATATCCGGCGGCTTCGAGGGGAAGGGGGTGCCGGATTTTCAAAAACGTCAGGTGTTTACTTAATTATTTTAAAGTAACTTTTTCTCCAGATTCCTGTATAGCATGTTTTTAGGTATATATGTACAGTGAGGGAAAAACGTATTTGATCCCCTGCTGATTTTGTACGTTTGCCCACTGACAAAGAAATGATCAGTCTATAATTTTAATGGTAGGTTTATTTGAACAGTGAGAGACAGAATAACAACAAATATATCCAGAAAAACGCATGTCAAAAATGTTATAAATTGATTTGCATTTTAATGATGGAAATAAGTATTTGACCCCTCTGCAAAACATGACTTAGTACTTGGTGGCAAAACACTTGTTGACAATCACAGAGGTCAGACGTTTCTCGTAGTTGGCCACCAGGTTTGCACACATCTCAGGAGGGATTTTGTCCCACTCCTCTTTGCAGATCTTCTCCAAGTCATTAAGGTTTCGAGGCTGACGTTTGGCAACTCGAACCTTCAGCTCCCTCCACAGATTTTCTATGGGATTAAGGTCTGGAGACTGGCTAGGCCACTCCAGGACCTTAATGTGCTTCTTCTTGTGCCACTCCTTTGTTGCCTTGGCCGTGTGTTTTGGGTCATTGTCATGCTGGAATACCCATCCACGACCCATTTTCAATGCCCTGGCTGAGGGAAGGAGGTTCTCACCCAAGATTTGACGGTACATGGCACCGTCCATCGTCCCTTTGATGCGGTGAAGTTGTCCTGTCCTCTTAGCAGAAAAACACCCCCAAAGCATAATGTTTCCACCTCCATGTTTGACGGTGGGGATGGTGTTCTTGGGGTCATAGGCAGCATTCCTCCTCATCCAAACACGGCGAGTTGAGTTGATGCCAAAAAGCTCCATTTTGGTCTCATCTGACCACAACACTTTCACCCAGTTGTCCTCTGAATCATTCAGATGCTCATTGGCAAACTTCAGACGGGCATGTATACGTCCTTTCTTGAGCAGGGGGGACCTTGCGGGCACTGCAGCATTTCAGTCCTTCACAGCATAGTGTGTTACCAACTGTTTTCTTGGTGACTATGGTCCCAGCTGCCTTGAGATCATTGACAAGATCCTCCCGTGTAGTTCTGGGCTGATTCCTCACCGTTCTCATGATCATTGCAACTCCACGAGGTGAGATCTTGCATGGAGCCCCAGGCCGAGGGAGATTGACAGTTCTTTTGTGTTTCTTCCATTTGCAAATAATCGCACCAACTGTTGTCACCTTCTCACCAAGCTGCTTGAAGATGGTCTTGTAGCCCATTCCAGCCTTGTGTAGGTCTACAATCTTGTTCCTGACACATCCGTGGAGAGCTCTTTGGTCTTGGCCATGGTGGAGAGTTTGAAATCTGATTGATTGCTTTTGTAAACAGGTGTCTTTTATACAGTTAACAAGCTGAGATTAGGAGCACACTCTTAAAGGAAGTGCTCCTAATCTCAGCTTGGTACCTGTATAAAAGACACCTGGGAGCCAGAAATCTTTCTGATTGAGAGGGGGTCAAATACTTATTTCCCTCATTAAAATGCAATCAATTTATAACCTTTTTTGACATGCTTTTTTCTGGATTTTGTTGTTGTTATTCTGTCTCTCACTGTTCAAATAAACCTACCATTAAAATTATAGACTGATCATTTCTTTGTCAGTGGGCAAACGTACAAAATCAGCAGGGGATCAAATACTTTTTTCCCTCACTGTATATGTATTTTTGTGTTTTTTATTTGTTTACTATGAAATTGGAATAAATAAACATCCGAATTATCCTACTATAAAAAGTTACTGTATTTGCGTGCTCATCAATTGCCGAAGAATGCCGGATCGCACTGTATAATTTCAGTTTTTATTACTGGAGTTATTAGTCATGAAAAATGTATTATACGTGCAGTATTTTCATTATTTAAGTTTTATGTAGTGTATAATGGTATGTAATATTTGACACACGTGGTTCCGATCACTGAACTGGTTACAGCCCTTGGAGCGGTTTTGCCGGTTTTGCCGGATCGAACCAGAACCCCTGAATAATGGTAGAAGCTATACAATCGCGCCGGATAATTGATGATCAACTGTACATGGAAGGAGGAGCAGGCGGGACTAGTCGGCTTCTATTGGCCTGAAGGATCGGTTCTCACCCCCCGCCCCCTTGACCCCGGGGTGACCGCTGCCCAGAGTGACGGTGACCTGACCAGGGTGACGATGTCCATGCTTCCAATTCGATTTCTCTGACAGTGGCCGTGAAGCCCGGCTCCTGCCCTACGCCGCCTCCTGACACCGTGGGGACGTGCGACGAGGCGTGCACGGACGACGAGAGCTGCCCCGGCGAGCAGAAGTGCTGCAGCAACGGCTGTGGCCACGGCTGCGTGCAGCCGCAGGTCCTCTGGCTGAGCGATGTGAAGTTGCCGGTTCTCAAGCCGATCCCAGTGGAGCCGGGTGAGGCGAGCGTGAGCAACGGGAGAGTTTGTAACGGCCCCCTGGGGCTGTCGAGCTGTCCCCTCGTCGGTGGGGATGGGCCGGTGGAGGGGTGGGACACACAGAGGAGGTCGTCGAATATCCGGCGGCTTCGAGGGGAAGGGGGTGCCGGATTTTCAAAAACGTCGGGTGTTTACTTAATTATTTTAAAGTAACTTTTTCACCAGATTCCTGTATAGGATGTTTTTAGGTGTATATGTATATATATTGTTTTTGTGTTTAAAATTTGTTTACGATGAAATTGGAATAAATAAACATCTGAATTATCCTACTGTAAAAAGTTACCGTATTTGGGTGCTCATCAATTGCCGAAGAATGCCGAATTACATCAAATGTTCACCGGATCGCACTGTATATTTTCAGTTTTTATTACTGGAGTTATTAGTCATGAAGAATGTATTATACGTGCAGTATTTTCATTATTTAAGTTTTATGTAGTGTATAATGGTATGTAATATTTGACACATGGTTCTGATCACTGAACTGGTTACAGCCCTTGGAGCGGTTTTGCCGGATCGAACCAGAACCCCTGAATAATGTTAGAAACTGTACAATCGCGCCAGATAATTGATGATCAACTGTACATGGAAGGAGGATCAGGCGGGCCTAGTCGGCTTCTATTGGCCTGAAGGATCGGTTCTCACCCCCCGCCCCCATGACCCTTGTGCCCCCCCCCCACCCCCCTTGCCTGTGTGTAGGCAGAGTGAAGCCAGAGGTGAGGCCCGGGTGCTGTCGAGATCCGGACCCCTTCCACATCCAATTCTGCATATGGAAGAACGACCTCTGCCGCGGTGACGGCGAATGCCCCGGCGCCCAGAAGTGCTGCCCGCACCCGTGTGGGAATCGCTGTGAAGACGTGAAGCCAGGTGGGAGGGACGCGGAGGGACGTGGGGGGAAACCGGGAGACGCAGAGGGACACGGGGCATGGGGAGACAGAGGGACACGGGGCATGGGGAGACAGGGAGACACAAAGGGAAGCAGGGGACACAGAGGGGCATGGGGTCAGAGAGGGACACAGGGACACGTCTCCAAAGTGTCACTGCTGTTCCACTGGGCATCGCTGATGAGGGCGCATCACCAAGCGGCGTACAGCCGCTCCGCGAATCACGGAAAAGGTGCGCACATCGACAGGCACCTGTCCGTACGCGCATGGTTAGACGGACGCATCGCGAGCTTAGGGACTGTTGTCACCTGAGGAATCCAAGGGTCGTCGCACCCCCAGGATGAAGGTTATGGATTTGTGTTTTTATTCTTCGAGAGCCACGCTGCGTCGGTGCAGCTGGTGATGTGGCCCTGGGGAGTGGTAGCATAGCGGGAGAGCAAACTGCGCTGCGAACCCGGATACCCGACTTCGATTCCCGCTCATAGCCAACACCAGCGATGATTACCTGAATTGGTCCTGAGCATCCCCTAGGTGTTGGTACCACCCACCCCCTTGTGTGCCCTTCCAGCTTTCATAGGTGCTACTCACTAACAGCAATTGCCCCAACAGTCTATTAAAGGCTACACGGGGAGCGTCGTCTGTCGCCCGTGCCATTCTTCTTTTCAGTGAAGCCCAAGCCCGGAGAGTGTCCGTTTGTGGACACGAGGCTCATCCGCTGCGCGTACCGCCCACCGCTGTGCAGCGCGGACTGGCAGTGCCCCGGGGAGCAGAAGTGCTGCAACACGGGCTGCGTGACGGCCTGCAGCCAGCCCGGTACACCGTCCTGCGTCGTTATAGCCTAGTGGAGGTCACGGCATCCTCACCACCATCACCACCATCACCACCACCACCATCACCACCATCACCACCATTATCGTCATCGTCACCGTAATTTTTAGATCTCTCCGCAGCAGCAACGTGTCTCAGCAGCACTCATTGTGTACTGCAGTCGAGCGAGTAATAGAACAGGTGCAGCCATCGTGCTATCTCCCTTCTGTCCACAGCAGGGAGATCCTTGCCTAAGTAGGCTGCAAGTGACAGCGGAGTGAGTGCTCCCTGAGGATCAGTGTGATATTCGTGCAGGAAGATTAACACATGGCACGTGAGTGTCACGCTGACAGAACGACGAAAAAACGACTGAGCAGCACCAAGATCTGTTTGTGGTTTTTGTCGATTTCTCAAAGACATTCAACACGGTGCACAGAAACACACTCTGGAAAGTTATAAGAGCCTGTGGATGTCCAGAGCACTTTGTAAACATCATCAGACAGTTAAATGACAACTTGAGTGGTTGGGTATCGGTCGCAGGAAATGTGACGAACCGTTTTCACATTTGCCATGGAGTGAAACGGGGATATGTGCTGGCCCCCACCCTCTTTAGTCTCTTCCTTTCAGCAGTGCTCACAACCCCGAGTGTAAATATACGAACCCAGAGCGATGGCGAGCTGTATAATCTGGCTAGGCTACATGCTAACACCAAAGTGAAAGAACAGTTTGTCCAAGAACTTATTTTTGCCAAAGACACGGCCTAAGTTTCTCACAGCTGGAATGACATTCAGGAAAGCGTTTCAGTGCTGCAGCGAACCAGATTTGGACTACAAATCAACACAAGACTGAGATGTAGTCACAACCAACAAAAAAACTCATCAACAATCACCCACATCATTTTGTCAATGGTGCAACTCTCAAATGTGTGAACTCGTTCACTTACCTGGGAAGCACCGTGTCAAGCGTCAACTCTGTAAACGCCGACATTGCGCCTTGAAGCTGCATCTAAGGCCAAAGTACATTTCTACGGAGCAGTGGTAATTACGGCACTAATTGACTCTGTATAGACACTGACCCTAGACAGACGACGCCTGAAGAAACGAATGAGCGTGCAGCGGAGACATTTGAGACAAATCGTGAGGATCAAGTTGCGATTCCAAGCACCTCGCTGCTGGCGAGAGCTAGAATTCCCAGTGTTGTAGAGGCAAAATCGCTGCCTCCTCTCAGTTGAGATGAGCAGGGAACGTAACTCAAATGGCAGAATATCGGCTTCCTAGAATCTTACTTTACGGTGAAGTCAAAGAGGGTAAAAGCGTGTTCCTGGTGGCCAAAAACTGCGACAAAGACACCTCAAAACATCCAATATCAATGTGTACACATGGGAGGAAATGTCAATCAGGCACTCGAGAAGAGGGTTGAGTAAAACATGGAAAAAGCCTTTCAGCATCAACACCACAACACCACAACACAAATCCCATTCAGCAGACGAGAAACTCTTGCCCACAGTGCGGCCGATGCTTCCGCTCAAGGGCTGGGCTCTCATCTCACCAGCAGGCAGGAAAATGCAAGATGTTCTCCGCAGTCATCATCATTTGCGATGGACACCCGAAGTAAATTGCAGAGGTGTACTGACCTGTGCGTGTGAGGAATATGGCCAGTAGCCACTGCACTGGGCTTAGCCCACACATTGCATGACCCCAGTGAGGCGCGGTGGCATCAGTGACTGGAATCCACCGACTCTGGGGTCCGCTGCAGACGATGTCCAAGTCCCCCGCACGGAGATCTGCAGTGCAGAGATGCCAAACATTCCATTTGGATGTTGAGAACGTCTCGTCTGCCTTTGTATGGCCACCAGTCTTCAGACGCTTGCAGCTGGCAGGGAGGGGGCAGGAATGGCAGAAGTCCATCTGCCAGCTACCGTCGCCTGGTCTAGCCACTGGAGAGAGCCGAGCACTGGTGTGGAGACCAAATCCCAGAGTCACGACGGAGGTGCCGTTAAGTTGAAGGCAGAAGTGCTCCAGGGGGTCCCCGAAATACGTCGGGGGTTAGGGACTGGAAAGTTTCTACTTAACCCAAAACGATATACAACGGGGACTTTTTCCCCAAATGAATGCATGTGTGGAGGTTGTATCACTACGAACGGTACTCACCAGACGTGGTGGACACCACGTGGCATGGATAATCAGGAAGTAACAAGCCCTCTGATTGGTCCTTAACGGGCCTGAAAGGGGATTGGTTCGAGGCAGGGTAATTAAAGGGATTGGAAGAGAGACACAAATGGCAAGAGCAGAAAACAGAGGATGATTGACAGGGAGGTCGGTTGGGATACGTTAGAGAAAGTGGAAGGTGATTGGCTGGAGGGAAAGTGGGTCAAGGAACCTTCGAGAAAGGGGCTTAAGAGATAAATAAGTGGGGGGGGGGGACGCAAGAGCTGGAGACGCTTGGAGTGAAGGGAAGAAGTAAAGACTTACTGAAGACAAAGTGGTGTGTATCACTACATTTGTTCATGGGGGGGGGGGGGGGGGGATAGAGCCCGTAAGAGGATAAACATTGCCTATGCGATGCAAAGTGGGGCAATTTCTTCCATAAAAAACAATGGAATAAGGTAGGGATAGGGACCTTAACTTAGGGAAATGTTGTGTCTCATACCTAGCAATCAAAATAGTACGCCACATGTGTGGTGGGTAATTGTCAGGCGTAATACGCCGCCACCACTACTGGGAAATATGTAGCTCCAGTCAGGGCCCAACAGGGGGCAATAGCGGGTCCGGTCTGTACCAAGTCGGACTCGTGGCTCAGGCAATCTGGGGGGCGGTTACAAACCGGAGGGGGACACCCCAGGCCCCCAGTAGCGGCTGGGGGATTGCGCAACAATCTCGGTCCCTCCAGAAGGTTCCAGAGAGTGGGCGTGGCCAGGGGCAGAGTGACCCTGGGAGCCCCGAAAAAGCCGGACCCCCCAGAGCGGCTCCGGCAGTCGGCGTCAAGCCGAAGGCCGAGGAGCTCGCTGAAGACTAGGACCCTGAAGATCCCCGGACCCTGAAGATCCTCATCGGGGCCGGGTCTGAGTGGGCCAGCGGTCGAGACCCGGGGACCTTGGCAGGGTCGGGTCGGCCTCCCCTAGGTCCCGTGAGCCGGAGGGCTCAGATGAGGTGGTCCCAGTGACTAGGGCACGTTCGCCCGGCGGCTGTACCTCTTCAGGTCGTCGGGTAGAAGGGGCCGTTACCCCTTCGTGTTATTGTTAAATAAATACGTGTTGCCTCCTAAGAAGACTCCGCCTCCATACGACCCACTACACATTTACAGAAAACCACGTACAGTACCTGTACTATTCCATATAACGCAATGTACACAACCAATTCTGAGTTCAAGAAGCTTTAAACAGCATTTAGACTTATCAAACACTTCACTGAAA
Organism: Lethenteron reissneri; assembly: GCF_015708825.2. Classification (NCBI taxonomy): domain Eukaryota; kingdom Metazoa; phylum Chordata; class Hyperoartia; order Petromyzontiformes; family Petromyzontidae; genus Lethenteron; species Lethenteron reissneri. Next base: position 12,341,263 of record NC_083824.1, read on the forward strand.
ACCATTTTGATGAGCATTTCGCAGCAGCCCTGTACACTTTAACACGTTTATTTTTTTAATAGAAAACACATTTTCAACATTTTATAGAAATTAATCAAACAGAAAACAATTTTTATTGTAAAAAAAAGGCACATAATCTTTAACAGCATTGTTTAAAGATTTTACCTTAACCTATATTTGTCATACTCTTTGGTTCTTTCGGTAAAGTCACGTAGGTATAAAATAAAATATTAAAATAAATCACGACGTTTCGGGCGCTTCCGTCATCAGATGGGAAAACATATATTTGTCATGAGGAGTGGATGGGTTGTGTTGAAGGGTTGCGACGATATTTAGCGATAAAGTCGGCGCCGATTACCATGAGCACTCGTAGCTACGCGCGCGACGGGGCGATGGGACTGAGAATGTGATGGCGCTCGTGCGAGTTGTACGGTACGTCTATGGCTCTCCCCCCGGCCAGAGCCGAGTTCAGCTGATTTTAGTCGAAAACGATCATCGTCAGTCGTGTTGGCCGTGAGCAGGAATCGAAGTGGGCTCCGCGTGCTAACCACGACACACTCACGCACGATATTCTACACTCGGCTTTGCTGAACCGAGTCAAAAACGACGCATATGGGGAAGATTTTACGTTGTGTTCATAAAAAAGTCTGTGATGTGAGTACGAAACAGCGAATATCAAGACGACGTATATCGAGGACCCCCAGTACTGCATTGACCACTCCCATACACCCCCTTAAGCAATTGGGTAATTCAATTAATGTAATTATACATTTATACATTCAAGGTGCAAAAGTCACACGATTAATATCTGATTCGATGAATATCTAGAACTTGACCTGATTTTAATCAATCAATGCATCCATTAAACTCGTCATGTGGATGCTGCAGAATGTTATCTCCTTATTGTTTGAACGCAATGTTGAGTACAGCTGCTGACTTGGCCGTTGCTGTGCGATTGTTTTCTCAGTCAAAAACGGATTTTGTCCGTATGTCGACACGACCAGGCGCATCAAATGCGTGGTCCGCCCTGACCTCAACCAATGCCAGCACGACTGGCAGTGCCCGGGCAACCAGAAGTGCTGCAATACGGGCTGCGAGCTGATCTGTATCAAGCCAGGTGTGCGCCAGCCTCAATCATTCCCCAGTCTTGAGAGAAGGAAGATCGTGCCATCATCACTGCTAGCGTCATCATTCGCATCAGCAGCCATGATCTACTCAAGCCCACTTGCCATCACGTCCACTTGCCATCGCGTCCACTTGTCAATGATGTCTCCTAACACATTCTCTAATCCTAGTTCTTACACCTGGATCTTGAACTCCAAGCGTACACCATGCTTGCCTCTCCGTGCTTCTAGTTTTTATAGAGAGTTTGCAATTTAAGTTAACAAATAAATTAATCGCATGAATTGTGAGTCCAATAACGCTAGCACAGGTCTGACCTATACATGTTATGTTATTTTTTTTCTTGCATTTATTTTATTTGCAGACACCACTCTGACCTCCCCCAGGCACGATGGTGCTTCTATTTGCCATATAAAATAGCTTCATGCCTGATGTGCTCGTCCCCTCGTGCCTGTGCGGTGCGTGTTCCAGTGAAGGCTGGGTCGTGCCCGGTCTGGAACTTTTCGCGCATCGTCTGCATCCGCTATAACGACGGCTGCAGCAGTGACGACGACTGCCCTGGCAAGCAGAGGTGCTGCAGCGTCCCGTGTGGGGTGGGCTGCGTGGATCCAGAGCCGGGTGAGATTGGGCGTTCGTCCCCCCCACCACCACTCGCCATCACCAGGGACAGATGGAGACGCTTTTTGTGAAGTTCATAGAAGCTAATGGGTACACCTGTGTTTTTTATGCGATTTGGAAATCAACCGATGATGCTCATGAGATGTACTAGGGATGGGAAGCAATTCGATGGCGTCTGTGTGTTCCTGCTGGATGGATTCCCGTCGTGTACCGCCCGAGCCGAGAGGGGGTTGGACAACCTGTCGGATGGCGCCTCGCCACAGTCCCGAGCGGGGTGGGGGTGGGGGCTGGCAGCTTCACTCTGAGACTACCTGCCCAGTTGTGGCTCACGAGTCGTTGATTATAACATGGCTTTCTTACGCTTGATTGTTTTATTTTGCAGTGTTAGACCAGATCGGGAAGGAGGCGGAGTCTGATACAAAGCAGGAGGAGCAGGAGGAGTAGAGTCCACGCCCAGCTGCTCCACGTGCTTCTTGTTGCTGCTGCTGCTGCTCCCGCTGCAGAGCGTCTCTCGTCCCGTGTCTGGGGCTTCGCGGTGACGCGACCGAGCTCGCTCGCGCCCGCTGTCTGGATGCAGCCGCTCGCTATGGCAATTCAACAGCTCCCGTTGGCTGTCCAATAAAAGTGCTCTGCGCTGAATGCTGTTCAAGTGGCCCAGTGTTGTCCTTGTGCGTGCTGTGCCTTCTGTGGTGCCGCGGGAGAGAACATCGTGCTCCCTGTGACCGAACACGGAATATTCCAAATATTTGCGCGGTACCCCTAGAAGGGAATCAATATTTGTAGAGCCGCTTGATGTACTGCCCAGCGAAGATAGAACACAAAGCTGCTACATTGGTTAGCACAAAACGGACTATCAAAAAGTAGAACCTAAGCTGAACACAATAAGTACAGTGATCCCTTTCCAGCCACGAATTTGCAACCACGAATCGTCATACTTGCAGTACAACGCATCGCACGACAGGAGCGGTGCGAGAGCCGAGCCGAGGTCACACGACATTAGACTCGGCTGCCAAGGCAAGTGGTGGTGGGCCGCTTGTTATCAAACATCGAACAAGCTTGCGTTCACTTAGGATGAATGTTTCGACTTGGTTATTTGCACTCGTTGGTCCAGGAGAGCTCTGATGAGTCTTCAGACACTTTTTTTCAGAAGGGTTCTGCCAAGTTTGCGCAGTAGGGGGCGATGTTGCTGCTGCTCTGTGATCCCACCGAAGTAGATTGCAGGTGATGTGTCACCATTGCTATGTCGTGGCCCACCCACTCTCTCTCAGAGACACAACAGCCAAGGTATAACTACAACCAGGACGCCTTTATTTAAGTCGGCTATGTGCGGTGCGAAAGAAGTTCAACGTACATTTGCACAACAGCGGGGCGCCAACAGCATCGTCAACTCCCGTCAAAGCCTGCTACGTGATTTTTTTCAGTCACTCAATTGGGCCTTGAATAGATCTGCCGCTTCTCCACTCACTGCCTCTTATTCCCCTTCAGTGGCTCCCGTGAACTTTATAGCTCGTCAAATTTCTCCAGTACAGGGACTCCCCTACTTACGAAAATTCGACTTACGACCTTTCAAAGATACGAACAAACCTGTCCGTATGTCCAGTTGCCTATTCGGACCGAGAGTCGTAAGTTTAACCGCCGCGCATTAGATGGCGGTGGTGACATCTACACCTGCAGAGCATGAAGAACCAGTGGCATCTACATGTACAGGAGATTATACAACTTTTAAAGCCATTCCCCATGTTTAGTGTATATTCCGTACAACAAGTTTGGTATCGACAGGAGTAAAGTTGGACTTCTAGAACCGAACTCGTTCGTAAATCGAGTTCTTGTGTAAATATCATCATTCTGGGCGGCAAGGCAGGCGACGCTCCGAGTCCGGCGCTGTCTGTTTGCGCCGATCGTGAGCCCAGTAGATTACGCCGCCACTCGGGAATCTCTCATCCTCCTCCTGAGCTGCTCTTCCCTTCGTCTCGCCCATAAGGGACGCGATTCTACGCGCCGTTTATCATGCAGCTCGCCGACCCTGCCACGTGCTGTGTTTAGCTCCCCCATGCACGCGCGCCTCGCGCACAGTGAGACAGCTTCCCTGGGTAGTGATGTCGCACAATGGTGACCCAGGATAATGACGATAGCTCCACGTCGTCTCCATATACGTTCCTATTGATATGCGATGGGGCTGAATCCTAATTGGGCGGGATCAATAATTCTCTCCTGATTACGAGGCGTGGTGCCAATTAGACGCGAGAGCTGGCAAGTCAGCCTGCAGTGAATCGGGAGTCACTGGGCGACACCGAAGCCCCAATAATTGGGCCCCCGTGGGGCCGAGCGGGTGGATGTGAGCGTCTCTCGGCACGGCTGCAGGCCACTGCCCGTGGCCATCGTTCCTCCTCCTGTGACTCGACGTGCAGGGGAAGCGTCGCCCTCGGGCTGCAGAGCGGGCGAGTTGGCTGCGCTGGGTGGAGCTTCACGCCTGGGCACTCGCAGAGTCGCCCTATCGTCGTGAATGCGGTGCAGTGTGATCTGTCGTGAATGCGGTGCAGTGTGATCTGTCGTGAATGCGGTGCAGTGTGATCTGTCGTGAATGCGGTGCAGTGTGATCTGTCGTGAATGCGGTGCAGTGTGATCTGTCGTGAATGCGGTGCAGTGTGATCTGTCGTGAATGCGGTGAAGTGTGATCTGTCGTGAATGCGGTGCAGTGTGATCTGTCGTGAATGCGGTGCAGTGTGATCTGTCGTGAATGCGGTGCAGTGTGATCTGTCGTGAATGCGGTGCAGTGTGATCTGTCGTGAATGCGGTGCAGTGTGATCTGTCGTGAATGCGGTGCAGTGTGATCTGTCGTGAATGCGGTGCAGTGTGATCTGTCGTGAATGCGGTGAAGTGTGATCTGTCGTGAATGCGGTGCAGTGTGATCTGTCGTGAATGCGGTGCAGTGTGATCTGTCGTGAATGCGGTGCAGTGTGATCTGTCGTGAATGCGGTGAAGTGTGATCTGTCGTGAATGCGGTGCAGTGTGATCTGTCGTGAATGCGGTGAAGTGTGATCTGTCGTGAATGCGGTGAAGTGTGATCTGTCGTGAATGCGGTGCAGTGTGATCTGTCGTGAATGCGGTGAAGTGTGATCTGTCGTGAATGCGGTGCAGTGTGATCTGTCGTGAATGCGGTGCAGTGTGATCTGTCGTGAATGCGGTGAAGTGTGATCTGTCGTGAATGCGGTGCAGTGTGATCTGTCGTGAATGCGGTGCAGTGTGATCTGTCGTGAATGCGGTGCAGTGTGATCTGTCGTGAATGCGGTGCAGTGTGATCTGTTCATCGCGAGACTCAACTCTTTACTTGACACGAGGAGGGACGGACGCGTTCCGTGAAGCAACTCGTGACGATTACGAGACTCCTGCGTCGACCGACAACGCTTTGTCGCTTGCCTTGTCACGTGGTTATTGGCACTGCCATTCGTACGGCGCAAGGACATCGACCAAGGCAGTTGTTCTGTTGCCTGCCAGATTTTTGTTTAGAAGGTGAATCATCTAAACACAAATTAAGCACGAACACGTAAATACAACAACTTTGTTTCATCAAACCCCGTGTGTTTATTAACATCCTTTTGTGTTGTCTACGATTGAGAACCAGAGAGGTGCGAGGAGAAGAAGGGCCACTGGACTCGCGGTGACCACGTGGCGCAGACGCGGTCCGCGGTGGAGTCACGTGTCGGCTCCCCCTGGCTGGGGGTGCCCGGCGTGTCCCGGCGTGTCCGGCAGAGTCGCCCGGCCGCCTCGCGTCCACCGATTGCCTCACGAGGCGCGGCCCTGCGGCCTCGTCCCAAAGCCGTCGCCAATAATTAATTGTGCCGCTCCGCCCTGCTTCAAGTGACGGCGCCGGGGATTACATTTGTTCATTTCAAATTGAAAGGCGAGCGAGTGACAGTGTCGTGACTCAATCTCGTGATGGTTGTTTTTGGGTGGCAGGGTGGCCGCGAAGTGGCTTCACTGATGCTTCACTGATGCTTCACTGATGTCTTTTAAGAAAACTAAGTTGTGGGTGAGATTCCCACGACGGGTAACCTCGTGTTGCATGTTCTTCCCGTGTTCCACGTTGCGGGTGCGTGTGTGGGGAGCGGTGGCGCACATGGTTAGCGCACTCGATGACGAACCCGGCCACAAAAGTTCGATTTCTGCTCACGGCTAATGTCGCTGCTGGGTATCTAAATCGGTCCTGGACCTGTTTTAGGTCGACTCAGCCTGAAATTAGTACCTGGTCGAGTGTGTAACCATCAGCACTGGGGAGACAAAAGGTGGCCGGCCGTGGTGCTGGTCACACCAGGCCATCATAGGTGCTCCCTGCCACCACTTGCCCCAACAGTCTGTTACATGTGTAGTGACATAGAACGGGGCACTACGGCGCCTAGCGCCAGTTACTGTAGAGAGGGGCACTGGGAGTGTAGTAGCCCTCTCTGCCAGCGGGGCCTGCACTGTCACGGAGCGGGTCCCTAGGGGGCGTAGTGCTGGTGGCTGGCAGAGAGGGGGCATCTGAGGACGTAGCAGCCCGGTTGGCTGGCAAGGGCACGTGATAGGCCAGGGTCAGGATGTGGGCCAAAGGTGACAGAAGCGACACGTGGGGTATGGCCTAGAACCTTCTGGTAGGTTCCAGAAGGGGGCGTGGCCGAGGGCGGAGCCAGGCCACGCTGGGGGCATAAAAGGGAGGTCCCGAGGCTGGGTCGGGGCTGTCTGCTGGAGTGGAGTCCTCCGTGCTACGTCTTCCCCTGGGTCTTCGGTCTTCGTGCTCGGCAGAGTCGGCCAGGCAGTGTGCCGACTGTCCTGGCCCAGTGTACGTCGTTATCCCGTTGTGGTGCATAGAATAAACGTGTGTTGCCTCCTGACTTAGTGTGTGTCTCTCAGCGAACCCATGCTATACAGGTGTGTGAGCCAGAGTCTCTTGTGGTACCTATCGTGTCTCCAGTCAAAACCACGATCGCATTCAGCCTCATGTACCCGACAACAAGCGGGTCTCACCTGGAAGACGCATCGGTCTATGTGTAGGGGTTATTACGGGAGAAACGGCGGACAACAAACACAGGGCTGTCGGCACTCACATACACGGGGGGTCACACCGACGTCCGCATCAGTTATTGCCCACGCCCCCAGCCCTCGGAGGCGATCCCTATAAAAGGTGGAACCCAAAGAGCTCGAGGCAGTTCGACACGAAGCTGACCAGTGAAGATCCAAGACTCGGAGATTAGGCCCTGGGACTCCCCGGTCTCGCCGTCCTTATAAGGGCCGAGCCGGGTAAGCCAGTGGCGCGGCCCAAGAGCTTCCAGACCGCTGCCCTTATCAGGGCAAGGCTGGTTAGCTGGTGCCGAGATCTGTGCTTGCCAGGGCCAGATCAGTCAGCCTCCCGTAGCCCAGTAGAGGAGGACTGGGGGACAGGACAGAGGGCTTAGTACTAGGGTGGGTTTCCCATAGTACGGGTGAAGGGGCCGATACCCCTTCAACTATTGTATCTGTCCCGGAGTTAATAAACAGTGTGTCTCAACTTCCTCATCGTCTCCTCATCAACTTACTACATCTGGTGTTGGAAGTGGGCCAAGCATGGATACGAGACGGAAGACTCGTGCCCAAGACCCAGGAGAGGATGACGACGAGGGAGGGGCAGTGCAAGACATCGCCGCCGACGTACCTGCACAACTGCTGCCGGCTCCGACATCGGCGGGGCCGTCGGAGAGGGCCGGGACGTCGACTGACGAGTTGGCGTTGGCTCACTCGCGGCTGGCGGAGCTCTTGTATGCAGCGGCCGCTATGCTGGAACAAATAACTCGCCTGGGGCCGGGAGGAGCGACGCGGCGGGAAGATGGACAACGCCCGCCAGAAACTCCCGCCTTTACAACAGCGGGGCGACTCGAAAATCCCGCCACGAAGACAGTAGGGGCGGAGGGAGGAGTCCCAGCTCGTCACGCGGGAGACGGTGCCCAGCCAGCAGCCGCCACGTCATCGGCGGAGGCGGGTCGCGGTGGCAGCCTATCAGGGGTTGAAACGTCACCACCAGCTGACGCCAGCACCGACCATACAGTACGGGGACGCGCTACGGATGCTGCAAGAGACGCTCCAAGAGGATCGGAGACGGAGCCGACATTCCAGCAACGCCTGCCGGCCCTGCAGGTATTTGTTGCAAGCGACGGCGATTGGGGGGGGTTCCAGCGCCGGTTCTTGGCCCACCAAGAGATGGCAGGCTGGTCGGACAACGAGGCGCTGTGTGCTCTCCCGGCGTTATTGGACGGCGACGCCCTGGGCACCCTCACTGCTGCACCCAAGTCGGCACGCTCCACCATTCAGTCGGCGCTGCAGCTGCTGGCCACCGTTTATGGGCCGCCCTCCGATTGTCGCCAGCTCTTCTATGAACGGCAGAAGGGTGATAAGGAATCGCCACTCGCTTATCGCACGGCCCTGCTGTCATTGGCGAAAGACGCTTTCCCGCGTATGGATGAAGAGGGGATCGATGCGATGGTGGCCGAGAAAATTTTGCTGCTGGCTGACGATCTGGACTTCACCATCTTAGCGCAGGACGATGCGGATATGTCATCACTGCGGGCTGCAAGGCACATTCACGCCAATCTCATCTCCCAGCGGAGGAAGGCGAACAAAGCTGCTGCACGACACACCGTGGCGGCAACCTCTTCTGGAATGGAGGGAGCCTTCGCTGCGGATCGTTCTGCAGGATGGCGATCTGCCGAGCGACCGGCTCGGGACGTTCCAAGCCACCGAGACCAGCCCAAGTCCTCTGGAACGCTCGTCGTCTGCTATAATTGTGGCCTCCGGGGCCACGTGGCGTCCGGATGCCGGGCTCCTCGACAGCGCGGTGCGAGACCTGGAGCTGCGGACGGCCCTCCTCACAAGCCTTCGCAACATCCTCGGGCAAGTCATGGCACCCCACATGTTCGGCCTGCACACACACCCACTTTCCTATCACATGGTCCGATACACAATTCTCGGGGGTTGGGTGCTGGTGCGTCGGGTCGCGGCATGTCGGGGAGGGCGCTCCAACCGGGCCAATGGTCCGAGTTGGCTCACCGAGTTGTGGCTGCATCAGCGGGGTCGTCCGTTGTCGCGGGGCATATTGACGGGGTGGAGGTACGGCTATTGGTCGATACGGGAGCTTCGGCAACTATCATTTCAGATTTGATTTATAATATCCTGCCCGTTCAGAGTCGCCCGTTGCTCCCTGTCGATATACCGTTTTACGCTGCGAATGGGGGCTCGTTGGGTATTATCGGTCAAATTCGAGCGCAAATTTCGATAGGGGACATTAAACTATCTGGCCCGGTGTTCGTCTCCTCCTCGCTGGCTATTCCGTGCCTGTTGGGGACAGACTTTTTGGCCAAATTGCCCATCAAAATTCTGATTGACCAGCAATGCATCGAGCTTCCATCGGGCCGACGTATGACGTTCCTACCTGCCACCCCTGCCGTGCGTGTTGCCTGTGCTACGGTACAGGCGCTTGTTGCTCGGACGGTGCGTGTACCCCCGGGGGCACAGATGTTGGTACCCCTGCGCTTGCGTCGACCGTTCGATAAAGGAGTCTCTGACCGGGGCGTTATTTTGGGACCATCTAGAGCCGGGGTGAGTGGGCCAGATCTGGTGACGGCCCAGACTATTGTTAAAGGGGATGGGGACCCGTTTATCGCGGTCCTCAATGTCGGGACACGGACGGCAGTGGTTTCGCAAGGTACCGTGTTCGCACATGCGGTTCCGGTACCTGCGGAAACGCCGATCATTGGCCAGGTGGCCACCGATTCTCAAACGCGATTAGCCTCAGACGCTGACGAGGTTTGGCTGGATGCGTTGTGTGCTGAGTCACCTGACCTGTCTGACGCACAACGTGCTAGATTACGCGCCTTATTGCGAGAATTTTCCGACGTCTTCAGTAAACACAAATACGATATCGGATGTACCAAATTGCTACGCCACCATATTGACACCGGTGACAACGCTCCTATCCGCCAAAATCCTTTTCGGTTAAGTCCCGCCGAAAAGGATCATGTCAAATCGGCTGTAGATGACATGTTGAAATCAGACATCATTTCTCCCTCGACCAGCCCTTGGGGTGCACCCATAGTGTTGGTCAAAAAGCACGACGGGTCCCTAAGGTTCTGCGTTGATTTCCGGCGATTAAATAAGATCTCGGTGGCCGATGCTTATCCGCTTCCTCGAATGGACGAATCGCTGGATGCCCTCGCGGGATCGCGATTCTTTTCCACTTTGGATTTGCTCTCAGGATTTTGGCAACTTCCCTTGGACGACGAATCCAGGCCCAAAACAGCTTTCCGAACGCCGCACGGCCTCTTCCAATTCAATCGCTTACCCATGGGATTACACTCTGCTCCCGCGACGTTCGAGCGCCTGATGGAATTGGTCCTCGCTGGCTTGCAATGGGAGGTGTGTTTGATTTACCTGGATGACGTTATCGTATTCAGTAAGACGTTCGAGGAACACCTTGATAGGCTTCGGGCCGTCTTTCTCAAAATGCGCGCTGCTAATTTGAAATTCAAGCCACAAAAGTGCCATTTGCTGCGCGAATCTGTTAAATATTTGGGTCACATCGTCGGCCGGTCAGGTATCTCAACCGATCCCGCCAAAACGCGTTGTGTCAGCTCCTGGCCTATTCCCACCTCGGTGGGGGAGGTTAGAAGCTTCATCGGCTTTGCTTCATATTACCGCCGGTTTGTTGCGGACTTTGCTTCCATCGCTAAGCCACTACATGCCTTGACGTCAAAAGGGGTCAAATTTCATTGGGGGCCGGTGGAGAACGCCGCTTTTGTCTCTCTTCGGGATGCCCTGGTGGGGGCCCCGCCGTTAAGCTACCCCGATTTTTCCATGCCGTTCGTGCTCGACACGGACGCAAGCAATACCGGGATTGGAGGCGTGCTGTCACAAATTGTGGGTGGCGTGGAGCGCGTTGTGGCTTATGGTAGTAGAGTACTGTCCCCGGCCGAGCAGCGGTACTGCGTCACCCGCCGCGAACTGTTGGCTATCGTGTTCTTTATCCAACAGTACCGGCCATATCTGTACGGCCGGCATTTCATCGTCCGTACAGATCATGCAGCGTTGCAGTATGCCCTACGAATTAACCAGCCATCGGGGCAGTTGTCCCGATGGCTCGAGATCATGCAGGATTTCGATTTTGAGACAACTTACCGGAAGGGGATTCGCCACACCAACGCCGATGCCCTATCACGCCTGCCGATCGCCCCGGATTGCACTTGTTTCTTGGGTTCGTGCCGTTGCAAATCGGCAAGTGACGGCCGGGATCGGGTTCTTGCGGCCGCAGTTGATACTCCTTCGGACGCTGGTCCTATTTCGGAGGGTGGGAGTGATTCCCTACTTGGCTTGTCAAGTACTGAGTGGGGTCGCCTCCAAATGGAGGATGCGACCCTCCTGGCGCTACGACGTCGCGCGGAAGGATCAGGTCAAGGGAAGTCGGGCGTTGACTCATGGGGGTGGTGCCAGGGCTTACTCATGCATTGGGACGGGACGATCCGCCGTCACAGGCTGGTGGTGCCTTCCACGTTGAGGGGTAGGGCTGTATGGGCTGCTCATGAACGGCTCCTGCACCTGGGTACCCTCAAAACACTTGCCATGCTCCAGCTTAATTACTTTTGGCCGGGCATGGCAAGAGACGTGGACGATCTGCTGCGGTCCTGTACCCAGTGTGCACAACGGAAGCCGCCGGCGAAGGGAGCCAGTCCACCGCTCCAGTCCATTTCGGTCACCCGGGTTAACGAGCTGGTCGCCCTTGATATTTTGGGACCGTTTCCTTCCACGCCGAGGGGTAATAAGTACCTGCTGGTTGGCGTGGAATATTTCACGCGATGGCCTATGGCTTGGCCCCTCGCCAACCAGTCCGCAGCGGCCGTTGCGGAGGCTTTTGTTCAGGGCTACGTCCTCGACAAAGGCGCTCCGGAACGGTTGTTGACCGATCAGGGAAAGAATTTCACTAGTACCCTTTTACACGAGGTATGTGGCCTTCTGGGTACAAAGAAAGTTCGTACCTCGCCTTACCATCCACAAACGGATGGGATGGTGGAACGCTTGCATAGGACTCTTACGTCCATGCTATCCCACCAGGTATCTGAGTCCCAAAACGATTGGTATCTACGGATCGGGGGAGTCCTGGCGGCATACAGGATGGCTCCTCACGCGGCGACCGGGTTCTCGCCATTTTTTTTATGTATGGTCGCGAGGTTGACCCGCCTGTCGCGACTCAGCTGACGATTGCCGCGCCTCATGCTAAGTCGAAAATCGCCGACCATGTTAAATTTAACATCCTTCGCTTGGCGGAGGCACGGCAGGCGGCCATGCAAAACTCTGACTCTCGCCAGAAACAAAACGAGAGATTGCGGTCGCGCCGGACTCACACGCACGAATGGCACCCGGGCGACCGAGCATGGTTGCACTGCCCTCAGGTGCCATTGGCCACCTCGGCTAAGTTGTTGCGACCATGGAGGGGCCCCGTTGAAATTGTGCAGGTTGTGCGGCCTCAATGTGTGCGCATTAAGTGGGGGAAGCGTCGGTGGTTTGTGCACCCTTCACGGTTAAAGCCATTTTTTGCTCCGCACGCTTCCTCCCACGTAAATGGCCGAACATGTGGGGAGTCCTCTGACTCCGGGGGGGTGGGATCGATGCCAGCCTCTGATCCACTAATGACTGTCCCGTCTTCAGGAGCCCCAGGACTGAAGCCCTCTGGGCTGCCAGCCTCCCCCGTGGGGGGCGGCGCTGGCACGTCCGGGAAACCGGACGACCAGGCACCTGCTGATGCGACACCTGCCACTGACTCTACCAAGCCGGCCCCTTGTGACGGGCCCGCTGCACGGACTCGCGCCAAAACGCGCCGGTTGTTATGATTAGCTTTCCGCGCGTGTTCCGTTGCTGCGGAACCCGCTCATTGTATATATGTTTTTTTAATGGTTGTATGTGTGTGTAATAACGATGACCACGCTATCTGCTTGTTGCTTGCTGTCCATGTAAGTGTGTGCGTGTGTTGGGAATGGACGGAGAGTCTGCTGTGGTTGCTGAGTTTCAAAGGGAGTGTGTGCGCTGCTGCGTGGAGTTGTTATCTTGATGGTAAAGTTAATTATTAACGTGGGAGCGTCGGGTATCCTGTGCTGTACCATCTCGTGGGTCACCGTGCGCGATGGGCTTAATTGAAAAAAAAAATGTTTTTTTGGGCTGTATTATGCTGCGAGGTGCTGTGTGCGATGCGGTCGTTGCATGAGAGGGAATAACTGTGTTGTGGTTGAAAAGTTACGACGGGATTGATGGTGTGTTGGTCGCCTGCAGATTTGCTTGCTATTGTGCTTCAATGTACGCGTGTGATCGCGATATGCTGATTGCATGTGCTGTTATACCGTTCTGTATATGTGTTGCGGTTCCGGGTGGGGGGTTTTTTTTTTTTTAGGGAACCATCGGTTGATGTTACGCTTGTTCTTGTTATTGTTACTGTTACGAGGCACACGTGTATTGACGGTGTTAATCTTTATTCTTGGGGGTTGAGGGATTGTTGCAGCCGGGACGGCTGCGAGCTGTACAGGGGGGGGTGATGTAGGGGTTATTACGGGAGAAACGGCGGACAACAAACACAGGGCTGTCGGCACTCACATACACGGGGGGTCACACCGACGTCCGCATCAGTTATTGCCCACGCCCCCAGCCCTCGGAGGCGATCCCTATAAAAGGTGGAACCCAAAGAGCTCGAGGCAGTTCGACACGAAGCTGACCAGTGAAGATCCAAGACTCGGAGATTAGGCCCTGGGACTCCCCGGTCTCGCCGTCCTTATAAGGGCCGAGCCGGGTAAGCCAGTGGCGCGGCCCAAGAGCTTCCAGACCGCTGCCCTTATCAGGGCAAGGCTGGTTAGCTGGTGCCGAGATCTGTGCTTGCCAGGGCCAGATCAGTCAGCCTCCCGTAGCCCAGTAGAGGAGGACTGGGGGACAGGACAGAGGGCTTAGTACTAGGGTGGGTTTCCCATAGTACGGGTGAAGGGGCCGATACCCCTTCAACTATTGTATCTGTCCCGGAGTTAATAAACAGTGTGTCTCAACTTCCTCATCGTCTCCTCATCAACTTACTACATATGTATATCCCGGGCAATTGTTGAAGGCGGGCCGGCATCGAGCAGGGTGTGGGTGATTTTGTAACGTTGAATTTGATTACAAAAGGCAGCGTGCCGTTGTGCTGACAGAAGGTTGGAAATCGGTGCCGGCTATACCGTGAATCGCAAGCGTGGGGTGGAATGGTCATATTGACTGTCGGGATTACAAGGAGACTGAACATCCGCCACTGTGGAGGCAGCAGCAGCAGCAGCAGCGAGGGTTGGTGGCTCACCGGGACATGTCTTGAGACTCCCCGTGGGCGTGGACGAGGTTCCGTGCCCTGGCTCTCCAGGAAGAGGCGGTACATCAAAAGTGGACGAATGAATCGACACCTGATTCCATCTGTACCGGGATCGAGTGTTGCCCCCTTGCACGCGTGGCTTTTCTCTGGGTGCTAGATACCCGCCCCACGTGCATAACCTCTCAATAATTGTCTGAAAACGTCTTCAAATAAATGCATAAATAAACACCCAATGTTGCGGCAGGACCCTCCTGATAAAATAGTCGTACGACTCAGTGTAACTTTCTCGCATGAATACAGTTTTAAAAACTACTGTGACATGAATTAAACTATATAACGCACGTGAGAGACATCGTGGCGAGTGTGAAGCAGAGCGAGCGGGCTGAGCAGGACGCACCGCGAGACGGGAACATCGACAACGTCGCTTCCGCTACTGGACAGCATCTTGTGGGTGCTGTGTGAGGCCAAACTGCGTTGGCATTTGGTTTTGACGGCCGATGGGCAAGACTGGTGACAGAGTGGCAGCCAAAGTGGGGAAAATTCCCGAGAGGATGACCGTCGTGGAGACGATCAGCTGAGGAATCAGAGGAGCAAGCTGCAGGATTGTGGCATCATCATCATCATCAGGTCGTGGGTTCGATCCCGACCCTGGCGCCTGCTGCTGCTGCATATTTGGAGGTTGCGCGTCTCTCTCCCCGCGGTCGCGTGGATTTTTATCGGGCTCCTCCAGTTGTTGCTTCCACATTTGTAGACACGCGTCTAGGAGTGTCTGGCTGCTGCTATGAATGCCCACGTGGTGATCAGAGACTTCGTTGAGCTCTCAGTCGTGGCCAGGCCGCTTTTGACAAAGAGATAGCTCAGTGGGCCTTACTTGATCAAATAAAATAAGTTTAGTTTAATCATCTTTGCAAGGCCGTGAGAGATGGCTGCGAAGTGGGGAGGCCTTCATCCAGCAGTAGGTCGAATGTGGCTCATGAAATTATCTTCTCTTTCGTATGGCATTTTTGGGGATTGCATCAGATTACAAATTGATGTCGAGATTTGATTTCCACATTCGACTGCCTCAAGAGCAGACGCGTGCATTTCTGTCAGATCGCTGTTGAAGGATTGGGGGCAGTCGTTCACGATGTGTGGTACGGTCTTCGATGTCGCACCAACACAGTCACAAACTGGACGCTCGTTAATTTTCCATTTCTGGAGAAAGTGTCCCCACATCTTCCATGGAGTGTCCGGATCCGATTGAAGGAGGACCAAGATCTTCCTCGGCAGGTTAGATCCGTGTTGGAGGATTGTGGGGTTGCTGATGATGGATAGATGATGATTCTGTCACTCTTCCTGTCCTGCCGTTTTTCTCATCTCACAAGCGATGGGCAGGGCACGTGTGGTGGGGTAAAGTGCGAGTAATCCCCTTCCCTCTCATAAAAATGTCTGGGCAGTGGTGGGAGGAATAGTAGTACACTGGAGGATATCTCCAGAGCTCACTTTGTGTGGGTTTGAACTTCTTTCACACCGTACGTAGCTAACTATAGTGGAAGCCTCTTCCGTCAGCAGTGTGGTGAGGCCAGTAATTGCAGGGCTGCACCTCTACCGCAATCATGGCAATTACTGAACTATATATAGTTGTGTCTATATTATATCTAAACATGTGGTTATATAGTCATCGTGAACTCACTTCGCAATGTGAAATGAAACCGCGGTGACAGCATCATCGCGTGCATGATGGTGGGGGTTATGCAAATACCCCACCCAACTCCCCCCCCCCCCCGCAGATCCCCCCCCCCCAGCTCCCCCTCTCCCCCCCTGCTCCCCCCCGAGCTCCCCCCTCCCTCTCGCCGTCTCTCTCCCAGCTCTCACGTGGAGTGTCGCGGGCCGCTCTTCCGAGCCACGAGCCACGAGCTCGGCTCAGCCGTGCAATGGGGATTCTTTTGTAAAAACCTCTCCGGCAGTGTGCGACTGTGGCCACCAACAACAATGACGATTTTTTGAATTGGTCCTGGGCCTCACCGAGTTTGACTCAGCCTCAAAACTTAGTACCTGTTGCGGAGTGTAAAAAGAGCCGCTCTCTCCAGCCCCCCCCCCCCCCCCGGGAGCCCCCCCCCCCGCCACAGCAAGGGCGACCCCCGCCCTGCCGCGGGTCGCGCCACCACACGCCCCGCGTGGCGACCGCCGCCGTCGGCCAAGCGGGCGATGAGAGGTGTTGGCGTGCGGCCCTGTGACTACTGCGCCACGAACCCGGACACCCGGGTTCGTTTCAATTATCTGAACCGGTTCTGGGCCTCCTCCACTAGGTAGACTCAGCCTCAAATGAGTACATGGTGCGGTATGTAAACATCGCCACAAGGGAGACAAAGGCGGCCGGGCTTGGTGGTGGCCACCCACCCCCCTGGTGTGCAGTTCTGGCCTTCATAGGTGCTACTCGCTAACAGCACTTGCCCCAACAGTCTGTTATGGCTATATGGGGGATCTTTGGCTTGTCTTGTGTGTGACTGCCAGTACCAACCAGGCCACCCGGGTTCGATTCCCGCTCGCGTCCACCAACACCGGTGACGATTATCTGAACCTGTCCTAGGCCTCCCCCTAGGTCGACTCAGCTTCAAATGTGTACCTCGTGCGGTGTGTAAACATGACATCGTGTGCCGTTCTGGCCTTCACCAGTGCTACTCGTTCGCAACACTTGTCCCAAAAGCCTGTTAAGGCTATATGGGGGATCTTTGTCCTGTGCTCCACTATTGCGGTGAGCGGGTGAGTGGCCGGGTGGAGGGAGGGGAGGTGGGAGAGGGGGGGGGGATGGAGGAGGTGGAGGAGGGGGGAGAGGTGGGCGGGGGGAGGGATGGAGGAGGGGATGGAGCAGCTTTATAAATCTGCAGGAACCAGCAGCAGCCTCAGACGCCACCACGACGACGACGATGATGGCTCGGGTCTCTGCTTCGTCCCGACTTGCACTGCCGATGACGATGATGACGATGATCGCGATGCTGCTGCTGCTGCACTCAACGTCAGCAGGTGAGTGCCACTGCTGCTGTTCTGTTGGAAGTCTAACTTCGCTCGGTACGTAGCCAGCCGTGATAATCGGATGTGTTGACGTTGGGGAGAGTTGTGTCCTACCTTTTGATGTAGTAGAGAGAGAGAGAGAGTCGCGTTAGAACAGAGCTGGATGCATCGCATTGACAACACTCGCCCGCTACCTTCGTGCAGCGCCTCTCACGAGCGGGTGGAATCAGAGGGCTCTCACGACAGACATGAAACTGGAATGAAATTGAGGAATCACTCTCGAGGCAGATGCATCGGCGGAACGAGCGCGGGAGCCCTCAGGGCTGCAGGCCCCAGGCTCCAAGCAGCTGCAGCACTGAGGTCCAACCCAGTTGCAGCAGAATCTGTTGACCGAAGCTACAATGTCGGTGTGAAAGATGGCTAGCCACTTTCTTTGTCACCAAGGTCAGGTCTTTATTGTACGGCCCACACCTCGCTCTCTCCCGCAGTCTTCTCTCACCTGGCCGAACCGCTCCCACCTGACGCTCACCCAACCCTCGAGCTCTTTTTTCTCTTGAATGACCTGGCCAGTCCCCTTGGTGCCCGGAGCAGTCAGAGTGTGGAGTGTTGCCCCCCCCCTCCCCCTTTATTTCTCTGTCTCAGTGTGGGACAATCACTCCACGTGTGTGTGTCACAACTGCTGGTGCCGATCTTAAGCAAGTCCGCTCAACTCCACGCCCTCCCTCTATGCGGCCAAACAGAAGCTGCTTGGGCATGCGGTGGCTGGGCATGCGGGCTACATGACCCAGCCAACGCAGCCTTGCCTGCCGGAGAACCTCACCGATGGGACTGTGTCCAATTCTTTCCAGAATCCGCGGGCTCCTCGCACAATCCAGCCCGTTTACACCCCGGGTGAATTGTAGGCAGGCCAGCCTGAATCAGTCAAGCCGGTGCACGTGTCCGATGGGAGGGCTCGACGTGTCACGAGCATCGAGAAGGGAGGGCGCCTGTCCAGCAGCACTTGTCCCAATGGTCTGTGAAGGCTACATGGGGGATCTTTTTCTTTTTCGGCCGAGCATCACTCCGCCAAGGCAGCCCCGGCTCCGCCTCGGGCGCAGCCCTCGCACCGCACAACGCTGCGGTGCTCAGCGCCCTCTGTCCGGCTGGGGCCACCCTCGCTGCGTCTCTGCCTGCTAGTCGCGTGCCTGCTCGTGTGCCCTGACCAGGGTGACGGTGCCCTGACCAGGGTGACGGTGCCCTGACCAGGGTGACGGTGTCCGTGTTTCTATTCTTTGTTTCCCCAAATAGTGGCCGTGAAGCCCGGCTCCTGCCCTACGCCGCCCCCTGGCGCCATGGGGACGTGCGACGAGGCGTGCGCGGACGACGAGAGCTGCCCCGGCGAGCAGAAGTGCTGCAGCAACGGCTGTGGCCACGGCTGCGTGCAGCCGCAGGTCCTCGGGGCGAGCGGCGTGAAGTTGCCGGTTCTCAAGCCGACCCAAGTGGAGCTGGGAGAGGCGAGCCTGAGCGACGGGACGCTCCGAGGTCGGTAGACTTCGTAACGGCACCCTGCGGATGTACAGAAGTCGCCCTCGTCGGTGTAGGCGGTGGGGGGGGGGAGACCGCAGGGATGCGTGGCGGGGAGCGAGCTCCCAGCCCGTGGAGGGCGACCCTCGCTCGCGGGGTCAAGGGTCGCGTCTCGTGCCCAGCGCCGCGGCGTGCGGTTGACGCTGGAGGTGACGCAGGCGAACCCCGTGCCAGCCGAGCGCGGTTCCAGCCGGGGAGCTGGAATGGTGGAACTCCCCCTCCCCAGACGGAAGGCCCCCCTCCGTGACCTCTGTGCTCCCCCTCCGTGACCTCTGTGCTCCCCCTCCGTGACCTCTGTGCTCCCCCTCCGTGACCTCTGTGCCCACCTCCCCGACGTGATCCCTCCCCACCCCCTGTGACCCTTGCGCCCCCCGCCCTTGCCTGCGTGCAGGCAAAGTGAGGCCAGAGGTGAGGCCCGGGTGTTGTCAGGACCCAGACCCCTTCCCCATCCCACGCTGCAAATGGAGGAACGACCTCTGCCGCGGTGACGGCGAATGCCCCGGCGTCCAGAAGTGCTGCCCGCACTCGTGTGGGAATCGCTGTGAAAACGTGAAGCCAGGTGGGAGGGACGCAGAGGGACTCTGATTGGGGACACGGGGCATGGGGACACGGGGAGACACGGAGAGACACGGAGAGACACGGAGGTTACGGGACTCGTTGGTGGAAGTGCGTTGTCAAGCGGCGGACAGCTGCACGGCGCATCACAGACCCGATTTCGAGTCCCGCTCACGGCCAACACCAGTGACGATTGTTTGGGCCTCCTCCCCTAGATCGACTCTGCCGCAACCGAGTACCTGGTGCGGTGTGTAATCATCGCAACTAAGGAGACAAAGGCGGCCGGGCGTGGTGCTGCCCCCCCCCCCCCCCCCTCACTGGCGCCACTCGCTAACAGCACTTGCCCCAACAGTCTGTGACGGCTGCACGGGGATCGTCGTCTGTCACTCCCGTGACATTCTCTTTTTCAGTGAAGCCCAAGCCCGGCGAGTGCCCATTCGTGGACACGAGGCTCATCCGCTGTGCATACCGCCCACCGCTGTGCAGCGCGGACTGGCAGTGCCCCGGGGAGCAGAAGTGCTGCAACACGGGCTGCGTGACGGCCTGCAGCAAGCCCGGTACAGCCAAGTGGAGGTCACGGCATCCTCGCCACCACCATCACCACCATCACCACCACCACCATCGTCGTCGTCGTCATGCATAGCCCTCGCAGCAACAGCAGCAGCAGCAGCTCGATTCATATTCCTCCTCCTCGTGTCTCCGTGGCAGCCCCCTCTGCCGTGTGGAACACTGCTGCTGCTGAACGTGCACAAGCAGCAAGCGGCAGCGTTCAGTCCGCGCCGACTTCTCAGGCCCCGCCCCTCCCCCAGAGGCCCCGCCCCCCAGAGACCCCGCCCCTCCCCCACAGGCCCCGCCCCTCCCCCAGAGGCCCCGCCCCTCCCTCGCCCGGTTTTGGAACGACGCTCATCTTGACTCCGCTCCTGGAGTCGCCGTCATCACGTCCGTGTGAACTGGCGCGCTGGGTACAAATTGCCTTACTATGGTTATTATGCCAATATGATCATCGTTATCGTCATTATGTATGCTTTGCCTTTATGCACGGTGGTTGCTTCAGTGCGCCAGCAAACTTACAAAGCCGCTTGGGTGACGTCCTCGTCTCCCAAGCAATCCGAAGGGCACCCCCCGAGTGGCAGCTGCCCCTGTGCGGCGCGACTCGGGACCGGCCTGCGAGCGTGGATGAGGCTGATGGTAATCGCCGTGCCGCGTGCCATCCCTTATCGAGTAGCCGGCGGGATGAATGTTTCGCCGTCGCCGTTGTGGTTCTGCGCGAGCTCCGCTACTGCCCGGCTTGCCTTCGTGTGCCTCGCTGAGCCTTGGGGAAGTTCCCCAAGGCTCAGCGTGGGTGTCACGGAGGACACGGGGATGTGGGAACACGGAGCGCTGGAACGCCGGGACAAGAGCACAGGGGACAAGGAGACACGGGGACAGGGAGGCACAAGGACACGGGGGTACGGGGGTCAACGCAGAGCCAGTACCTAGGAGTTACGGCAAATCGGGGTGACCGCCCCGGGCCCCGCGCTTTGGGGGGCCCCCGCGCTTGGACGTCACGGCGTCAGATGTAATACTTCAGGTTTCGCTTGAAGGCATCGGGAGGTCCACACGGCGTGATTTGACCCGCACCGCCCTGGGCAAGGGCACAAGAGTTGCAGCAGGAACATTGCACGCACACGCAGGGTATGGGGACACTGGGGCATGGGGCTGTGCTGAAGTGAGTTGCGGGTTGCATGGGGTGCCACGGTGGCCAGATGTTGACTACCTCACCTGGTTCACAGGAGGTCGTGGGTTCAATCCTGACACTGACGCCTGGATTTTTCTCCGGGTCCTCCGGTTTTTCCCTCATTTAGAATCAACATGCCTGTTTAGTATTTGGCAGCTATAATTTTGCACTTGATAAGCCACTTCGTTGAGCTATCATTTGTGACCAGGTCACTTCTGTAAAATAGCTGTATAGCTCAGTGGGCCTTACCTGGTCAAATAAAAAGTCTGTTGAGACGCTCCGTAAGCCCAACGTCGCGTTGTGTTTGTCGAACGTAACGGGTTGATGATGCACGTGGCTCGATTTCCTTCCCCCGCTGCAGCGATCGTGAAGCCCGGCTCCTGCCCAGCGATGCCCGTTGGCTTAAAGCCGACGTGCGACATTCGCTGTCTCAACGACGACAGCTGCCCCGACAACCAGAAATGCTGCAGCAACGGCTGTGGCCGGCAGTGCTTGAGACCAGCCTCGGGTATTGGTGGTGTGTAGAGAGAGTGCTGTGCCAGGCACGCTCACCAGTCGCTCGCCGCCTCATCACGCCGAGCACGCTCACCAGTCGCCTTGTTGTGTGAGAGCAGCTGCTGCTGCTGCGTGGGTGACGCTGCAGATGCGTGGGTGACGCTGTTGACGTGGCGCTGTCTCCGTGGTGCTGTTTCTCAGGGACCCCCAAACCCGGCCAGTGTCCATTCGTGAGTTCCGAGCCCATCCTCTGCGAGTCCCGGCGTGACCGCGGCGAGTGCAGCGCGGACTCGCAGTGCCCCAGCGAGCAGAAGTGCTGCAACACGGGCTGCACGATGGCCTGCACCACGCCCGGTAAAGCCGGGAGCAGGGAGTGCGTGGAGGGGAGTAGAGCGAGATGAGAGGGGAGAGGTAGGAGAGTGCGTGGAGGGGAGTGAGATGAGAGGGGAGAGGTAGGAGAGTGCGTGGAGGGGAGTAGAGTGAGATGAGAAGGGAGAGGTAGGAGAGAGCGTGGAGGGGAGTAGAGTGAGACGAGAGGGGAGAGGTAGGAGAGTGCATGGAGGGGAGTAGAGTGAGATGAGAAGGGAGAGGTAGGAGAGTGCGTGGAGGGGAGTAGAGTGAGATGAGAGGGGAGAGGTAGGTAGGACCGTGAGTGCCATTTTAACGTTGACCTGAGATGGGACTTGAGGTTTTCCAATTTAAAGTTGTTGGTTGGAGATTCAGTTAATGAAGAGTCAATCCATCATTAGGTCATGCACAGTACTTGGTGATGCTGCTGCGTTGGGTGAACAAGCGCAGAGAACGAAACTGCAACACATTAATCGATAACGCTTCCTTAAATAATAAATATAGTACTGTAGAGCCAATCCTTCGAGGCCATTTCCCAAATGTGTCTAGGCAAGCGCTCCTTGCTGCCACGCTGGCTGCGTGCGCGATCTCCACAAACGCGTGGCCCCGAAGCTTCTCATCTCCCCCTCTCTGGCCCCCGTGTGCTGCTGCTGCTGCAGCTAAAGTGGTGAAGATCGGGATGTGCCCCGTCCACGACTACTCGGGCATCAACTGCTTCCGCTACGAAAACGGCTGCAGCGGCGACGCCTCCTGCCCCGGCAACCAGATGTGCTGCAGCGTCACGTGTGGGGTGGGCTGCGTGGAGCCGGAGCCAGGTGAGATTGGGACTGTCCCACCCACCCCCTCCATCACCCCCCCCCAACTCCATCACCACCCCCACCCAGCCCCCTGCATCACCCCCCCCCACTCCATCACCACCCTCACCCACCCCCTCCACCCCCCCCCACTCCATCACCACCCCCCACTCCATCACCATCACCACCCCCACCCACCCCCTCCATCACCCCCCCCCCCCACTTCATCACCACCTACCCCCTCCATCCCCCCCACTCCATCACCACTCCCACCCAACCTTCTCCATCACCACAAGCCCCCAAACGCCACCACCACCCATCTCTCTCCATCACCCCCCCCCCCCACTCCATCACAACCCCCACCCACACCCCCCACTCCATCACAACCCCCACCCCTCCATCACCCCCAGCCCCCCGCATCGGGGTGGGGGTGGAGTTGGCTGCGTGGTTGCGGAGCCAGGTGACACCCCCCCATCTCCCCCAGGGGCACGCAGGGCACGAATCAACAGATAAACAAATTTAAAACATGTTAAGAATTATTTTTTTAAATGTTCATAAAAAATAATTACCTGCGGTCTACCATGGGCCAAGCCTGATTAACGCATCCTGGCTGTCATAGACCGATGGGCCGGCATGCAAGCAAGACCCACGATATGCTTAATAGTGAATATTATTACCTTCTAAATATCTGTATCAATACTGTCACTCTGAGACCGTCTTCTTCTGAACCCAATGCAAGGTGCAAATAAAATGCGGTAAAGTGAGAGCCTGACATGTAATTGTATACGGGGTTTAAAACACCCGTAGCTATGTTAGTAAAAGTGAGTCGAGAGAAATGAGGTGGGGGGCGCAGTCGTGTCTTGCATAGCCCCCCCCCCCCGTCTAAGTAGGGTGTTGTCCCCCCCCCGACCCTGATTTATCAGAGCTCGGTCCTTGCCTTGCCACCGAAACTTTTGTTCTCGGCACAACGCGAGATCGAACCCCTCCTGGCGCTCCGAGCTTAGGGACCAGCAATGGATTCATGTCCCGTCTCAGCTGTGAGCCCTCCCATCACCCCCCCCCCACCCCCCGCGTGCTCGCCGCAGTGGTGAAGGCCGGGCGGTGCCCGATCCGGCGGGACACCTTCTTGACAATCGGCTGCTCCGGACCGAGAGAGGACTGCACGGGCGACGCCGGCTGCCCCGGCAAGCAGAAGTGCTGCCTCGCAATGTGTGGCGTGGACTGTGTGGATCCCGCGCCAGGTGAGGTCGGACCCCCCCCCCCACCCCCCAAAATAACAACAACAGCAGCCGCCATTCTCACCACGAAGGAGCGGTGACGTCACCACGACGCCTGTGCAAGGCTATGTGCACGTTAAGGCCACGTGACGTGTCGAACGCCCGCTGGCAGGAGGTCACGGGGCAGACCCAGGTGCCGCGGGTCGACTGACAAAGATGACCCCCCCCTCCCTCCCTCCCACACACCCCATCGATCTGCCCCGTGGACACGGGGACACCTTGGCGAGATTCACTGCCGTCTTGTGGGTGCACCTGTTATGGTCTCTACCTCATCTTATTGTATGTTCATGTCGAGAGAGAGAGAGACATGAGCGCCTTAGTTAAAGGCGCTCTGTGAGATGGCAAGGGCAGTGCACAGGCCGAGGAATGAGCGACCTTAACAGAGTTCACATGGGGGTCATCTGGGGTGGGGCAAGATGCACATTTTCAAATTTAAATGTAATGCATCATTCTTACATCATTTGTATGCATAACATGCCCAGGACACAGCTTATGTGTAGCACTATCCGTCACGCTGGCACATTGTTTGATTTTCAGAGTCCATTGGCTGAGTGCTGCCGTGAGGTTCATGAAGAGGAGGAGGACGAGGAGGAGGAGGAAGAGGAGGAGTCCGCTATGGCCGGCTTGGCACATCATCCCACTTCCCCACGCTAGCAGCGAGGAGCTTCACAAGGAGCGATCCGCGCATCCCCCCCCCCCACCCTTCTGCCGGCCGTCTGCGGTCTGCAGCTCTCGCTCGCTATGTTCATTCTACAGCTCCCGATGGCTGTGTCCAATAAAGTGCTGTGCTGTGCTATGCGCCGAATCCTGTGGCCGAGTGTCTTTGTGTCCGTGTGCTTGCGTCTTGCGCTCTGTGGCGGAATGTCGCCTTGTCACGTGACGCACCAGCGCAGCGCGCGAACACACGTGACCACACACGTGATCACGCGTGAGAAGCCACGTGACCACACACGTGACCACGCGTGAGAAGACACGTGGCCACGCGCGAGAAGACACGTGGCCACGTGCCCACGGCCACTGGGGAGCAAGCGGAGCCCGGTTCGTGAACCAAGCAGTCGGGATGATCGGCTCGGGTTCCTTACGTAGTTTTTCAGGAGCAGGTCGGCGCAAACGATTATCGTTACCTCTGAATGTTTGTACCACCCAGGTTCACGGGGACAGCGATCCCTCACCCACCACGTTTTTTCACATCCTCGGTATTTACGTATCCCTGGTTTTCCTTTCGGCACACCAAGTTTCTCATTGCGGCACGAGGTTTTGTGTATCCGCGGTTTCAAATCGCCCCGCATCGGTGTCCCTCCGTGCGTCGCCTCATCTCCCAGCTCCCCACCATCCCTCTCTTCCCACCACTCTCTCTCGCATAGTGACTGGTGTAATGCGTGTGGACGTTGTCGCATTGCTACGCATTATTTCCGCCTTTCTTGACCTTTATTATTAGTTTATTTGCATGTATTATGCCCTTAATCATGGCCCCTAAACGTGCAACCAAGAGCGTGGACAAAGCTCCTCTGGGGTCTGTTATGAGGTGGTGAGACTCAATAGTTCATTGGAGCGGACACAGCAGGTTTGGTATCCGACAGGTATTTATTTTAATTAATGTGGAAGTTATCCTAAAAACAGCTGAAAGTTAGCAGAGGAGTTACCCAGTCACGCACAAGGCACCAACTAACCCATCCCCCAAGAGATGTTTCGAACTTGCACGGTAAATGTATGGAATAAAAACAACGTATGTTGTGTGCAAAACATGTCAAATGCGGCTGAACCTCCCAGCCTCCACGTGACCTGGGACCCGCGATGCTGCCAGGTGGTGGCGGTGCACGTGACCTGGGACCCGCGATGCTGCCAGGTGGTGGCGGTGCACGTGACCTTCCGTGGCAGCAGCGGCAGCAGCAGCAGCATCATCGCGAGTAGTTCAGTCGCGATGCGTACACGAATGTCGCCGTCAACCGCAAATGGTTGAGCCACAGGGGCACGATCGCCTCGTGTGGACTCCTTTTTCAGACGGTCGCGTGAGTGAATGGATGGGCGAACGATAGTTTTAAAAGTGAATGTAGATGCGTGACTTGTTAAATACGTGGATTGGTTAATGAGCGAGTGAGTTTATTTTACTTGTTTGGTGAATGAGTGGGTTGGTGAATGGATTGAGTGCGTTGCTATGTGGAATTGAGTGACTGTTATTAAGTGGGTGACCGTTAGTAAGTAGGTGACTGAGTGTGTTAGTGGATGAGTGAATGGGTTTGTGAGTCGGTGAGCTTCTTGGTGAGTGTATGTATTGCTGAATTGGTGAGTGGGTTAGTGAATGGCTTATGGAATTGGTGAGTGGGTTAGTGTATGCGTGGCTTTGGTGAGTGAGTGGGTAAGTGGAATTAGTCAGTAGATTAGTGTGAGTGAGTAAGTGGCCGAGTGGAATGGATTAGGGCTATACGGTGGCGAGATGTTAATTATCTCGCCTTGTATACAGGAGGTCTCGGGTTCTATCCCGACCCCGACACCTGTTGTAAAGTTGGAGTTTGCGTGTTCTCCCCGTGGTCACGTGGATTTTGCTCCGAGTCCTCCGGTTTTCCCTTCCACATTTAGAAACAACATCACGCGTTTAGAGTATTTGGCTGCTTTACATTTACACATGATAAGCCACTTCGTTGAGCTATCATTTGAGGCCAGGTCGTTTCTGAAAAATAGATTGATAGCTCAGTGGGCCTTACCTGATAGAATAAAATATAGTAAAGCAAGTTTGACCTGGTGAGTATAAAGTGTTTTGGGTTAGGTCACATAAATGCGTGTTAGAGAATAAACCCACAGCTTTTATAATTTGAAATCAATGGTAACTGTTGCGGGTTTGCTCTCTAATACACCAGTGCGCTAAAGGAACCGAAGTCACGAATTGGCACGTTTTGTTCACGTGACAACCTTACTAATTGGCTGTGTCGGTTAGAGGTAAGTTTACGACAACACAATTACATTTACGCGATCTGAGTGGCACCGGTGAGTGGGTTGGTAAGTCAGTGGGTGAGTGAATTGGGGAGTGGGTCCGTGAGTAGGTGGGTGAATGGCTGAGTGGCATTGGAGATCGTGTGCGCCATGGACGGCTCAGTTCAGCACTCCCCTCGATGGGGGGGGAGCGAGGGGAGGAGGTGAAGGGATCCTCAATGCCACGCACGCGGCGGGGGGGGGGGGGCGGTGGGGCCCTGTGATGAATGTGCGCGCGCCGGCTCCACTCATCGCAGACTTGACACCGGGGGGAGGGGTTGGGGTGGTTGGCGAGTGGGGGCGGGGAGGGGGCGGTGAGTGAAGGGAGTGATGCTGGGATGGAGCTGAGCACTGTGCGGAGTTTCCATCTGCGCGCCGGGATGTGCGGGGAGAGCACCCTGCCTTCGCGGCTCCTGCTGCCCCCGCTGCTGCTGCGGCTGCCCCTGCTGCTGCTGCTGCTACTGCTGCTGGCCCCGGCGATGCCCTCCTCCTCCTCCCCCTACTCCTACGCGGTGCCCTCCGACAGGTGAGCCGCACGTGCCGCGTGGTGGCTCTGCGAGCCACGAGCCGAGTGCGAGCTGCGTGTCTCCGCTCTGGGCTGGCGGGGCTGGGGGTTGTGGGGGAGGGGGGTAACGGGTGGGAGGGGAGGGGGGGTGACCTCTTTGCCCTTTACGACCATGACCTCCAAAGGCGGCCGGGCGTGGTTCTGGCCACACCATCGATCGTGTGCGCCGTCCCGGTCATGGAGACCTGTGTCTTTAAACCTGTGAGTGTACCTGTCTATGTAACTGTGTACTCACCTGCGCACTCATCCTTGCACTGACCTTTTCACTCAAGCTCAGCGCGTACCAGCTCACATGCGAGCACGTGTATCTGTGCGCTCGCCTGTTCTCACTTGTGCACTCACCCACCGACTCACCTATGAGCTCACCTGTGCACTCACCCACAGACTCATCTATGAGCTCACCTGTGCACTCACCCACAGACTCACCTATGAGCTCGCCTGTGTGCTCACCTATGAGCTCACCTGTGGACTCACCTGTGCACTCACAGCGAGGTGTGCCCGGAGAGCAAGGTGCTGTCGGTGGAGTATCCGTGTGTGCGCGCCAACGGGGAGCGGACTACGTGCATCAGGTGAGGGGCGACCCCAGACCCCTATCGCCTCGGCCCCCCACCCCGTATCGCGCCCCCCCCCCCTCTCCCTCCCTGAGATTTGATTCTCTGACTTTGATCCCAGTGGTTTGGCCGAGGTTCATAGCTCCGGGCTGACCCCTGACCCCCTAACCCCGCAGCATCAACGTTCACACCACAGTTCGTCTCCTGTGTTGTCACACCCGTACTGTCCACCTCTTACGAACACCCCCGATGAACGTGGAAGAGTAGGCCAAATACCGACGACAGCGTTCGCTCTACAATGTCGCGGAGCCTTCCAAAAGGCAGTGGCGTGAGTAGGTACTTGCAGGCGCTGCGCCTTTAGCTCCATGATAGGAACCCCCTCTCCCCCCATCCCCCGCTCCCCGGCTCGCGGCCTCTCGCTCCACGCGGCAGGGTCCCAAATGTGGCACGGCCCTGGCGAAGGCGGGGGGAGGGGGGAGGGGGGAGGGGGGAACCCCCACTCAAGGGGTACTCTGTGCCTGGGGCCCGCGCCAAGGGGGATAGCGACGCACACAGAGGGGGTCCTGTGTGGGGACCCCCGTTTCACAAGGACCCCCGTGGGACCCACCCCGGTCTCACGCCCCTGCCGGGGGTTGCCGAAACACGGCGGCTTCTGTCGGGCGCACGCGCCACGCGAGACGCGCCACGCGCTGTGGCATAACACGAAAACCACACCACAGTATAGTATAACACACAACAGTATAACACACTACAGTACAGTATAACACGATAGCCACACTACACTCTAGTATAACACACTACAGTATAACACACTATGGTATAACACAGTATAGTGCTGGACACCCATCCCCCGTGTGCCGTTCCGGCCTTCATAGGTGGGCGCTAACAGCACTTGCCCCAACAGCCTGCGTAGGTTACACGGGGGATCTTTGTCTCTGTGCCTGTGTCTGGCTAGGAAGCGATGCTGCAAAGGGTACCGCTTTGTGCTGGGACAGTGTCTACCTGAAGGTGAGAACGCCTTCATCTGGCCCAGAGTTCACCTCGACTCCCAGGGAGGATGTGTGGCTGATGGGTTTAAACAAACGTTCTGCTTTTTTACGTGGAGGAAAACCATGGGTAGTGACACAGATATGAGTCGCATTTCCCTGCGTGTCCGTTGTGTTGCCTCCACCCCTTTGTGTTGCCTCCACCCCTTTGTGTTGCCTCCACCCCTTTGTGTTGCCTCCACCCCCTTGTGTTGCCTCCACCCCTTTGTGTTGCCTCCACCCCCTTGTGTTGCCTCCACCCCTTTGTGTTGCCTCCACCCCTTTGTGTTGCCTCCACCCCCTTGTGTTGCCTCCACCCCTTTGTGTTGCCTCCACCCCTTTGTGTTGCCTCCACCCCTTTGTGTTGCCTCCACCCCTTTGTGTTGCCTCTACCCCTTTGTGTTGCCTCTGCTTCACACCACTCTGCCAACTCGAGAGATGCATCGCAACGGAACCCAACACTGAGGTGATCGTGGCCAGAAATCGAACTCGGATGCCAGGTTCAAATGGCAGTGCACTAACCGCTGCGCCACCGCTCTGTTACCCGTGTATACATTGTATTTATTTAACACAGGCTCAGAGGCCCAACATGTCAAAAGGCCAGCAGATACTCCGATTGAGAGTTCAGGTACGAGAGAGAGAGAGGCAGAGACTCTCCCAGAGGGAGAGGTCACGAATCTACTTCCCTGTAGTGTCGCCATCCCACGTGGCACCAACAAGCGAGGCATCTGGTCCAGGAAGATGAAGCAGATTTCTCATGGAGCAGATTTCCATACCTGTCAACCCCTTATCAGTGCCCTACCTTATTACAGACCAATTCAGTCACCCCGTGCCCCTTGTGAATCTCAACGTTCATCCTACAAAGTCCCATCACAAGGGAGAAACACAAACAAATAAAAAACTAATGTTGCCCGTGTTAAAGAGTCCGTACGCCGGATGGACCTGAAATCTCAATTTGCCCCGTGTGCAAGAACACGGGGTGAACCCGTGTGGGTTGACGGGTATGGACTTCTCATGGAGTAGGAATCTTGCACAAATCACAAGATCTCTCACATGCCAGATATCTTGTTCAAGGTCCATAGAGCTCACAAATTGGAAATCTCATGGACCAGATGTCACACGGAGCAGATGTCTTGCTCGTTGACGAGATGGAGTGGATCCAACATATTGATGCTCTTCCACCTCCCTACTCTGCCCCTCTCCTCTCCCTGCGACCCTCTCACTCGTTACCACTCCATGCCCCCCCCTCACCACTCGCATGTTGTCTGTCATATGTTTTGTAAAAACAAAAAATCTACACGTCGAATAGTTTAGATGTTCACAACGTCCAGTGAAAGTGATTTGTGTTACTGTCAACGGTAAACATGGATGTTCAAGCTGTAAATAAGTCTCCCCCCTCTCCCCCCTACTCCCCCCCCCCCTTTCCCACCCCCTCTCCCACCCCACTCTACCTCTCCCCCTCTACCACCCCCCCCCCCCCGTGTAGATGTGGACGTGTGTGCGGGCTCGCCCTGCGAGCAGCTCTGCACCGACCACTTTGGGCGCGAGCTCTGCGCGTGCCACGCGGGGTACCGCCTCGAGCGCCGCCGCGCGCGCGACCGCCCCTACTGCCTGGGTGGGTGGGTGGGTGCGAGACAAAGACAAAGATCCCCCGTGTAGCCTGAACAGACTGTAGGAGCAAGTGCTGGTAGCGAGCACCTACGAAGGCCGGAACGGCACACCAGGGGGTGGTTGTCCACCACCACACCAGGCCGCCTTTGTCTCCCTAGCAGCGATGATTACACACCGCACCAGCTATTCATTTGAGACTTAGTCGACCTCAGGGAATCCCGGACCGGTTAAGATCATTGTCACTGGTGTTGGCCGTGAGCGGGAACCGGACTCGGGTTTCCGAGTTTACGGCGCAACGCGCTGACCGCGACGTTGCCGCTCCCCGGGGCCACTTGAGCAACTGGCCGCACGAAGCACGGCTCCCCAATGACAGTGAGAGCTTAGTCGCTTCTGTCGGGGTCCATCGGGACCTCTCTCCAAACCCATTCGTCTCCCCCCCCCCAGTGCCGATGTATACACGCCGTGTCAAGTACTCATTTTAGGCTGAGTGTACCGAGGGGAGGCCCAGGACCGGTTCAGATAATCGTCACCGGTGTTGGCCGTAGTGGTTAGCGTAGTGCTAACCACTACACTACCGCTCCCTACACACAATGGGTGGATGCACACGCACACAGACAAAGATCCCCCGTGTAGCCTCAACAGTCTATTCGGGACAAGTGCTCTCAGCGTTGGCACCTTTTGAAGGCCACGACGGCACACGGCGTGTGAACACCGTGTACACACCGCACCGTGTCCACTCCGCAGCAGGCAGGGGGTGTGTGCGTGATCTTGTTCGCTGTCTCTCTGTGTGTCCCCGTAGACGTGGACGAGTGCGCGCGCCAGGGTGACGGCACCTCGCGCTGCTCTCACGGCTGCCGCAACTCGCCCGGCAGCTACGAGTGCACGTGCCCAGAGGGCTGGCGACTCGCCGGGGACAAACACTCGTGCCGGAGGGTGCCCCCGCCCCCCCCTCGGGGTGAGCGGTGGAGAGAGGGGCGGCGGGGGGGGGGAGATAAGGGAGAGATGAGGGGGAGAGAGGGGGGAAGAGGGGGAGAAGGGGAGAGATAAGGGAAGAGAGAGGGAGAGATGAGAAGAGGGGGAGAGGAGAGACAAGGGGAAGAGGGGGAGAGAGGGGGGGAGAGGGGGGGGGAGATAAGGGGAGAGATGAGAAGAGGGGAAGAGCGAGGGGGGCTGCGTGCAGAACGAGAGAGAGCGAGAGAGAGAGTGAGCGAGAGAGTGAGCTAGAGGGGGGGGGGGGGGTTACATAAAGCCAAGTTTTAAACATTTTAATTAAAAAAGGAGAAACAAGGGGAGGGGGGAGAGGGGAGAATGGGGGGGGGGGAGATGCAGAAAGAGGGAAAGATTTTTTTGACGCTTAATTTCCGTGTCTTCGCTTAACAGACGCCAGGTCGAAATAAAGTAGTATCGCACACATGCTTTTATTGTTGAAGAATGGATAAACAACGAAGATATACGGTATATATTTCTACAACCTATATCAGTATCACAAAACAATCAATGCCTTGCGTGTCCTGGCTGTTGTTCGTGGCTGCTGAGAATGTAGCTGGGTAACTGGCTACACGTAGTTTTCAGTTCGGAAGATATAATAACAGACATAGCGACATCGGAAAGGTTGGGAGTGACGGACACAGAAGACTGACCACGGTTCAATTAAAATCGCTCGACGTTTTCGATTTGTGCTCCAATCAATGCAATTCCGTCACCGTGTGTGCCCGTGTGTGTCTCTGTGTCGCCGTGTGTCTCTGTGTGTGTGTCTATGCGTGTCTGTGTCTCTGTGTCGCCGTGTGTGTCTCTGTGTGTGTGTCTCCGTGTGTGTGTGTCTCTGTGTGTGTGTCTGTGTGTGTGTGTGTGTCTCTGTGTGTGTCTCTGTGTGTGTCTCTCTGTGTGTGTGTCTCTGTGTGTGTGTCTCTGTGTGTGTCTCTGTGTGTGTCTCTGTGTGTGTGTGTGTCTCTGTGTGTGTGTCTCTGTGTGTGTGTCTCTCTGTGTGTGTGTCTCTGTGTGTGTGTCTGTGTGTGTGTCTCTGTGTGTGTGTGTCTCTGTGTGTGTGTCTGTGTGTGTGTCTCTGTGTGTGTGTCTCTGTGTGTGTCTCTGTGTGTGTGTCTCTGTGTGTGTGTCTCTGTGTGTGTGTCTGTGTGTGTGTGTCTCTCTCTGTGTGTGTGTGTCTGTGTGTGTCTCTGTGTGTGTGTGTCTCTGTGTGTGTTTCTGTGTGTGTGTGTGTCTCTGTGTGTGTCTCTGTGTGTGTGTGTGTCTCTGTGTGTGTGTGTCTCTGTGTGTGTGTCTCTGTGTGTGTGTCTGTGTGTGTGTGTCTCTGTGTGTGTGTGTCTGTGTGTGTCTCTGTGTGTGTGTGTGTGTCTCTGTGTGTGTGTCTCTGTGTGTGTGTGTCTCTGTGTGTGTCTCTGTGTGTGTCTCTGTGTGTGTGTGTCTGTGTGTGTCTCTGTGTGTGTGTGTCTCTGTGTGTGTGTTTCTGTGTGTGTGTGTGTCTCTGTGTGTGTCTCTGTGTGTGTCTCTGTGTGTGTGTGTGTCTCTGTGTGTGTGTCTCTGTGTGTGTGTCTCTGTGTGTGTGTCTCTGTGTGTGTGTCTCTGTGTGTGTGTGTCTGTGTGTGTGTCTCTGTGTGTGTGTGTCTCTGTGTGTGTGTCTCTGTGTGTGTCTCTGTGTGTGTGTTTCTGTGTGTGTGTCTCTGTGTGTGTGTGTCTGTGTGTGTGTAGGTGGGGCGCGTGGGGGTCTGTTGGCCGTGGCCGCGTGTCCGCTGTCGTGCGACGACGACGACTCCCAGCACGTGAGGCTCGTTTCGTCCTCACTCACCCCACTCACTCACCACCACTCACCCCACTCACCACCACTCACCCCACTCACTCCACTCACCCCACTCACCCCACTCACCCCACTCACCATCACTCACCCCACTCACCCCACTCACTCACCACCACTCACCCCACTCACCACCACTCACTCACCCCACTCACCCCACTCACCCCACTCACCCCACTCACCACCACTCACCCAACTAACCACACTCACCCCACTCACCACCACTCACCCCACTCACCCCACTCACCAGACTCACCACCACTCACCCCCACTCACCACCACTCACCCCACTCACCACCACTCACCCCACTCACCCCACTCCCCCCACTCACCACCACTCACCCCCACTCACCCCACTCACCCCACTCGCCACCACTCACCACCACTCACCACCACTCACCCCACTCACCCCACTCACCAGACTCACCACCACTCACCCCCACTCACCACCACTCACCCCACTCACCACCACTCACCCCACTCACCACCACTCACCACCACTCACCCCACTCCCCCCACTCACCACCACTCACCCCCACTCACCCCACTCACCCCACTCGCCACCACTCACCACCACTCACCACCACTCACCCCACTCACCCCACTCACCCGACTCACCACCACTCACCCCCACTCACCACCACTCACCCCACTCACCACCACTCACCCCACTCACCACCACTCACCACCACTCACCCCACTCACCACCACTCACCCCACTCACCACCACTCACCCCACTCACCCCACTCACCACCACTCACCCCCACTCACCCCACTCACCCCACTCGCCACCGCTCACCACCACTCACCACCACTCACCTCCACCCACCACCACTCACCCCCACTCACCACCACTCACCCCCACTCACCACCACCCACCCCACTCACCCCACTCACCACCACTCACCACCACTCACCCCACTAACCCCACTCACCACCACTCACCCCACTCAGCACCACTCACCCCACTCACCCCACTCACCACCACTCACCCTCACTCACCATCACTCAACCCACTCACCACCACTCACCCCACTCACCACCACTCACCCCACTCACCCCACTCACCATCACTCACCCCACTCACCCCTACTCACCACCACTCACCCCCAGCCTCCCACCGTTGTTGTTGAGCTTATCTGGCCCACGACTTCCACTCACTCCAGGCCAGGTGTCCGCGTCGGTCTCTTTTCAAGGAACTCTGTTCGTCATCACATGCCACAGAAACATGCGCCGTGAACCCCGGGTGTCCTTTTATTGATTACATTTATTCTGATACGCGGTTGCTTTTGTGCCGCTTTCTATTTCATTGCCTCTGCTCTGATCTCCATTTGGCTGAGCCCGGTTTCCGATTTCTGTTTGCTCCATTGGTGTGCAATGTTGTTACGTCGCTCTTGCAGATGTGAGACGCTCCCCCTGCTGCTGTCTTGGGTTCTCACCTGGCGACGCGAGGCGCACGACTCAGGTGTCGAGGGTCTACGCACGTGGTCACGGCAGGTGTCGTGGTGGTGGTGGTTGTGGTTGCAGGTGCGCGCCACAGGAAATGACATCACGGTGAAGAGCGGACAGCGGGCGCACGAGAAGCCCCCGGGACAGATCGGGCCCCCCGGTCCGCCCGGGCCCCTGGGGCCCCTGGGGCCCCCCGGTCTGCCCGGTCCGCTCGGGCCCCCGGGGCCACCCGGGCCCTTGGGGCCCCCCGGTCCGCTCGGGCCCCCCGGTCTCCCCGGCGAGGAAGGGGCACTGGGAGGAGTCGGTACGATCGCGCTGACGCTGAGTTTTCACTCCACTTATGATGCGCATCACCATTCATGGCCTTTCCACTGCTGGATGAAGGCCTCCCCAAGCCGTTGTCATCTCGTCGCTACACCTGATGATTTTATTGCTCCATTTCCTTGGACGTCCTCTCGGACATGTTCCACCGTCTGGCTGCCACTCCCCATCGTAGCCAGGTTCAGTCCACTGCTGGATGAAAGCCACACAACCTCTCACTTTCATACCTCACTCATAAGACAAATACACAAATCCCCCCATAGAGCCATAGCAGACTGTCGGAGCAAGTGCTGTTAGCGAGCACCTATGAAGGCCGGCGCGGCACACAAGGGGAGTGGGTGGCCAGCACCACGCCTGGCCACCTTTGTCTCCCAGTAGCGATGTTTACACACCGCACCCGCTACTCATACGAGGCTGATGCAACCTACGACACACAAACACTCACACAGCCCCAGGGCCGCACCGGCGCCGCTGGGGGCCGTGCCGCGGCGGTGCCCCTGGGGCCGCGGCGGTGCCCCTGGGGCCGCGGCGGTGCCCCTGGGGCCGCGGCGGTGCCCCTGGGGCTGCTGCTGCTGCCCCCACCTCTGGCTGTGAGCGCAGTAGCAGCAGCAGCCGCCCCGCGCCGTCTGCTCGGACAGGCGGCGACTCGCCCCTGGGGCGAGCGGCAATCGGAAAGTTCTCGAGTCCCGGTTGGGGTGGAGGTTGACTCCGCTCAGAATCATACTCATCATCATCCCTCCTTACGGAGTCGATTAAATGAGAACCACTTTTTAGGGAAGCCGACAGTTGGTTGTCCCATGGAAAGACTCGTCCCCCGCCTGCCGTAGGAGCCGGGATTGCCCAACAACTGGCTTTGCAGGACTGTAAACAGGACAAGAGCACCACTCCGACATGCTGGTGACATCTTTACCTCTGTGTGCAGGAACGTCATAGGCATATGTTTCAGGACGGTCCCGCATTGTTTTTTTTACTTCAAGATGTTTTCAGCCAATTCACGAATACTTATTCTGAGTAGGACGAACCCGGAGCAGCCGAAATAAAACAAATCCCACGCGCTCCGATAGAGGGGCCCTCCTCCTCGTCGCCAGGTCGTCTCGCGTCTCATCGTCTCAGGGCGGATTGAGAGCGGCCACCTCCAGTGGCTCCTGCCGCTGCTGCCGCTGCTGCTGCTGCTGATTCTGTGTGGTGCGAGTCGGCCAGGCGACAGCTTCTACTGCTGCTGCCTCTGTGTGGCACCAGTCGGCAGCCAGGAGCAGGCGACAGCTCCTGCTGCTGCTGCTTCTGTGTGGTGCGAGTCGGCCAGGCGACAGCTCCTGCTGCTGCTGCTGCCTCTGTGTGGTGCGAGTCGGCAGCCAGGAGCAGGCGGACAGCTCCTGCCGCTGCTGCTGCTGCTGCTGCCGCTCCGCGCTATTCCACTCGACTCGGGGTGCAGAGATCCGTGCGCGTTCGGCAAACCGCGTCTCGTGCGTGAAGCTGGTGGCAGGTATACCACGAGCATGGTGATGACGAGGGTGGCCGTGATCGAACAGTTTTACATCAAGTGGAGCCCGCGACCCCCCCCCCCCCATTCCCACAGGACCCCCGGGCGCTGAGGGCCCCCCAGGGCCCCGCGGCCTCATGGGGCCCCCAGGGCAGGATCCCGACCTGTCGCACGTCAAACGAGGCCGGAGGGGGCCGATGGTGAGAGACGCGCGGGTCCAGCGCATGAACTGTGTCTGTGTGTCTGTGTGTGTCTGTGTGTGTGTATGTCTGGCTGTGTGTGTCTGTGTCTGTGTGTCTGTGTGTGTTATGGGGAGCGGTAGTGTAGCGGTTAGCGCGCTGCGCTACGAACCTTGTAACACGGGTTCGATTCCCGCTCACGGCCAACACCAGTGGCGATTATCTGAAGCGGTCCTGGGCCTCCCCTAGGTCGACTCAGCCTCAAATGAGTACGTGGTGCGGTGTGTAAACATCGCCACTGGGGAGACAAAGGCGGCCGGGCGTGGTGCTGGCCACCCACCCCCTCGTGTGCCGTGCCGGCCTTCATAGGCGCTCGCTAACAACACTTGCCCCAACAGTCTGTTAAGGCTATACGGGGGACCTTTGTCTTTATGTGTGTGCAGGGTCACACTGGGCCTCCAGGTATGCAAGGCCTCAAGGTGAGGAGTCTCTGCACGTGACATCTCCACGCGTCAACTCTCCCTATACATGAATATGATTAATTGTTGATGTTTTGGGTTAGGCCGCGTTATGATCTGGCCCAATGTGTGTCGTCTTACCCTCCACCACCTGACACAAACAAACCGCTGCGCGTGGAGTTGAGGACCCACGCCCAACAGAGAGAGAGAGAGGGAGGGGCCGTGCCGACAAACACCACGCAGGGCCCGGCTCTGCTGAGACGTGGAATCCGTCACGGAGTTTCGCTCGCGCTGAACCAAAGCGGCCGAGCAGAATACACTCGCAGGAGGAAGGCCGCACGGGGTGGCGGATGGGATGCGTTACAATTTGAAATTGTATATTTCACGGTGAGGTACCGAGGCGCTTGTCCGCGCTGTCATTTTGTGTCTCCGTCAATCTTCGGGTGGGATCTCTTTTCTCTCGCACAGCTATTGAGCAAATGCACCACAAAGTCCAAGCGGGCAGCAACAAACAGCACTGTCAGAATTATGTGACGCGAAGTGAGCGAGGTAAATGTTGTTGAATGAAGGGCTTTGGCGGAGAGAGAGAGATGGCTGAGGGAGGAGGGAGTTCCAGAGTGCAGCAGTGAGGGGAGAGAGAAAGAGAAGTGATGTGAACGGCAGTATGGTGAGTGGGTGGGTGGGTGAGTGGGTGGGGTGGGTGGGTGAGTGGGGGGTGGGTGGGTGAGTGGGTGGGTGGGTGGGTGGGTGAGTGAGTGGGTGGGTGGGTGGGTGAGTGGTGGGTGGTGGGTGGTGAGTGGTGGGTGGTGTGGTGGGTGAGTGAGTGGGTGGTGAGTGGGTGGGTGAGTGATGAGTGAGTGGGTGGGTGGGTGAGTGAGTGGGTGGGTGAGTGGGTGGTGGGTGGGTGAGTGAGTGGGTGGGTGGGTGGGTGAGTGGGTGGGTGGGTGGGTGAGTGGGTGGGTGGGTGGTGTGGGTGAGTGGTGGGTGGGAGTGAGTGGGTGGGTGGGTGGGTGAGTGAGTGGGTGGGTGGGTGGGTGAGTGGGTGGGTGGGTGAGTGAGTGGGTGGGTGGTGGTGAGGAGTGGGTGGGTGAGTGGGTGGGTGGGTGAGTGGTGGGTGTGGGTGGGTGAGTGAGTGAGTGAGTGGGTGGGTGGTAGTGAGTGGGTGGGTGAGTGGGTGGGTGGGTGGGTGAGTGAGTGGGTGGGTGGTGGGTGAGTGGGTGGGTGGTGGGTGAGTGGGTGGGGGGTGGGTGAGTGAGTGGGTGGTGGGTGAGTGAGTGGGTGGGTGAGTGGGTGGGAGTGGGGTGGGTGAGTGAGTGAGGTGGGTGGGTGGGTGAGTGGTGAGTGGGTGGGTGGGTGAGTGGGTGGGTGGGTGAGTGGGTGGGTGGGTGAGTGGGTGGTGGGTGAGTATTTGGTGGGTGAGTAGTGGGTGGGTGAGTAGTGGGTGGGTGAGTAGTGGGTGGGTGAGTAGTTGGTGGGTGAGTCGTGGGTGGGTGAGTAGTGGGTGGGTGAGTGGGGGTGGGTGAGTAGTGAGTGGGTGAGTAGTGGGTGGGTGGGTGAGTAGTGGGTGGGTGAGTGGTGGGTGGGTGAGTAGTGGGTGGGTGAGTCGTGGGTGGGTGAGAATGTGGAATCTGATGCCACCTCCCCTCCCCCCCGGACCCCCGTGTAGGGAGAGCGCGGATCGCCAGGTCCTCGCGGAGTTCCCGTGAGTCTCTCGCGCGCACAGCGCAGCACACCCCCACCCCTTACCCACCCACACCCACACCCACCCACACCCCACTCACACCCCACCCACACCCCCACCCCCACCAACACACCCCCACCCCTTACCCACTCACACCCCACCCACACCCCCACCCCCACCAACACACCCCCACCCACACCCCACTCACACCCCTCCCCTTACCCGCCCACACCCCACCCCACGCACACCCCACCCACACCCCACCCACACCCCACCCACATCCCACCCACATCCCACCCACACACGACCCACATCCCACCCACACCCCACCCCACGCACTCCCCACCCACACCCCACCCACATCCCACCCACACCCCACCCACATCCCGCCCACACCCCACCCCACCAACACCCCACCCCACGCACACCCCACCCACACCTCACCCACCCCCACCCACACCCCACCCACATCCCACCCACACGACACCCACACCCCACCGACACCCCCACCCACACCCCACACATCCCCCACCCCCACCCCACCACACCCCCACCCACACCCCACCTACACCCCACCCCCACCACACCCCCACCCCACCCACACCCACCCACACCACACCCACACCCCACCCCCACCACACCCCACCCACACCCCACCTACACCCCACCCACACCACACCCCACCACACCACACCCCACCCACACCCCACCCACACCACACCCCACCCACACCCCACCGACACACACACACCCCCACCCACACCCCACCACACCCCACCCACACCCCACCGACACCCCACCCACACCCCACACATTCCCCACCCCCACCCCACCACACACCCCCACCCACACCCCACCTACACCCCACCCCCACCACACCCCCACCCCACCCACCCCCCACCCACACCACACCCACACCCCACCCCCACCACACCCCACCCACACCCCACCTACACCCCACCCACACCACACCCCACCCACACCACACCCACACCCCACCCACACCACACCACCCACACCACCTACCCACACCCCACCATACACCCACCCCACCCACACCACACCCCACACCCCACACCACACCCCACCCACACCCCACCTACACCCACCCCCACCACACCCCCACCCCACACCCCACCCCCCACCACACCACCCCCACCCACACCCCACCTACACCCACCCACACCACACCCCCACCCACACCCACCCCACCCACACCCCACCTACACCCCACCCCCCACACCCCCCACCCCACCACACCCCACCCACACCCCACCACACCCCCCACACCCACCACACCCACCCCACCACACCCCACCCACACCCCACCTACACCCCACCCACACCACACCCCACCCACACCACCACCCCACCCACACCCCACCACACCCCACCCACACCACACCCCACCCACCACCCACACCCACCCACACCCCACCTACACCCCACCCCACCACACCCCACCCACACCACACCCCCACCACACCCCACCCCACCCACACCCCACCCACACCCACTTACACCCACCCACCACACCCCCACCCCCACCCACCACACCCACACCCCACACCCACCACACCCACCCACAACCCCACCACACCCCACCTCACCACCCCCACCTACACCCCACCCCACCCCAATACCCACACCACACCCAACTAACCCCACCCACACACACCCACCCACACCACACCCCACCCACACCACACTCCCAACCCACCCCACCACTTACACACCCACACCACACCCACCCACACCCACCCCACCACCCACCCACACCCCACCCACACCACCCACACCCACACCCCACCTACACCCCACCCTACACCCACCCCCACCCACACCACACCCACACCTAACCCCCCCCACACCCACACCCCACCCCACCACACACACCCACCCACATCCCCACCTACACCCCACCCCACCCACACCCCCACCCACACCACACCCCACCCACACCCCACCCACACCACACCCCACCCACACCCCACCTACACCCCGACCCCCACCACACCCCAATCACCCACCCCACCCACACCCCACCCCACCACACCCCACCCACACCCACCCTACCACCCCACCCCCACCCACACTCCACCACCCACAACCCACACTCCACCCACTACACCACCACACCCACCTACACACCCACCCCACCCACTACCCCACCGACACCAAACCCCACACACCCACACCCACACCCCACCTACACCCCACCCCACACACCCCCCCCACACCACACCCCACCCACACCCCACCTACACCCAACACCCAACCCACCTCCACCCACACCACACCCCACCCACACCCCACCTTACACCCACACCCCACCCACACCCCACCTACCACCCCACACCCCACCCACACCACCACCCCACCCACACCCCCACCTACACCACCTACACCCCACCCCCACCCCACACACACACCACACCCACCCCACCTACACCCCACCCACACCACACCCACCCACACACACCACACCACACCCCACCCTACACCCCACCCACACCACACC
Source organism: Lethenteron reissneri (assembly GCF_015708825.2). Lineage (NCBI taxonomy): Eukaryota > Metazoa > Chordata > Hyperoartia > Petromyzontiformes > Petromyzontidae > Lethenteron > Lethenteron reissneri. Next base: position 12,382,731 of record NC_083824.1, read on the forward strand.
CCACCACCCCACACCCCACCTTACACCCCACCCCCACCACCCCCACCCATCACCCCACCCAACCACACCCACCAACACCCACTACACCACAACCCCCACCACACCACCCCACCCACACCACACCCCACCCCCCATGCCACCACACCCCACACACACCCCCACCTACACCCCCCCCACCACACCACCCCACACCCACCTACACCCCATCCACCCCCACCCACACCCACACCCCACCCCCACCACCCACCCCCACCCCACCTACACCCACCCCACCCACCTACATCCACACCCCACCCCACCCACACCCCACCCACACCACACCCCACCCACACCCCACCTACACCCCACCCCCACCACACCCCCACCCCACCCACACCCCACCCACACCACACCCCACCCACACCCCACCCACACCCCACCTACACCCCACCCCCACCACAGCCACACCACACCCCACCCACACCCCACCACACCCACACCTACACCCCACCCACACCACACCCACACCCACACCCACCCCCACACCCACCCACACCCCCCTACACCCCACCCCCACCACACCCACACCCACACCCCACCCACACCCCACCCACACCACCACCCACCCACACCCCACTTACACCCCACCCCAACCACACCCCCACCCCACCCACACCCCACCCCCACCACACCCCACCCACACCCCACCCACACCCCACCTACACCCCACCCCCACCACACACCACACCCACACCCCACCTACACCCCACCCACACCACACCCCACACCACACCCCACCCACACCCCACCCACACCACACCCCACCCACACCCCACTTACACCCCACCCCCACCACACCCCCACCTCACCCACACCCCACCCACACCACACCCTACCCACACCCTACCCACACCCCACCCACACCCTACCCCCACCACACCCACACCCACACCCCACCTACACCCCACCCACACCCCACCCACACCCCACTCACACCCCACCCACACCCCACCCACACCACACCCCACCCACACCCCACCCACACCCCACCTACACCCCACCCCCACCACACCCACACCCACACCCCACCCACACCCACCCACACCCCACCTACACCCCACCCCCACCACACCCACACCCACACCCTACCCACACCCTACCCACACCCTACCCACCCCACACGCCGACCCACTCCATGCGCCCCCCTCCTCCCCTGCCCCCCGCCCCCCCCCCCCGGCAGGGCCCCCCGGGCTCGTTCGACTTCCTGCTGCTGCTCGTGGCCGACCTGCGCCACGACATCGCCGAGCTCCAGCGCCGCGTGCTCGGCCACGCCGCGGGGGGGGGCGCCTCGCCCGAGCGCCCCTCCCCCGCGGCCCCCCCCACGGGGCCCCCCTCCCCCGAGCCCCCTGCGGCCCCCCCCACGGGGCCCCCCGCGGTGCCGCCGCAGGAGGGGGGCGGCTCCGGGCAGGACGAGGAGGAGGAGGAGGACGAGGAGGGGGAGTTGTGGCGCGGGGAGGAGGGTGGCCCCCCACAACGAAACCAACGGGGCGAGCCCCCCACTCTGGCTTCGTGAATCAGTTACTGAACCCCCCCCCCCCCCGCTCATCACACCCCCACACCAGTCTCCATGGTAACCCGTCACCCCCCCCCCCCCCCGCTCATCACACTCCCACACCAGTCTCCATGGCAACTCGTCACCCCCCCCCCGTTCATCACACCCCTACACCAGTCTCCATGGCAACTCGTCACCCCCCCCCCCCCCGTTCATCACACCCCTACACCTGTCTCCATGGTAACTCGTCACCTCCCCCCCGTGCATCACACCCCTACACCTGTCTCCATGGTAAATCGTCACCTCCCCCCCCCGTGGTATGGGGGGGGGGGACACGTGGTATGGGGGACACGTGGTATGGGGGGGGGCACGTGGTTTGGGGGGGGCACGTGGAATGGGGGGGGCACGTGGTTTGGGGGGGGCACGTGGAATGGGGGGGGCACGTGGTATGGGGGGGGGCACGTGGTATGGGGGGGGGCACGTGGTATGGGGGGGGCACGTGGTATGGGGGGGGCACGTGGTATGGGGGGGCACGTAGTATGGGGGGGCACGTGGTATGGGGGGGCACGTGGTATGGGGGGGCACGTGGTATGGGGGGGGCACGTGGTATGGGGGGGCACGTGGTATGGGGGGCACGTGGTATGGAGGGCACGTGGTATGGGGGGAGGACGTGGTATGGGGGGGGCACGTGGTATGGGGGGGGCACGTGGTATGGGGGGGGGCACGTGGTATGGGGGGGGGCACGTGGTATGGGGGGGGGAGTTGAGGACCCCCTGGCGGAGCTCGCCTCCAGCGGGCGATCTGCCCCTCGCGACCCTCCAGCTTGGCCCGAGTTGGGCTGCCAGCCCCACGGAGCCCACAGCCCCCCCCCCCCCCTTTGCGGGCCACCACGAGAGACGAATAAAATATTTCCCCCCCCCCTGACCGATTGCCGCACCCACTTTAGCTGGCAATGTCCTCACACGTCACTGCGGAGCCCCCCCTGCTCCCCCCCTTACTTAGCCTTCCCCCCCTCCCCCCCTACTCCCCCCGCTCCCCTCCCCCCCTGCTCCCTCATCATCACCATCACCACCATCATCATCACCACCATCATCATCACCACCATCATCACCACCATCATCATCACCACCATCATCATCACCATCATCATCCCCACCACCATCATCATCACCACCACCATCACCATCACCACCATCATCATCATCACCACCATCATCATCACCACCATCATCACCACCATCATCATCACCACCATCATCACCACCATCATCATCACCATCATCATCCCCACCACCATCATCACCATCATCACCACCATCATCATCATCACCACCATCATCACCATCATCATCACCACCACCATCATCACCACCACCATCATCACCACCACCATCATCACCATCACCACCATCATCATCATCATCACCACCATCATCATCACCACCATCATCACCACCATCATCATCACCACCATCATCATCACCATCATCATCCCCACCACCATCATCATCACCACCACCATCACCATCACCACCATCATCATCATCACCACCATCATCATCACCACCATCATCACCACCATCATCATCACCACCATCATCATCACCACCATCATCATCACCATCATCATCCCCACCACCATCATCACCATCATCACCACCATCATCATCATCACCACCATCATCACCATCATCATCACCACCACCATCATCACCACCACCATCATCACCACCACCATCATCACCATCACCACCATCACCACCATCATCACCATCATCACCACCATCATCACCACCATCATCACCACCATCATCACCACCACCATCATCACCATCATCATCACCACCATCATCATCATCATCACCACCATCATCATCATCATCATCACCACCATCATCCACCATCATCATCACCACCACCATCATCACCATCATCACCACCACCATCATCACCATCACCACCATCATCATCACCATCACCACCATCATCACCATCATCACCACCATCATCATCACCATCACCACCACCACCATCATCACCATCATCATCACCACCATCATCATCACCATCATCATCACCATCATCATCACCACCACCATCATCATCACCACCATCATCACCACCATCATCATCCCCATCACCACCATCAGCATCATCACCATCATCACCACCACCATCATCATCACCATCATCATCACCACCACCATCATCACCATCATCATCACCGCCGTGGTGACTCAACACTCCTCATCACCCTCTCCCCCCCCCCAGACACGTTCATACACTCTTATCCATTACAACTTTGATGAGAGTGCTGTTTGTTGCCGACCGTTTGACGTTTTGGGCCCGTACTCGGCAGCTGTTATTTAAATACATTTTAAATAAAAATCCCTCGACACCCCAAGGTGTGTGGCCTCGCTCGCAGTTCGCGTAGCGGCCCCTAGGCGGCAATAGGCGCTCACTAACTGGGCTAAGGAACACAGGTGAGTGAGTCGGTGAGTGAGTAGGTGAGTTAGCGGGTGAGTGAGTGGGTGAGTGAGTAGGTGAGTGAGTGGGTGACTGAGTGAGTAGGTGAATGAGTGGGTGAGTGAGTAGGTGAATGAGAAGGTGAGTGAGTGGGTGAGTGAGTGGGTGAGTGAGTGGGTGAGTGAGAGGGTGAGTGAGTAGGTGAGTGAGTGGGTGAGTGAGTAGGTGAGTAAGTAGGTGAGTAAGTGGGTGAGTAAGTAGGTGAGTGAGTGGGTGAGTGAGTAGGTGAGTGAGAAGGTGAGTGAGTAGGTGAGTGAGTAAGTGAGTGGGTGAGTGAGTGAGTGGGTGAATGAGAAGGTGAGTTAGTAGGTGAGTGAGCAGGCGAATGAGCAGGTGAGTTAGTAGGTGAGTGAGTAGGTGAGTGAGTAGGTGAGTGAGTGAGAAGGTGAGTGAGTAGGTGAGTTAACAGATGAGTGAGTAAATTTAACACGTAGGCTTTCGCGACCAATGTTATTCATTAAAAAAATATATAAACGGTCGGGGTTGTAGCTGCTAAGCAAGAGCGAATTGTGTCATCACCGTGCGCCTACCAAGTGCGAAGATAAGAGGGGTTTCCTGTAATAACAATAATTATCATGGATTGTGGTCATCGGCAAACATGCGGTGCATATTACCAGATGGGTGAATCACAGGTAATCAATATATGATGAACTGAAGAGCCATGCAATGAAAAGGAGTATTAATTAATAATGCGCTTACAGGCAGCACTTAGCCTGTAGCTGTCAGAACGGTGCATTTATTTTTATCTTAAAGTTTCAATTGATGGCATGCGACACAGCGGTGGCGATGATGTGGGTGCTGTTGGGGGTGATGGTGGTGATGTGGGTGGTGGTGATGGTGATGATGTGGGTGGTGATGGTGATGATGTGGGTGGTGGTGATGGTGATGATGTGGGTGGTGATGGTGATGATGTGGGTGGTGATGATGGTGATGCTGAGGGGGGTGATGATGGGGATGATGGTGATGCTGTGGGTGGTGATGATGTGGGTGGTGGTGGTGATGTTGATGCTGTGGGTGGTGATGATGTGGGTGGTGGTGATGGTGATGATGTGGGTGGTGGTGATGGTGATGATGTGGGTGGTGATGTTGATGCTGTGGGTGGTGATGCTGTGGGTGGTGGTGATGGTGATGATGTTGATGCTGTGGGTGTTGGTGCTGTGGGTGGTGGTGACGTGGGTGGTGATGATGTTGATGATGTGGGTGGTGATGATGTGGGTGGTGGTGATGGTGGTGATGGTGATGCTGTGGGTGGTGATGATGTGGGTGGTGATGTTGTTGGTGCTGTGGGCGGTGGTGATGGTCGCTCGGGGCCCTCAGCTGTGCTCCCACGCGCACTGACATCACTCGCATCGCGTGCCGCGTCCTCCACAATTCTATTTTCCACCTCCCCACCCACCTCTCCCCCCCCCTCGTGATGAGCTCATCGGAAAGAGATTTATTCCTGTCGCCCGTCTGCGTCAGTGGGACTCACGGGGATCACAGCGGGGACCCTGCAGCAGGGCTCGGGGAGACGGGTGCCTGGTGTCCAGGTGGAGGGGTACGAGAGGGCACCTGTCCCGAGGAATGAGCGGGGTGGTCTGGCTCGGAGAGACGGGGGGGGGGGGGGTCTCTGACTGGTTCAGGGACGCAAGTGGATAGACGCGTAGAGGGGACTAAACGTGAGGGGCCGGGTCCCTGGCGCAGTGAAGGGGGTCCCTGGCGCAGTGAAGGGGGTCCCTGGCGCAGTGAAGGGGGTCCCTGGCGCAGTGAAGGGGGTCCCTGGCGCAGTGAAGGGTGTCCCTGGCTTCGGGGAGAGACTGGGGTACTTGTGGAGAGACGCAGAGGGGACCCTGACTCAGCGAGAGGGGGGGTACCTGCCCGAGTCCCTGGTGTTGGGTGTCTATGTGAGCCTGTGTGAGTCTATGGGTGTCTATATGAGTATATGGGTGTCTATGTGAGTCTATGGGTGTCTATGTGCGTCTATGTGAGTCTATTGGTGTCTGTGTGAGTCTATGGGTGTCTATGTGAGTCTATGTGAGTCTATGGGTGTCTATGTGAGTCTATGTGAGTTTATGGGTGTCTGTGTGAGTCTATGGGTGTCTATGTGAGTCTATGTGAGTCTATGGGTATCTATGTGAGTCTATGTGAGTCTATGGGTGTCTGTGTGAGTCTATGGGTGTCTATGTGAGTCTATGTGAGTCTATGGGTGTCTATGTGAGTCTATGGGTGTCTATGTGAGTCTATGTGAGTCTATGGGTGTCTATGTGAGTCTATGTGAGTCTATGGGTGTCTGTGTGAGTCTATGGGTGTCTATGTGAGTCTATGTGAGTCTATGGGTGTCTATGTGAGTCTATGTGAGTCTATGGGTGTCTGTGTGAGTCTATGGGTGTCTATGTGAGTCTATGTGAGTCTATGGGTGTCTATGTGAGTCTATGGGTGTCTATGTGAGTTTATGTGAGTCTATTGGTGTCTGTGTGAGTCTATGTGAGTCTATGTGAGTCTATGTGAGTCTATGGGTGTCTGTGTGAGTCTATGGGTGTCTATGGGTGTCTGTGTGAGTCTATGGGTGTCTATGGGTGTCTGTGTGAGTCTATGGGTGTCTATGTGAGTATTGAGTCTCCATGGTGACCACCAGGCTACTCCTGAAGCCGTCCGCGGGCTCCCTTGCCCACCGCCACGTTGACATGAAAGCGACTCTGCTGATGAGAGACTGAATGAGTTTGTGTTCATATTGTAACGCGTGGTGCTGAGACGATGCACTCCCAGAAAGATGCCGTGGTGGCTGATGGGATGCGACTCGTCCGCTTGTTGAGTTTGATTTATTAACATCGCTGATGAGTCCCGCGGGAAGCGAGACTCTGACTGGGAGGGGGGTGCAGGAGGGGGAGACGAGACACGGGGCGAGGGGAGACGTGGGAGGCAGTGGAGACACTCAGGGAGACGGTGAGACACGGGAGAAGCGGGAGAGGGAGGTGATGGTGGAGAGAGGGGGGTGATGGTGGAGAGAGGAGGAGGTGATGGTGGAGAGAGGGAGTGATGGTGGAGAGAGGGAGGTGATGGTGGAGGGAGGGAGGTGATGGTGGAGAGAGGGAGGTGATGGTGGAGAGAGGGGGGTGATGGTGGAGAGAGGGGGGTGATGGTGGAGAGAGTGGGGTGATGGTGGAGAGAGGGGGGTGATGGTGGAGAGAGGGGGGTGATGGTGGAGAGAGGGGGGTGATGGTGGAGAGAGGGAGGTGATGGTGGAGAGAGGGGGGTGATGGTGGAGAGAGGGAGGTGATGGTGGAGAGAGGGAGGTGATGGTGGAGAGAAGGGGGTGATGGTGGAGAGAGGGAGGTGATGGTGGAGAGAGGGAGGTGATGGTGGAGAGAGGGGGGGGATGGTGGAGAGAGGGGGTGATGGTGGAGAGAGGGGGGTGATGGTGGAGAGAGGGAGGTGATGGTGGAGAGAGGGGGGTGATGGTGGAGAGAGGAAGGTGATGGTGGAGAGAGGGGGTGATGGCGGAGAGAGGGGGGTGATGGTGGAGAGAGGGGGGTGATGGTGGAGAGAGGAAGGTGATGGTGGAGAGAGGGGGTGATGGTGGAGAGAGGGGGGTGATGGTGGAGAGAGGGGGGTGATGGTGGAGAGAGGGAGGTGATGGTGGAGAGGGGGAGGTGATGGTGGAGAGGGGGAGGTGATGGTGGAGAGAGGGGGTGATGGTGGAGAGAGGGGGGTGATGGTGGAGAGAGGGGGGTGATGGTGGAGAGAGGGAGGTGATGGTGGAGAGAGGGGGGTGATGGTGGAGAGAGGGGGGTGATGGTGGAGAGAGGGGAGTGATGGTGGAGAGAGGGGGGTGATGGTGGAGAGAGGGGGTGATGGTGGAGGGAGGGAGGTGATGGTGGAGAGAGGGGGGTGATGGTGGAGAGAGGAGGAGGTGATGGTGGAGAGAGGGGGGTGATGGTGGAGAGAGGGAGGTGATGGTGGAGAGAGGGGGGTGATGGTGGAGAGAGGGAGGTGATGGTGGAGAGGGGGGGTGATGGTGGAGAGAGGGGATGATGGTGGAGAGAGGGGGTGATGGTGGAGAGAGGGAGGTGATGGTGGAGAGAGGGGAGTGATGGTGGAGAGAGGGGGTGATGGTGGAGAGAGGGGGTGATGGTGGAGAGAGGGGGTGATGGTGGAGAGAGGGGGGTGATGGTGGAGAGAGGGAGGTGATGGTGGAGAGAGGGAGGTGATGGTGGAGAGAGGGGGGTGATGGTGGAGAGGGGGAGGTGATGGTGGAGAGAGGGGGGTGATGGTGGAGAGAGGGAGGTGATGGTGGAGAGGGGGAGGTGATGGTGGAGAGGGGGAGGTGATGGTGGAGAGAGGGATGTGATGGTGGAGAGAGGGGGGTGATGGTGGAGAGAGGGGGGTGATGGTGGAGAGAGGGGGTGATGGTGGAGAGAGGGGGGTGGTGGTGGAGAGAGGGGGGTGATGGTGGAGAGAGGGGGGTGATGGTGGAGAGAGGGAGGTGATGGTGGAGAGGGGGAGGTGATGGTGGAGAGGGGGAGGTGATGGTGGAGAGAGGGGGGTGATGGTGGAGAGAGGGGGGTGATGGTGGAGAGAGGGGGGTGATGGTGGAGAGAGGGGGGTGATGGTGGAGAGAGGGGGGTGATGATGGAGAGGGGGAGGTGATGGTGGAGAGAGGGGGGTGATGGTGGAGAGAGGGGGGTGATGGTGGAGAGAGGGGGGTGATGATGGAGAGGGGGAGGTGATGGTGGAGAGGGGGAGGTGATGGTGGAGAGGGGGGGGTGATGGTGGAGAGGGGGAGGTGATGGTGGAGAGAGGGGGGGTGAAAAGGGATTGGAGGTGCGGAGTCAGCAGTCGAGAGTACAGTGTACAGTGCAGGTGAGATGACATTCCCAGAGGGGTGGCCAGGGGAGGAGTGGAGAAGAGGGGGGTGGGGGGGGATCGAGGGGGGGGGGGGATCGAGGGGGAGGGGGGATCGAGGGGGGGGGGGATCGAGGGGGAGGGGGGATCGAGGGGGAGGGGGGATCGAGGGGGAGGGGGGATCGAGGGGGAGGGGGGATCGAGGGGGGGGGGATCGAGGGGGAGGGATCGAGGGGGGGGGATCGCGTGCGCCGCAGCTGGGTGCGAGTCTCCGCGTGGCGCTCCATCCTCTGTCACGTGACGCCGCCTGCTCTTGTCCGGGCAGAGGGACGGGACCACAAACCGGTTCCTCTGCCCCTGGCGACGCGATCCCGAGCCACGTGCCAGCCAGCCTCGTCGGGAACACACTTACAGTTCGAGGCGTTCCCATGGTTATTGCCAGAATTGTCAATACGTCTTCCTGATTCCCGTCTCGAACAGAGTGAGGCAATGGCCATCACCTTCCTGTGGCACCCACAGTACAAGCCCTGTTCATACTCCCCGCAGAGTAGTCGCTATTTTATCGCGTGATGGGCTGCGTCACCCCCGCCAGCCGGTTGTGTGCTGGAGAGCCAAGCCACAACATTTTCAATCCGAGTACGACGTTTTGCCAGCAATTACAACTAGCTTCGTCAGGTGACAGCCAGCTGTACTAGTGACGAATTGGCCACGTTCTGTTTACGTGACAACCCTTCCTAGTTGGCTGTGTCGGGTGGTGGCGGGTTTTAATGACACATTTATATATTTACGCGATCTAACCCAGAACCTCTTTTATGGATGATATTGGTCGCGAAAGCCTGCAACGTGAGCCGAGGAGGCCTATCGTCAGAAGGTTGTCGCAGTTCAACACAACACGGCCAGTGGCCAGGGGCCAGGTGCCGGGACGAGGCATCACGCGCCGCCCGCACACAGACGCCGATCCCTGGGCTGGAGGCAGCCGGAGTGAGTGGGTGGGTGGGTTGGTGAGTTCACCGAGTGCCATGGCGAATGCATAAACGGATGTGTTGGTTCATGAATTCAGTAATGGGCGAGTGAGTGAATGGGCGAGTGGATCAGTCGACGAGTGGTCGGGTTCGTCATCTGTTCCACCGTGGAGTGAATTGGCGGGTTACTGAGTGCCTTGGCGAATGCATGAATTAGTGGGTTGATGGATAATAAACATGGGTGCGTTAATGAATCAATTAATGAATTCATTGACGGGTGAGTGGATCAATCGGTGAGTGGTAGGGTCGCCATCTGTTCCACTGCGGACTCTGTGAGCCGGGGGTTCCGTTCCCAGCACTGCGCGGTCTCCTGCAGTGGCACGGCTCAGCCGGCGACAGATCCCAGGACGAGGCGCCTCCAGCAGCGCACGAACCCAGACGCCGGTCGCCAGGCTGGTGGCCACCCTGCTTGTGTGGACGAGCGCGTGCGCCAGGTATATTTTGTGGACGAGTGCGCGTTTATAGAAGCGAGTTTAATGTACACATTTACATGCGAGTCCGAGAGGACCCGTGCAGATACGAGAACATCAACATCACCATCACCATCATCCATCGACTGCATTCAACATCAAGCAGCACCATTGAACAGCATTCGTGACCAGTATGATTCATCCACCATCACGAGTCCAACCACCATCACCACAGTCTTCAACAACAGCGATCACCAGAGCCAACGAGGGAGCTCCTGCTGCTCCTGCTGCTGCTGCTCCTGCTCCTGCTGCTGCTGCTCCTGCTGCTGCTGCTCCTGCTGCTGCTGCTGCTCACATGAGCATCGGTGCTCATCTCCCATTTACAGCCCTGCAAATTCCACATTCCTCTGACGGGGGTAGGTCTATCCATAGGACAACTGCTGTTGATCTCCCCCACAAAGTCGTTTTATCTACCCCGGAGGTCAGGATGAGTCAACCCCCACCCAACCAGGATTCCCACTTTGCCGTCATTAGCACGTGGTGTGCAGAAAGCATCATGATCGTCATCACCACCATTTACTGCACCGTTCATCATCACCACCATCTCTTCCTGCACCATTAAAATAGTCATCACTCATAACGAGTCCTCATCACCGTCTGTGTCACTCATCAGCGGTGGTGGTGGTGATTATGACGGTGACGATGCTCGTTCTTCAGAGTCTCCTCTTCTGCTTGCAGCAATCACCACCACCACCGTCATCATCATCTTCCTGCAGCATTCAACCACCGTCATTGTGCAACCATCGCGCGTTGCATAGTCATCGTCCACTCGCAGCATTCCCAGGTCGAGGCCGAGTCCATCCCTGGGATGGAGCGAGGCGGGTGGTGTCGCGTGCGCCCTTCCAATCTTTCCGTTCAGGGGCTCCTCTGCTAATTCCCCCGTGCTCCTCCGTCTCCTCCTCCCATGCACTCCCTCCTCCCCCTCCTCCCCCAGCTTCACAGCAGACCTCGAGGGAGCGCCGTCGCCCGTGGTCGCGGTCGCTATAGGAGCCGTGACGCGAGCAGTGCGGCGGCGGCGGCGGCGAGGCCCATCGCCGGCCCCCCTCCCCGGGGCGCCGTGGCCCCGGCGGCCCCCGTGCCAACGGCGGCGGCCACCCTCGGTTCGTCTGTGCGGGAGGCGGCGGAGGGACAGGGCGGAGTGAGACGCGGCGCGGGGACAGCAGCGGAGCTCGCGTCGTGGCGCCTCGACGCGTTGTGAAAGGGCACCCCCGGTGGCAGCTGTCTCTGTGCGGCGTGAAGTGTGTCTCGGCACCCGGGCCGCAAGCGGGATCCCTCCGCTGGTAGGGGGCGATGGATCCTACGTGGTCTAGCCTAGGGAACCCCCAGTGGCAGCTGTCCCTGTGCGGCGTGAGGGTTCTGGGCACCTGGCCTGCAAAGCCGGCATTTAGTCTGCCAGCACAAGGCGGCAACGATTGCTGCTGCTGCTGCTGCTGCTGCTGCTGCGTGTGATCCCATTCAACTAATATGACGATCGTTTTCGAATTTGGCGAATATAAGCCGTGAGTCTGGCACACAACGGCCTAACTCTTGCGAACGGTGTCAGGGAATCTTTAACGCCCTCTGTGAGTGAAGCAGACGGCGCGTAGTAGCATTGCTATTGCGGTTGATATGTACAGCCACAAAGTTAACCAGGGCGGCCTGCCGGAATCAAACCGCAAACCTCTGTAACAAGCGGCGTTTGCACCCCCGCTGGGGCCCCTATGACACAAAAGGTGGCACATGGGAGAGGGGACACCTGTCTGTGAGTGAGTCTTTGTGTCTGTGAGCCTGTGTGTCCGTGTGTGTAAGTATTGTGCGTGTGTGTTATAGCTTCACTCAGCCTTCATAGAGTACTTGGTGAAGTGTGAAAAATGTATGTAGCCAACTGCGCTAATTGGAGGTGTGCAAGGGGAGACAAAGGCGGCCAGGCGTAGTGCTGGCCCAACCACCCCCTCGTGTGCCATGCCGACCTTCATAGGTGCTCACTAATAGCACTTTCCCCTACAAATCGGTTCAGGCTATTCGGGCGGATCTTTGTCTCGTGTCCATAGTTAGTACCGTATTCAAATGTCGAGGTATATAAATGCACTGGATACACGCAAGCAGGCGTCTTCAATCGCGAAGCACAACAGGAATCTCGTGCACGCTTCGCATGTCCAGATGACGCAGCCATCTGTGATGGTCCCCGCTCACGAGAGCGGAGGGAGACTGGCATTTAAAATGTAGCCAGCGAGAAAGGCAGCGATACATCTGCAGGGCGGTTTTACCCTTGCTGGGACTCGTCAGCACAGTCCAGAGGCACCGCTGCCTACTGCTGCTTGTGCCCGAGGGGGCTCGGATTGAGTCCCCTGCCTCCCACGCTGGGGGGGGGGGGGGGTGATGAGTTCGGCAGCGCACCCGGGGCGACATTCAAATCAGGCTCCGGCACTTTCTCCACCTCAACAGTCGGCCTGACAGTCCCATAACATATCGCTGTGTGGGTGGGTGTGTGTGTACGTGTGTGTGTACGTGTGTGTGTACGTGTGTGTGTACGTGTGTGTACGTGTGTACGTGTGGGGAGCGGTTGGTGTAGTGGTTAGCGCGCTGCGCTACGAATCTGGCAACCCGGGTTCGATTCCCGCTCACGGCCAACACCAGTGACGATTATGTGAACCGATCCTGGGCCTCCCCTAGGTCGACTAAGCCTGAAATGAGTACCTGGTGCGGTGTGTAAACATCGCAACTGGGGAGACAAAGGCGGTCGGGCGTGGTGCTGGCCACCCACCCCCTCGTGTACCTTTCCGGCCTTCATAGGTGCTCGCTAACAGCACTTGCCCGTACAGTCTGTTAAGGCTATACAGGGGATCTTTATCTTCGTCTTTTTTTGTGTGTATGTACGTGTGTGTGTGTACGTGTGTGTGTGTGTACGTGTGTGTGTGTGTGTGTAAGTGTGTGTGTGTACGTGTGTGTGTGTGTGTAAGTGTGTGTGTGTACGTGTGTGTGTGTGTGTGTACGTGTGTGTATGTACGTGTGTGTGTGTACGTACGTGTATGTACGTGTGTGTGTACGTGTGTGTGTACGTGTGAGTGTGTGTACGTGTGTGTGTACGTGTGTGTGTGTACGTGTGTGTGTGTGTGTGTACGTGTGTGTATGTACGTGTGTGTGTGTACGTGTGTGTGTACGTGTGTGTGTACGTGTGTGTATGTACCTGCGTGTTTTTCTACCCAAGGTGGGTACCGAGTTCTGCTGCCGCCCACGGACTACTGAGTGAGAACTTGTTGTGTCTTGCTCGATAACAGCGCTTTCCCCAACAGCCTGGTAATAGCTATACGGGGGATCTTTGTGTTTGCTTGCCTCTGTGTGTGACTGTGTGCCACTGTGTGTGACTGTGTATGACTGTGTGTGGCTGTGTGTGTCTGTGTGTGACTGTGTGTGTCTGTGTGTGACTGTGTGTGTCTGTGTGTGACTGTGTGTGTCTGTGTGTACACATGTGATGTGTGTGCCAGTCTGTCTCACACACACATGTCAATGCATGTGTCGTAGTTCATAAAGACTGTCTTCGCCAGGCAAAAGTTTTCAACAGATATAATAAGGAACTGATGTGATTTTATTACACTTTTTATCTACGATCAGACACTAACATTTACTCAAAAAATTTCGTATCTTTTCACCAAAACTAAAACTCTTGACTTGATTCAACTTCTTATATTTAAAGACGTACTCATTGGAAATCACTCAAATTTAAAGAACCCGTTCTATTTTTTATTAGAAAGAACAAAACATAATTAACTTAATACTCTGTGAGGGGAAACTCCGAAATATCTCAAAATCAATAAAATAATCAACAATGGTTATCGCTTTCATCGTATTTGCTGTTTCACGTGGACGGTTTCTGAATGACACGCACAGACATGTCTACGGGACACTTAAACCGAGATTTCGGGGGCCTCAACTTGAGAAATGTCTGTTTTTCAGATGTTTCCTTTTGTTTGAGTCCTCAGAGCTACCTATGTACACAATTTCAGCTTTCAACCTTGTCGGGAGGTACTCAAGAGGTTTTTCAGACGTACAAGATTAAGGTCTTTATTTATGTAGACACTAGCTTGTTTTCCCGTCCAAGGACGGGTGAATATTGCAGTGAATCTGAAATATTCAATAGAAAAATTGTTCAGATCATGATTATTAATGAGGGGGGGGGGGTTGCCCCATGTGGAGTGACGTCATGCGCGGGACACACATCGCCTTTTTTGTCTCGTTATATTAGTTGCTGCTTTTATTTCTTTATTAGCTTTAATTTCCATAAAGAAAAGTAAAAATTAAGCTAATTTGCATAAACCTTCATGCGGAGTGACGTCACCCATTCATGATTATTAATGAGGGGGGCTGGTCTATGTGGAGTGATGTCACGTGCGTTACACACTGACATTCTTGGGTAAATATAGTAGTCAATGTGTGTGTGTCTCTGTGGGTGTGTCTCTGTTTTTCCTGTGCGCGTGTCTGTGTGTTCTGTAGTGGGGAGAGGTAGTGTAGTGGTTAGCGCGCTGCGCTATGACCCAAGTTCGATTCCCGCTCTCGGCCGACAGCAGTGACGATTATTTGAACCGATCCTGGGCCTCCCCTAGGTCGACTCAGCCTCACATGAGTGTTTGGATGCGGTGGATAAACATCGCCACTAGGGAGACAAAGGTAGCCGGGCGTGGTGCTCACTAACAGCACTTGCTCCTACAGTCTGTTATGGCTATATGGGGGATCTTTGTGGTTTTATGCGTGAGCGTGTGTGAGCGTGTGTCAGTGTGGGCGCGTGTGTGACCGTGCATGTGAGTGTGTGCGCCCGTGTGTGAGCACGTGTGAGCGTGCGTGTGTGTGCGAGCGTGCGTGTGTTAGCGTGCGTGTGTGAGCGTGTGTGTGTGAGCGTGTGTGTGAGTGTGTGCGTGCGTTGCCCACCTGCTTGTGCGGGACCTTCGCTCGCCGTGCGATGCGAGCGTGTGGGATTAGCCGTAGTGTCGCCTGGGTTAAGGGTGGGGGTTAGGGTGGGGGTTAGGGGTTAGAGCACGCGATGGACTAAGCTCAGCCAAGCAAACTCCATGCTGTTAATCGCCGCTTTCACAACAATACCAATTGTTAGATTAACAATATTCACTTACACAGGAATCATATTCGTGAACATTATAACGATGACGATGATGTTAATACGGGGTCATGCATCGACTCTCAGAACTCCTATTCAGGAGGGTCCTGCGACATTGGCGAGTTTGACCAATTCCATATTACATTAGACTCGTCTGGTGACTGCTGCTGCTGCTGCTGCCACTACTGCTGCTTGTCTGGTGACTGCTGCTGCTACTGCTGCGTTGGCAGTGGTGCACAAGCACAGTGAACTAACTAACTCTTTAACTCTCCTGCGTTCGTCAATAACTCCGCTCCACACACCGCGCCCGCTTCGTATCTCACTGGCAGCAATCGCATCTCCTGGCCACCACCTCGCCGCTCCCCCGAGGGGATTTGAGGGTTTCACAGATCTCCGTGTGACCCACCAACCCCTCACCCCGGATCACGAAACCTGCCGCCGCTGGCAGCGCACCCGGCTCGCCGAGCGACGTTAGCGAGTCGGCGCTTGTGGGGTGGCGCTGTTGGTCGCGGTCGTGGTGGTGATGTGGGGAGCGGTGGCGCAGCGGTTAGCGGACCGTGTTACGAAATCAGCGAACTGAGATTGATTCTCTGGCCAGGACCCACTTCAGTGGCAAGTCAAATTTATTTACTTTTTTGTTTGTTTAGCACAGGACCAAAGGCCCAAAACGTCGATTGGTCAGCCACAAACAGCACCCCCATCAAAGTTGTAATGGATAAGTGTAACGCGTTTGTTGAAGTGAACGAGGTTATTGTTTTTTTAATCACTTTGAGGGGGGGGGGGGAGACAATGGTGACGATAGGAGGGAGATCCACAGTCGAGCAGTGCGAGGAAAGAAGCAGCGAGAGAGAAGCAAGTGTGAGTGTGGTGAGTGGGTGGGTGGGTGAGCGTGTGAGTAGGTGAGAGTTGCGCGAGGAGTGTGAGTGTGGTGAGTGGGTGGGTGAGCGTGTGAGTAGGTGAGAGTTGCGTGAGGAGTGTGAGTGTGGTGAGTGGGTGGGTGAGCGTGTGAGTAGGTGAGAGTTGCGTGAGGAGTGTGAGTGTGGTGAGTGGGTGGGTGGGTGAGCGTGTGAATAGGTGAGAGTTGCGCGAGGAGTGTGAGTGTGGTGAGTAGGTGGGTGAGTGAGCGTGTGAGTAGGTGAGGGTTGCGCGAGTGGTGTGAGTGTGGTGAGTGGGTGGGTGGGTGAGCGTGTGAGCGGGTGAGTGGGTGGCTGACGAGAGGTTGACTTGGTGGCTGACAGCACGGGCGACTCACCTGGACCGCAGCAAACGTGGACTTTGAGGCGATAGCAGCGGGAGTCACCCTTGAGCAGTGGAGTGGCTGTGAATGAGACGTGCTGGTTAGCGTGTGTCCACCCTAGCGTGTGTGTCCACCCTAGCGTGTGTGTGTCCACCCTAGGGTGTGTGTGTCCACCCTAGCGTGCGTGTGTCCACCCTAGGGTGTGTGTGTCCACCCTAGAGTGTGTGTGTCCACCCTAGCGTGTGTCCACCCTAGCGTGTGTGTGTCCACCCTAGGGTGTGTGTGTCCACCCTAGCGTGTGTGTCCACCCTAGCGTGTGTGTGTCCACCCTAGCGTGTGTGTGTCCACCCTAGGGTGTGTGTGTCCACCCTAGCATGTATGTGTCCACCCTAGCGTGTGTGTGTCCACCCAAGTGTGTGTCCACCCAAGTGTGTGTCCACCCAAGCGTGTGTTCACCCTAATATGTCGACGTGTGTTTCCATATAGCCACAGTCATACCTGGGTACCCACATGTCCCTTGCCTGTGTCCACCCCCGCGTGTGTAGGTGTCTACGAGGGTTCGGCACGTGCTCGTATCGTAAGGCAATCGGACACCACGAGACACGCGCCGCCCTCCCCACACAGCCACCTATGCTCGTTGTTGTGTTGCTTCATATTCTCAACAACGTCGCCAGTGGTGATAATTCTGTGTTTTTCTTTGCAGCGTTGAGCGTCGAGCTAGGACCCACATCTCACAGAGAGGGTCCGTGCCAATAAACATCTTGGCAATTCACCGGCGTTAGCACAAGCGAAGCCTGACTCTACTGATGTTGAACCAGTGCTGCTGAGATTAAGCGCTCCCAGAAGGAAAGCTGTGGGTGGCTGACGAGATGTGTAAAACAACATATAATATATATAGATGTTTTGTATAGCTGGGCAAATGTGTGAATGAGGCCGATTGTCTGCTTGTTAATTTTGTTCACCACATCACAGGCGGGTGAAGGCAGTGGTGGATCTAGGGGTGGGGTTCACTTCCTCCTTGAGACCCCACGTTGGACTGATGCTGTATTTACCAAAGGAAATACATCAATTTTGTTCTTTTTTTGTATTAACTTTGTCTCCTATTTATAACGCTTGACATTTTGGGGCCACCCCCTTCCCCCCCCCCTCCGTTGGGAATGTTCTCGATCTGTCCTGGTTGGGGGGTTGGCCCAGCCCATCATCCCTTCCTCCTGGGGTCCACAACATTGAGCACCGCACCACTTCGTGCAGAACGCCAACTGTGGTCCCCCCCCTCCCACCTGCCATAGGAATGTGGAGGTGCATTCATCGCCTCTTCATTTTGTTTGCCGTACAGTGTAATAACCAGTATTGGCCCAACGTTTGGGCATGCAACGTTGGCCCAACGGCAACATGTTTACTCGGAATGACCTGGGTTTGATTACTGACGCAGGCCGCTGTGTGAATGTGTGTGTGTTTAATGAGAACGATGAATAATTTATCTTGACGCTGTTTACCCAAAGGAAATAAATATACAAAAACAACCGCACAATGACGGCAAGCGGAGGGAACTCACAGATGTAGTAGTAGTCCTGCCCGGGCGCGAACTCAAAGCCCAGCGAGAACGGCGTGAACCGCTGGAACTTCTCGGCGAACCTCAGGGGCGCCCCGTGGTCCCGGTGGTGGGGGCCCCGCTGGAGAGGCCTCCCACAGCGCCACCGCACGGACCCCCTCGAGTGCTCGCAGCGCGCAAACCCCGCGGCGTCCACCATGTGCAGCACGGGCCGCTCCGCCGGGGGGGGCGGCGGTGGCGTGGAGCCCCCCGCCAAAGAGCCCCCCAATTCAGGGCCCTCCAGTTCGGGGGCTGTAGAATGCGGGCAGTAGACGTCCATGTAGTCGTCGATGTGCACGGTGAGCGTGTAATCCCCCGTAAGTAACCTGGACGGGAGGGAGGAGGAGATCGCCGACATTACAAACAGAGACTCGAATTACGAGTTTTAAAGGGAGAACCACCAACGTTGCTTTAAAAAACCTGGCAATAAAAAACAATCGGGTACGTTTTACATGGGCACTATCGTTCTCATAGCGCAGGCCGATCATCACGCGCAGGAAGGCGTCGCTGCGTTTGACATCCTGCGATCGTTTCGCGTTAGTTCAACAATGTTGCTGTCTGAACTGGCCTAGGGCACCCCCGGTGGCAGCTGTCCCTGTGTGGCACAAGGCAATCGTCGCCAGAGAAGGCGCTGCTGCTGCTGTTGCTGCTGCTGCACAGTCTCCAGGAGTGCCACGGCAGGAGGCGGCGTTGCTCTATCCAGCGAGTAATTTAGCGATGTGTATCATTTTTCCAACTTGGACCGTGCTTCGTTTAGAATGAGGTCGCGGGGTCGACAACGTCTGAATTTAACGTCCACTCTGAGTGAGGCAGACGGCGCATCGTCGTTCACGGTCAATCCCGCACCCGTTAGGGGCGTGCTGCACGATGTCCGACGTTTCGCCGCGTGTGCCGAGAACCCTCGTTCGTAAACTGAAGACGCTATCCAGGCTCAAACCTGCTGAGCTTCAGAAGTCAGGGCCCGACCTCGCCGCCCTCACGGAGAAATGTTCGCGGGTTTGGGTCCACAATGTAACAGAGACCTATCACTCACCGACTGATGCACTCACTCATTCCTTCACTCACCCAGTACAGTAATTCATTAATTAATCCATGTTTATTCATCGACCCACTAATTAATTAATGCATTCGACAAGGCACTCGGTAACTCACCGATTCATATCCACAGTGGGACGGGTGGCAACCCTAACCATGCATCTCTCTTCATCCCAAGTTCCCTGTCCGCTTCGTCTCCCCATACCTCTTCCCGCACTCCCCATGTGGCTCCTATCCACTCAGTTTCACACTGTGTATGTACGCGTGTTGAACTTCTTTCGCACCGTACGTAGCCAACCGTGCTAATCGGAGGTTCGGAGGAAGGAAAACAAACTTAACACAACAAGCTTTCAGTTTGGATTATTTTGAAATGCATAGCTCCAGTGGCTTCCTAACATCGGAAGCAAGAGCGTTCCAGACGGCCGCAGAAGCGCATCTGAAAGCGCGCGATGCTTTGGCCGTCTTTGTTCGATGGCCAGCAGCCAAAAGCCGCGGGGAAGATGCCCGCCGGAGTTCGCGTGATGGTTCACACTCTCCTGACGAGATCAGCGAGGTGGTGTTGTGGTCCATCTGTGACCAGCACTTCGTGTGTGTGACGAGTGCCACCTTTCTCACAATGCCTTCGTTCGGCAACCGAAAGCCGATGGAGCTCGGCGAGCGCCGGACGCACGCGGTCGGATCTTGCAGTGTCCGCCACGACACGTGCCGGGGAGCCGCGTGTGCACGCTGCTCACGCGGGTTTTTGTTTTGCCAGACGTCCCGTAGAGGAGGAGGAGGTGAGTGGCAATCATCGAGCCTTGTCGACATCACTTTCCCGACACGTCTCCCCCCCCCCACCCCCCTGATCACCCTCCCCACCCCCCCCCTGATCACCCTCCCCACCCCCCCTGATCACCGGGAGGGTCGCCGGGGCTCCCACGGGAGGCCGCTGTCCCCGTCCCCGGCGACTCCCGCAAACATCCTGAGAGGCGGCAGCCAAACAGCGCCAAGTGGCGGCGGCGGTGCGTCAACAGCGGCGCACGCGAGCCGCGTCCCCCCTCCCTCTCGCGTGAGGCGGGGGAGGTTAAAAGCGCCATTCTCTGAGAGCCGGGGTGTTGTTTATGACTTGGCTGTGGCTACGGCTCTTAATTATTAATTGCCCGCGGCTATCTCCCTCCCCTCTCCCTCCTTCCCAGAGTGGCGGCGTTGTTGTTTTCGCGCTAAACTCCGCGGCGGCGGCGTTGTCGGCATTGTGCGCGCGCCGCAGGATGTGAACGCTCCGCACGCCGCTTCCTTCGCTTCCGAGTTCCCACAGCGTCCCGCCACCACCACCAGCACCACCAGCACCAGCAGCAGCAACAACAGAAACAGCAGCAGCACCCACCACCAGCACCACCACAAGCAGCAGCACCACCAGCAGCACCAGCACCACCACCAGCAGCAGTAGCAGCATCAGCACCCATCACCAGCACCACCACCAGCACCCCACCACCACCAGTAGCAGCGAGTGTGCGGGACCCTCTCCTCCTGCTGCCCCTCAGCACCCACCACCACCAGCAGCAGCAGCAGCAGCACCAGCACCAGCAGCAGCAGCCATGGCCAACAGCAGTGACCCCCACACCCCGCTGGCCACTCGCTCGGTGCACTGTCACGCGTCTGTGTCTCGCAGTGGCTCACAACCCACACGGGTTAGAACCCCGTGTTCTTGTGCAGGGAAACCGAGTTTTCAGGTCCATACGGCGTACAGCCGTTTCAATACGGGCAAAAACACATTTGTGTTGTCTCTTTGTTTGTGTTTTTCCCTTGCGATGTGACTTTGTAGGATGAACGTTGAGATGTATAAGGGGCACGGGGTGACCAATAAGGTCTGAGTTGGTCTCTAATAAGGTCGGACACTGATAGGGGTGGACAGGGATGGACTGTCACGCGACAGACCTCGCAGGTGCCGTGGGTTTACCGACTGACTGAGATTCCTGACTGGCCGTGCACCCAGCCGTGGCCCCTGCTGTGCCAAACGACACCAGCGCCACCAGCGCCACAAGCAGCAGCAGCAGCAGCCACCACCTCGGAGAATGGCGTGATGAGGTGAAGTCGTGAGCAGGCTGATGGCGCAGTGGTTAGAACTCTCGTGCCTCACCACAGCAAGAAGCCAGCAGACATGCCAACCCTGGCACAACTTGGCTGTCTAACATTTGCCCCAGTTTTGTAAGGGCCTGGGTTCGACTCCCGACCCGTCCGCCTTACCGTGCGGAGTGGACGTGTCTCTGCAGGAGAGTGAGAGTGCTCGTTGGAGTCGTCCCTATGCTCTCTCTACGCCAACTCTGTATGGGGTTGCCTCCAGGTTCTCTGATTTCCTCCCTCCCACAGCCAGAATAAAACCCACAACACACAGTGTTAGCCGGTATCGGGCTGGAAAACATCCCACATCTGACATCACCTGCACATTACTCAACAGGGATCACATCGCAGGAGCAGTAACATCGCCCCCTACTGCGGATACTTGACAGCAGGAACCTCTCCTGAGAGAGGGAGAGTCTTGAGACACGGTGAGGCTTTCCTGGGTAAAACTAGCAGAATATATTATTGGTTCTTTCGATAAAGTCACGTAGAAGGAAAATAACAAAATAATAAAAATAAAACATAAAAAAAAATCTCACGACGTTTCGGCCACAACGCAAGCAGCCGTCCTCAGGTGAAGAGCAGAGCTGTCGGAAAGTCATGAGGACGCTGTCTTTCCGACTTTACCAAAAGAACCAAGAATATGAATCCCTGCAGTCGCGAAAGCTTTAAATCAGAATTTAGCAGAATATAAGCAACAAAAACATGATCAGATTCGACTCCTTCCTACCTTTTTTTTCCACATCCCATCAGCCACAAAGCTTTTCCTGGAGTGCATTTGTTCGGCAGCCTTAGTTCAACACGAGCAAAACTCTGCGACATTCATCGCCTCATCAGCAAGGCCAGACTTGCTGGTGAACTGCCAAATGTTCATAGACAAGGACCCCCCCCCCCTCTTAGGCTTCGATGCTAGGTGCCGTAACACCGACCAGAATCAGAATCTTTATTTTTCCTGGAGAAATCCGATGAGCTATGAAGCTCTTTTTCACATGGGATCCCGTAGTGACTGAAGCCGTGTTGGCTGATGGGATGTGTGACGAAGACACGTGTGTATTTAATGTGGAGGGGCAGATGTGGGAAGGAGGCACGTGTGCGTATTTATGTCGTTGAATGATGACCAGGGTGCTGATCATGGTGTACAATTGTTGTTGTGGCACGTGTCGATTCATGTCGCGAAGGGTCTCCCCACATTTCCAAAATGGCCATTTCAATTTTTACAGTGTATATAGTTATAGAGTGTATTTAAAATCACAGTCCAATACTTAGTGTGGCGAGTGGGTGAGTGAGAGTGAGTGAGCGAGTGGGTGAGTGTGCTGTTGTTACCTGTAGTTTGGTGAGTGGGTGAGTGAGAGGGTGAGTGTGTTTTTGTCACCTGTAGTGTGGTGAGTGGGTGAGTGAGAGGGTGGGTGAGCGAGTGAGTGAGTGTGTTGTTGTCACCTGTAGTGTGGTGAGTGGGTGAGTGAGTGAGTGTGTTGTTGTTGTGAGCTGCAGCGTGGTAGTTGAACACAGTGTGGTGAACGAGACAAAGGAGTCAGCCTCCTAGACCGATGCCTCCGTTTATCCAGGATGGCCTCACTCTGAGTCTCAAGACTCCTTTTCCGGAGGCTCCTGCTACAATGGGATGTTTGGCCAAATCCCCTTTTAACTCGGGAGTTGTTTTGTTTCCTGATTGAGGGGGGGGGGAAGCAGGAAATCGAAGCAGCCAGAGAGAAAAAAAATCTCATCTCTCGTGCGAGCCGGCCACGTCCTCACAGGCGGATTCACCAGCCGACTTGCTGTGTTACCACATCCGCACCGCCACTTCCCCAGCTCAGCGGATTTTGGGAGAGTTTCTCAAATCTCTCGCGTGGTCCGCAAACCCTTGCCTCTGCAAAGCCACAGCCGGTGGGTGCCCTGCGAGCTGCATCATGGAAGTTCGCCCCCCACCCCCCAACGACGTCGCGAATAAGAGACGTTGTACTGCACTGTGATGGAATCTATGCCACCGAGCGGGCCGTCTGTGTGCTGCTGTACTGCGTCCACAACGAAGGAGGTTATAACTGACAAAGTAAATAAGTAGGCATTTCGTCTCCTGCCGTACATTATTTGTCTCTGAACACACAACATATATATAAATAAATATTTGTTCATGTCACATAAGCCTCACGCGCCTTCTTCGTGATTATCTTGTGTTTTGTATTACAGGACTCCTCTATTTACGAACATTCGACTTACGAACTTTTAGAGATACGAACAACCTGTCCGCATGTTGAGTTGCCTGTCCGGACTGAGAGTCGTAAGTTCAACCACCGCGCAATCAATGGCGGTGGTGGCATCTGCATCTGCATAACCATTGGCATCCACATCTACAGGAGATTATATAACTTTTAAAGCCACTCCCCGTGTTAAGTGTACATGCCGTGCAACATGTTTGGAGTCGACAGGAGTAAAGTTGGACTTATGAACAAATCGACTTACGAACAGACCTGGAACCTAACTCGTTCGTAAGTAGAGGAGTCCCTGTTTCCAGTTTTGTGTCGAGCTACAGAGAAGGCCCTCGCCAATTCACATCTGGCGGTGCACCACAGTGGTTGTTGGTGCCAAGCAAGCCTCGCGTTGCTGCTGACGAGACGCTGCCTGTGTTGAACCGATGCTGTTGCAATGATGGCACTCTCAGAAGAACGGCTGTGTGGCTGATGGAATGTGTAAAAAATATGCGGATTGTATTTTTTATGGGGGGAGTCGGAAATTAGGAGGCAGACTGCTTATTTATTTATTAACTTGAATGACGATTGTCTATCTGTGTGATCAGCGTCTGAGTCACTGCGTTCAAGGGAGGAGGAAGGTTCCAGGATTTTGTCCAACACCTGTCGTGGGTGTCTCTTACTCACCCCTCGCCACCACGAGGAATCCCGACTTACACGTCACCCCGGGATTACCTCACCGACTCACCTGTTACCTCACCTACCCTCTCACAAACACATTACCTCATCTAC
Organism: Lethenteron reissneri; assembly: GCF_015708825.2. NCBI lineage: Eukaryota > Metazoa > Chordata > Hyperoartia > Petromyzontiformes > Petromyzontidae > Lethenteron > Lethenteron reissneri. The sequence continues at coordinate 12,407,122 of NC_083824.1, forward strand.
TCACCTACCTGTTGACTCACCTACCTGTCACCTCACCTACTCACCTGGTAGCTCACCTACTCACCTGGTATCTCACCTACTCACTCACCTATTAACTCGCCCACCTGTTAACGCACCTACTCACTGACCAGTTACCTCGCCTACTCACCTGTTAACTCACCTAATCACTCACCACCCGTTAACTCACCTACTCACTCACCTTTTACCTCACTTATTCACTCACCCACCTGCTAACCCACATAATAGCTAACCTGCCACCTGTTTCCTCACCTCGCGTTTAACTCTTCCCATGTCACTCTCCCTCACCTCCCTGTGCCCCCTCCATCATAACAATAATAATATAACTTACATTTGTAACGCGCGTGTCATCCGTAGGTCCCAGTGTGCCACCGTGTATGGAAAGCAGGGAGTAGACTATGTCTGCAGGGTACACGGCCAGGGCTATGGGCTAAAGGCCACTTTAGAGAGGTGAGTTTTCAAGACAGAGCTAAACATCTAGAACGACGCCGTCTGACTCGCAAAGGAAACGCGTCTCGGAGTCTGGGAGCTGCACGGTGCCAAGCACGATTCACCGCATCGCGCACTTTCAGATGCGCTTCTGCGGCCGTCTGGAAAGCTCTTCCGATATCAGGAAGCCACTGGAGCCATGCACTTTTAAGTCTACATTGAAAACGTATTTCTTTAGAACTGCTTTTTTGTGTTGAGTTTGTTGTCCTTCCCCCGCACCTCCGATTATAGCGGTTGGCTACGTACGTTGCGAAAGAACTTCAACATACACACATTCCCCCAGCAACAAACGCCTTGCGCTCGGAGTCCTGAGCAGGAGGCGATCCGAATATCTCAAGGATCTCGTTGGGGAGTCAACACGGAACGAGTTCCCCGTGCCCCCCCCCCCCCTCACCCCCCGCCGCCCTCCTCACCTGTGGTTGCTGCTGTTCCAGTAGACGGCGAAGCGTGCGCTGGAGCAGCGCCCGACCCCGCAGAGAAGCAGCAGCAGCAGCGGCAGCAGCAGTGGCAGCGGCGGCGGTAGCGGCAGCAGCGGCATGACCGGGCCGCGACTTCACCCCTCCTCCTCCGCTCCCCTCTCCGCCTCTTCTCCCTGTGCCCGGCTGCTCGCCCGCTCGGCCCCGAGCTGATCCCGCTCGGCCGCGTCAGTGTCAAGATCCGATTCCGGTGCTGATCACGAGATCATCCCGGGACTTGAGTCTCCACGTGACGCCGCCGCTTGTGGTGCTGACGCCGGTCCCGTTCGCTGAGTGAGCCGGGCGATGGCCACGAGACGAGTCTGGCCTGGTCAAGACCTTGATCCCGGGGCTGCTCCCGTGTGGCCGCTCTCTACCGTGAACCGAGTTGACCTCTAGCCCATCCGAGGCTGGTCGTGATGGACGTCAGCTGTGCACGGCACCACCTCCACCCTCCCTGGCTCCTGTTGGGGCGTGAAGGGCAGGCACCGGGAGATTGAAACAGTTGCTGAGCCGCACGACGACAAGCGGCTAGAGACAAGCAGCACGGTCAAAGTTGTGACACATACGAGTGTGTAACACGCTTATTTACTCGAGCAGGGTCATTGTATAAAGAGCTTGGGGGGAGGAAGGAGACGATGGGAGGGAATGTGCCTTGGAGTGTGGTGAGTATGTGGGTGAGTGAGAGGGTGAGTGCGTGTGTTGTTGAGTGAGTTGTCACCTGCATTGTAGTGAGTGAGTTGTTGAGTGTTGGTGAGTGTGTTGTTGTGACATGTAGTGTGTTGACGAGTGTGTTGTTGTGACATGTAGTGTGTTGGTGAGTGTGTTGTTGTGACATGTAGTGTGTTGGTGAGTGTGTTGTTGTGACATGTAGTGTGTTGGTGAGTGTGTTGTTGTGACATGTAGTGTGTTGGTGAGTGAGTTGTTGTGATCTGTAGTGTGTTGGGGAGTGCACTGTGTGTGTTGGTGAGTGCACTGTGTGTGTTGGTGAGTGCACTGTGTGTGGTGTATAGTGTGTTGGTGAGTGCACTGTGTGTGTTGGTGAGTGCACTGTGTGTGGTGTGTAGTGTGTTGGTGAGTGCACTGTGTGTGGTGTGTAGTGTGTTGGTGAGTGTGTTGTTGTGACCTGTAGTGTGTTGGTGAGTGCACTGTGTGTGGTGGTGAGTTCGTGAGTGAGTTGTAGAAATACCTGCAGTGTGGTGTCTGGGTACAGCCGTGGGTGCACGAGACGACACGGACGGTGCCTGGCTGGCTGCAGCAGGCAGCAGGCAGGAGTCGCGGTGAGGTGAGGCGTGGTGTGAGCTAAGCTCTTCTGACCCCGCACAGAGCTCGACTGGGAGTATGATGATGATGAAGCTGGGAGGAGGAGGAGCCACACCAATGGGTGGGTGGCTGGGAGGAGGGGGGCAGACCGCAAGGAGACACGGACAAGTCAATATTTACACGCGGCAGGCGTGCGGCTGCGGGCGAGGGCGTGCTAGCGATGAGTGTGTGTTGTTGTTGTTGTGTATTAGGTGCGCGTCTATGTTGGGAGAGAGTGTTCATGGTGAGCGCGCTGCGCTACGAACCCGGCCGTCCCGAGTTCGATTCTCGCTCACGGCCACCACCACCGAGTGACGATGATCTGAGCCGGTCCTGGGTCTTCCAGGGTCGACTCAGCTTCAACTGAGTACCCGGCGCGGTGCGCAAACATCGCCACTCGGGATACAAAGGCGGGCGGGCGTGGTGCTGGCCCCCACCCCCTCGTGTGTCGTACCGGCCTTCACAGGCGCTGCTCAATAATATCACTCTTGCCCTAACAGTGTGTTACAGGCTATGGGGGTGATCTTTATCTTTGCCATGTCTTTGTGTGCCGTAGGTGTTCCGTAACAGCCAGCACTTGCCCCGTCATTGTGTGAAGGCTATAGGTTGTGGGGTTTGGATCTTTGTCTTTGCGTCTCTGCGTCGAGGGGCGCCGCGGTGGCGTGGAGATACCATCTCGTCCGAGTGGCGAGCCCACACGAGACGTGATGGTGAGACGGTGTGATGGTGAGGTGGTGTGATGGTGAGATGGTGACGTGGTGAGGTGGTGTGATGGTGAGATGGTGACGTGGTGACGTGGTGAGGTGGTGTGATGGCGAGGTGGTGTGATGGTGAGATGGTGTGATGGTGAGATGGTGTGATGGCGAGGTGGTGTGATGGTGAGGTGGTTGTGCCGCCTGTCTGCGCGGAGTCCGCGTGGATTGTTCGCCGGGTCTCTTAGGGTTTTGCTCGTCTAGAAAAAAGCACTCGCGTTTACATGATGTGGCTGCTACAATACATTTTTGCGTGGTGATGCTATCAGCCACTTCGGTGATGAATTGTCATTGTGTGTAGCCAGGTCACCTCTGAAAGCGAGCGCAAAGCTTAGTGCGCTTTACCTGGTGAATGCAATGGCTTAGTTGATGTGTATTTCTGGCCACCCCACCCCCTCGTGTCCCGAGCCGGCCTTCATCGCCAACAGCACTTGTCCCACCAGTCTGTTAAGGCTACACGGGGTATCTCTGTCTTTGTAGGCAGCGCCATTCCCTGTTCACCTTGGGGTGCGACAGAGATGTCTTCTGGCCCCAACACTATTTTACATCTTCTTTAACCACGTAATTCGAGAAGCCTCCCATGGCTGTACCGGAGGAATTTCCATTTGGTACAGATACAAGAGGAGGCTGATTGATGACCGGGTGCGGTCTAGCGATGGCTCCCTATCGGTGAGCCATGTTATCTCTGCTGATGATCTGGTAATTGCTGCTCACTCTGAGGAGTTGGAGACCGCTGCCAAACCTGGAGCATGCGACTACGAATTGGGGGACTTGCCAGCAGCCCAATCAATACAAAGCAACTTTGCTGGGTATTTTATGTAATCAAATTCTCCACCTTGTCCACTCTCCCCACGAGTGATGGGGGCAGGTGTGGAGAGTTCCCACACCTGGGCAGTTTGGCAGCGGAGGTCTCACTGCAAATCAGTCGATCGGCATTATCTTTATTATCTTTTCATCAGCTGCGTGCCGCTGTGTGGAAGATTCCTCCCTTGGCTATCACTCCACGCGAAGCCCACATGCCCAGCCACGGCATGCCCAAACAGCTTCTGTTCGGCCGAATAGAGGGGGCTAAACGGGCTTGGCACAGGCTAAAAAAGAGATAGACTGGTACACGAGTGGGTGGGTGACTGAGCGAGTGGGTGGTACGGGCTGTATGTTTTTGTTACTTTTTTCGCACCGTACGTAGCCAATCGTGATAATGGGATGTGCGCGGGTAGGACAACAAATTAAATACAAAAGTAGTTGTAAAAAATCAGTTTTCAATCTAGATTTAAAAGCACATAGCTCCGGTGGCTTCCTAATATCGGAAGGGAGAGCGTTCCAGACGGCCGCAGAAGCGCGTCTCAAAGTGCGATGCAGTGACCGTATTTGTTCGACGGCTATCCAAAAGCCGCTGCGAGGATGACCGGCGTTCGCGTGATGGTTTATGCTCCTTGACGAGATCAGCAAGTTATCGTGGTTCATTTGTGGCGAGCACTTTGTGTGTAATGAGTATTCGGCTGATGTGATGCCAAATGATCTAAAGTTGAGTGGATTTTCCGATGACCGGTACCAGCGGTGTCAGGATCGGCCTCTATGGAGGAGGCTCGTGAAGGACGCTGCTGGGCAGTTGGAGGCAGTCGCCTTCAAAGGACAACGAAAGGCAGAGGAGCGATCCTCACAATCATAAGCGGAGCGCCGGGCGGCTAAACGCAGCCAGGTGGCACAGTGGGGAGCACAGGTGATGCGTCTGTCAGTCATCTCAATCAAGTGGGTCTGTCCCGTGACCTCCCATCGAGCCTTCTACACTTCATGAGGCCTCAAAGTGCACCTAGCCTGGCACAAGCGCCGTGGTGACGTCACCGCCAATTAGGGGCGAGCGGCCTCTGCTGTGTTTGTGTCTAGAGGGGAGCGGCGGCGCAGTGGTTAGCGCACCAATTCCCGCTCACGACCAATATCAGTGGCGAATATTTGGACCGGTCATGGGCCTCCCTTAGGTCAACTCAGCCTTAAATAAGTACCTGGTGCGGTGTGTAAACATCAGCAATGGTGCTCGCTAACAGCACTTGCCCCAAAGGTCTGTTGAAGGCTACACGAGAGATCTTTGTCTTTTTGTGTCGGTGTATGTTGTTGGCATGTGGGTGTATTGTGTGTCTGTGAAAGCCTCAACTGTACAGGTATGGTGGGAATCTTTGTTTGAATGTGTGTGTATTGTGTATACAGTGCGTATCTTGTGATACACACACACAGTGCATACATTGCGTGTGCGGGCTTTGTCAATGTGGGTGAGTGTTGGGGAGCGGTAGTGTCGTGGTTCGCGTGCTGCACTCCGAACCCGGCGAGCTAAGTTCGATTCCCGTTCACGACAAAATTAATAGTGGCGAATATTTGAACCGATCCTGGGTCTCCCCTAAGTATACTCAGCCTCAAATTAGTACCTGGTGCGATGTGAACATTTCCACTAGGGAGACAAAGGCGGCCGGGCGTGGTGCTAGCCATCCACTCCCTGAGTGTGCCGTACCAGCCTTCATCGGTACACGCGAACAACACTTGCCCAAATGGCCTGCTCAGGCTATACTGGGGATGTGTTTGTCTCCGTCTCAATGTGTATGAGCGTTGAGATTGTTGTGACGAGTATGGTTAGCGAGCACCTATTAAGGCCGTCACTGCACATGGCATCAGGGGTAATGTGGTCAGAACCACGCCCCACACGCAGCCTGTGAAATGCTACATGGGGTAATTATAGGATTGGACCTTTATCTTTGCTTTGTATGCGTCTGTGTGTATTGTGTATGTGTATTGCACGGCCGTGGTGCTAAGCGCCCCACCCCTCATAGGCGCGGTCTTAATAGGTGCTCACTAACACCACCTTCATCAACAGTCTGTGTAGATAGGTGAGCGTGTCGGTACGTTACGTGTGCAGTGTGTGTAGTGTGTGCAGTGTGTGCAGTGTGTGTAGTGTGTGCAGTGTGTGTCAGTTTGTGTCAGTTTGTGTAGTGTGTGCAGTGTGTGCAGTGTGTGTAGTGTGTGCAGTGTGTGTAGTGTGTGTAGTGTGTGCAGTGTGTGCAGTGTGTGTAGTGTGTGCAGTGTGTGTAGTGTGTGTAGTGTGTGTCAGTTTGTGTCAGTGCGGGGTGTAAACATCGCCACTTGGGAGACAAAGGCGGGCGAGCGGGCATGGGTGGCCACAATCTGTGTGATACGGGGCTCTTTGTCTCTGTGCGTTGTGCGTGGTGTGTAGTGAGTGTGTAGTGAGTGTGTAGTGAGTGTGCACTGTGCGTGGTGTGTAGTGAGTGTGCATGGTGTGCGGTGTGGAGTGTGTGTGGTGTGTAGTGAGTGTGCATGGTGTGTGGTGTGTAGTGTGTGGTGTGTAGTGTGTGTGGTGTGTAGTGAGTGTGCACTGTGCGTGGTGTGTAGTGAGTGTGCATGGTGTGTGGTGTGTAGTGTGTGTGGTGTGTAGTGCGTGTGGTGTGTAGTGAGTGTGTGTGGTGTGTAGTGTGTGTGGTGTGTAGTGAGTGTGCGTGGTGTGTAGTGAGTGTGCGTGGTGTGTAGTGAGTGTGCGTGGTGTGTAGTGAGTGTGCGTGGTGTGTAGTGAGTGTGCACTGTGCGTGGTGTGTAGTGAGTGTGCATGGTGTGTGGTGTGTAGTGAGTGTGTGTGGTGTGTAGTGAGTGTGCGTGGTGTGTAGTGAGTGTGCACTGTGTGTGGTGTGTAGTGAGTGTGCACTGTGCGTGGTGTGTAGTGAGTGTGCATGGTGTGTGGTGTGTAGTGAGTGTGTGTGGTGTGTAGTGAGTGTGTGTGGTGTGTAGTGAGTGTGTGTGGTGTGTAGTGAGTGTGCACTGCGCGTGGTGTGTAGTGAGTGTGCACTGTGTGTGGTGTGTAGTGAGTGTGCACTGTGCGTGGTGTGTAGTGAGTGTGCATGGTGTGTGGTGTGTAGTGAGTGTGCGTGGTGTGTAGTGAGTGTGTGTGGTGTGTAGTGAGTGTGCACTGCGCGTGGTGTGTAGTGAGTGTGCACTGTGTGTGGTGTGTAGTGAGTGTGCACTGTGCGTGGTGTGTAGTGAGTGTGCATGGTGTGTGGTGTGTAGTGAGTGTGTGTGGTGTGTAGTGAGTGTGCACTGTGTGTGGTGTGTAGTGAGTGTGCACTGTGCGTGGTGTGTAGTGAGTGTGCACTGTGCGTGGTGTGTAGTGAGTGTGCACTGTGTGTGGTTTGTAGTGAGTGTGCACTGTGTGTGGTGTGTAGTGAGTGTGTGTGGTGTGTAGTGAGTGTGCGTGGTGTGTAGTGAGTGTGCACTGTGTGTGGTGTGTAGTGAGTGTGCACTGTGCGTGGTGTGTAGTGAGTGTGCACTGTGTGTGGTGTGTAGTGAGTGTGCACTGTGCGTGGTGTGTAGTGAGTGTGCGTGGTGTGTAGTGAGTGTGCGTGGTGTGTAGTGAGTGTGCACTGTGTGTGGTGTGTAGTGAGTGTGCACTGTGCATGGTGTGTAGTGAGTGTGCACTGTGTGTGGTGTGTAGTGAGTGTGCACTGTGTGTGGTGTGTAGTGAGTGTGCACTGTGCGTGGTGTGTAGTGAGTGTGCATGGTGTGTGGTGTGTAGTGAGTGTGTGTGGTGTGTAGTGAGTGTGCACTGTGTGTGGTGTGTAGTGAGTGTGTGTGGTGTGTAGTGAGTGTGCGTGGTGTGTAGTGAGTGTGTACTGTGCGTGGTGTGTAGTGAGTGTGCACTGTGCGTGGTGTGTAGTGAGTGTGCACTGTGTGTGGTGTGTAGTGAGTGTGTGTGGTGTGTAGTGAGTGTGCGTGGTGTGTAGTGAGTGTGTACTGTGCGTGGTGTGTAGTGAGTGTGCACTGTGCGTGGTGTGTAGTGAGTGTGCATGGTGTGTGGTGTGTAGTGAGTGTGTATGGTGTGTGGTGTGTAGTGAGTGTGCACTGTGTGTGGTGTGTAGTGAGTGTGCACTGCGCGTGGTGTGTAGTGAGTGTGCATGGTGTGTGGTGTGTAGTGAGTGTGCATGGTGTGTGGTGTGTAGTGAGTGTGCACTGTGTGTGGTGTGTAGTGAGTGTGCACTGTGTGTGGTGTGTAGTGAATGTGCACTGCGCGTGGTGTGTAGTGAGTGTGCACTGTGTGTGGTGTGTAGTGAGTGTGCACTGTGCGTGGTGTGTAGTGAGTGTGCATGGTGTGTGGTGTGTAGTGAGTGTGTGTGGTGTGTAGTGAGTGTGTGTGGTGTGTAGTGAGTGTGCGTGGTGTGTAGTGAGTGTGCACTGTGCGTGGTGTGTAGTGAGTGTGCACTGTGCGTGGTGTGTAGTGAGTGTGTGTGGTGTGTAGTGAGTGTGCGTGGTGTGTAGTGAGTGTGTACTGTGCGTGGTGTGTAGTTAGTGTGCACTGTGCGTGGTGTGTAGTGAGTGTGCACTGCGTGGTGTGTAGTGAGTGTGTGTGGTGTGTAGTGAGTGTGCGTGGTGTGTAGTGAGTGTGTACTGTGCGTGGTGTGTAGTGAGTGTGCACTGTGCGTGGTGTGTAGTGAGTGTGTACTGTGCGTGGTGTGTAGTGAGTGTGCACTGTGCGTGGTCTGTAGTGAGTGTGCACTGTGCGTGGTGTGTAGTGAGTGTGCACTGTGCGTGGTGTGTAGTGAGTGTGTGTGGTGTGTAGTGAGTGTGCGTGGTGTGTAGTGAGTGTGTGTGGTGTGTAGTGAGTGTGCACTGCGCGTGGTGTGTAGTGAGTGTGCACTCTGCGTGGTGTGTAGTGAGTGTGTGTGGTGTGTAGTGAGTGTGCGTGGTGTGTAGTGAGTGTGTACTGTGCGTGGTGTGTAGTGAGTGTGCACTGTGCGTGGTGTGTAGCGAGTGTGCGTGGTGTGCACTGTGCGTGGTGTGTAGCGAGTGTGCGTGGTGTGCACTGTGCGTGGGGTGTAGCGAGTGTGCGTGGTGTGCACTGTGCGTGGTGTGTAGTGAGTGTGCACTGTGCGTGGTCTGTAGTGAGTGTGTACTGTGCGTGGTGTGTAGTGAGTGTGTGTGGTGTGTAGTGAGTGTGCGTGGTGTGTAGTGAGTGTGCACTGTGTGTGGTGTGTAGTGAGTGTGCACTGTGCGTGGTGTGTAGTGAGTGTGCACTGTTTGTGGTGTGTAGTGAGTGTGCACTGCGCGTGGTGTGTAGTGAGTGTGCACTGCGCGTGGTGTGTAGTGAGTGTGCATGGTGTGTGGTGTGTAGTGAGTGTGCGTGGTGTGTAGTGAGTGTGCACTGCGCGTGGTGTGTAGTGAGTGTGCACTGTGCGTGGTGTGTAGTGAGTGTGCATGGTGTGTGGTGTGTAGTGAGTGTGTGTGGTGTGTAGTGAGTGTGCACTGTGTGTGGTGTGTAGTGAGTGTGCACTGTGCGTGGTGTGTAGTGAGTGTGCATGGTGTGTGGTGTGTAGTGAGTGTGTGTGGTGTGTAGTGAGTGTGCGTGGTGTGTAGTGAGTGTGTACTGTGCGTGGTGTGTAGTGAGTGTGCACTGTGCGTGGTGTGTAGTGAGTGTGCACTGTGTGTGGTGTGTAGTGAGTGTGTGGTGTGTAGTGAGTGTGCGTGGTGTGTAGTGAGTGTGTACTGTGCGTGGTGTGTAGTGAGTGTGCACTGTGCGTGGTGTGTAGTGAGTGTGTGTGGTGTGTAGTGAGTGTGTGTGGTGTGTAGTGAGTGTGCACTGCGCGTGGTGTGTAGTGAGTGTGCATGGTGTGTGGTGTGTAGTGAGTGTGCATGGTGTGTGGTGTGTAGTGAGTGTGCATGGTGTGTGGTGTGTAGTGAGTGTGCACTGTGTGTGGTGTGTAGTGAGTGTGCATGGTGTGTGGTGTGTAGTGAATGTGCACTGCGCGTGGTGTGTAGTGAGTGTGCACTGTGTGTGGTGTGTAGTGAGTGTGCACTGTGCGTGGTGTGTAGTGAGTGTGCATGGTGTGTGGTGTGTAGTGAGTGTGCGTGGTGTGTAGTGAGTGTGCACTGTGCGTGGTGTGTAGTGAGTGTGCACTGTGCGTGGTGTGTAGTGAGTGTGCGTGGTGTGCACTGTGTGTGGTGTGTAGTGAGTGTGTACTGTGTGTGGTGTGTAGTGAGTGTGCACTGTGTGTGGTGTGTAGTGAGTGTGCGTGGTGTGTAGTGAGTGTGCGTGGTGTGTAGTGGTTGTGCACTGTGCGTGGTGTGAGTTTGTTACAGGCACCGTGTAAGCCAGAAAACTAACCAATCAGCCTCCTCCACGTACACATATCGGTGTTAATACTTTTTTTGTAACACATCCCATCATCCGGAATTGGTTATCAAGCGAGTCCGACTCTGCTGATGAGACACTAAACGTCGAAACTGGCCTCGAGTGCCGCTTGTGTTGAACCAATGCTGCCGACACCTGCTCTGCGGGAAAGCCGTGCGGCTGATGGGATGTGTCAAACAGACCTTGGGTTGTGTAGGTGGAGGGACACGTGCCGGAAGGAGACGCATGGTGTATCTGATTCATCTTGTTATTCAGGGGTACGTGTTGGGGTTTTCCCTGTGGGAGTGTCTCTGTGCGCGTGTCACGGCTCGCATCAGTGGCGAGTGGTACTGTGAGGCGGGTTTTTTTGGTCCTCCTCGTCCTCCTGCTAGGTCGACTCGGCCATAAACCGAGTCCCCCGCACTTTGTCAGCGTCGGTCTTGGAGTCTTGGCGAGACACGGATGGGAGCGAGACGCGGGGGGGTTCTGGTGGTGAGACACGGGGGGCTGGGGGGGGGTGAGACACGGGGGGCTGGGGGGGGGGTGAGACAGGGGGGGCTGGGGGGGGTGAGACACGGATGGGGGATGCCCGTTCACTGCACAGCACCCCCCACCCTCGGGGGGGGTGGGGCGGGGCTGCCTCCCCCGTTATTGACCCACCCAACCCCAACCCGTGCCCGTGCCGCGCCACCCGGCGCCCTGCGGCTGCTGCTGCTGCTGCGGCTGCTGCTGCTGCTGCGTCTCGCCTCTGGCCGCTGAATCAACTTGGTCCAGACGCTCTCGCTGCGCGTTGTCTGCAGCGAGCCGACCAAATTCGCCCCCCCCCCTCTCCTCGATTCCGCGCAACAATTGTACACGCGTTTCAGTGCCGGATCAAGCTAGTGCGAGGCCTGTAGCATGTGTTAAAGAGGGGCCTTAAATTAAAAAAAAAACTTTATATTAAAACACAATTTTAACTTGCATATTAAAGTAATTTTATTTTTTCATTTGCTATACGGCCAGATAATACGACAAATCGCTCACCTTAAACACCCAGTCGTTCATAAAAGTTGAAGGCAGTATAGTACTATAGCAATAGAGCAAGTGCAGAATCACTGAACCGGAATTGAGATATTTAAAGCATTTAGCGCGGGGGCCCTTGAAAGTGCGGGTCCGTAGCTGCTGCATGTGTAGCTACTTGTGCGACTAGGGTAGTCCGGCACTGACGTCTGTATTATTTTTGTGACTCAAAGACCCCCGTGTCGTCCTGACTTGGGCGGCAGGCGCTGTTAGCCAGCAGCCGATGGAGGCCGACAGGGCACACGCTCGGAGATGTGCCAGGACCGCTCGCCATATCGCGATGTTTAAACGCCGCACAAATGACTACAAGCTACTCATTTGTGTACGAGGCACTCATTCGAGGCTGGTACTTATTTGAGGCTGAGTCGACCTAGGTGAGGCCCAGAGATTCGTGTTGGCCGTGAGCGGGAATCGAACTTGGGTCGCCGGGTTCGTTATGCAGCGCAATAACCAACTACACCACCGATCCACACACATCCCATCAGCCGCACTGCGTTTCTTTTGGGAGTGGAGCGTTTTAGTAGCGTTTTGCAACTCGTAGAGTGCTATACCCTGCAAGTGGTTTTAATATTCAGTGCCTCATAAGCAGTCAGCCTTGCTTGAATCAACGTTGGGTCTTCGTTCAGCACGACACTGCATAGTGCACAACACAACATAATCACGTGCGTCGCTGTGGAGGATATTAAATTAATAAGTAAATTGCTTCCTTAAGGTGTCTCTCCACATCAAACTTTTCTGTTATACATCCCACCAGCCACAGGATCTTGTGGGACGACACACCTGGTTTCATAGACACTGCAGACTACTCCAGACAGGCGACGGTGTACACTCATCGCTCCGAGCCTTCACGGAGCCGCTTGTGGCTGAACGCAAAACCACGTGGAGTTTGCGCGACATCCAACGTGCACCACTTCCCCGCCTGGGGCGAGTTCACAAACCTGAGCCCACAACACTCGACGCAACTTTTATTTCATACAGGGAGCATCGTTCATTTATAGCATATCACTATTTCCAATATGCCGCCACCACCATCTCCATCACGCCGGTGTCACCGTTGTAATTATTATTATTACTATGTTGGCCGCAGAGTAAACGCCACTGCAGCCGGCGCTTCTGCAGCGGAGGAACAGCGACACGACGCGACCTCTCTCTCTCTGTTGAAGCCCTCTCGTTGTGGCCAGCAACAGCAGCAGCACCTCCACATTGGCATCGAGAACATCAACACCACATTGCTACTGCCATCGTAGGAGTCGAACGATTCCGCTCGCACGCTCAGCAGACTTGTATACGGAAACTCCCGTGACGCGTTCTTGCAGTGGGGGGTGATTGCTATGTTTTTTTCCCCCAATTAAACAATTTGCGGTAATGATTCAGATATGCCAGACTGTGTTGTTGTCCTAGTGTGCTCCGAGGCTGTTGTCGTTGTTGTCTTGCTGTGGTCTGGGACTCTTGTTACTTTGCTGCCTTGTCCCAAGGTTGCATTTGTTGTTGAAAAATCGGCAGGAATTTATGTACTTTTTCAATTTTTACTTCTATACTTTATATTTGTTTGCAACTTGCATTCATATCGTCTTTTGTATTGTTTGGTGATGTAACTCGCTGACCCCCGTGCCGCTCCTGGACATCTGTGAAAAGGAGAACCATGGGATTCCTCCTCCTAAATACATTTGTAGATTCTGAGATATGGAGCTTGATGCTGGCACGCAATGGCCTCCTGCTCTTGCAAGTGGTGTCACGGGACCGTTAACGTCAACTGTGGGCAAAGCAGACGGCGCCGCACAGTAGTATTGTACGATACACACGGCAGTATTTACCAGGGCAGCCTGTCAGTTTTAATTTGCGAATCTCTGCAAAAACGCTACCTGAGCGCCATGTCACCACGATCATTCCCGTCTCCAATCTCGTCGATGCCTGTTTCAGTGTCTCCGTCACGCTGGTGTCTTGTCATGGGGTGTCCGTCACGGGGTGTCCATCACGGGGTGTCCATCACGGGGTGTCCATCACACGGGGTGTCCGTCACGGGGTGTCCATCACGGGGTGTCCATCACGGGGTGTCCGTCACGGGGTGTCCGTCAGGGGGGGTACATCATACGGGGTGTCCGTCACGGGGTGTACGTCACACGGGGTGTCCGTTACGGGGTGTAAGTGACGGGGTGTCCGTCACGGCGTGTCCGTCACGGGGTGTCCATAACACGGGGTGTCCGTCACGGGGTGTCCGTCACGGGGTGTCCGTCACGGGGTGTCCGTCATGGGGTGTGCGTCACGGGGTGTCCGTCACACGGGGTGTCCGTCACACGGGGTGTCCGTCACGGGGTGTGCGTCACGGGGTGTAAGTGACGGGGTGTAAGTAACGGGGTGTCCGTCACGGGGTGTCTGTGACAGGGTGTCCGTCACGGGGTGTGCGTCACGGGGTGTAAGTGACGGGGTGTAAGTAACGGGGTGTCCGTCACGGGGTGTCTGTGACAGGGTGTCCGTCACGGGGTGTGCGTCACGGGGTGTAAGTAACGGGGTGTCCGTCACGGGGTGTGCGTCACGGGGTGTGCGTCACGGGGTGTCCGTCACACGGGGTGTCCGTGACGGGGTGTGCGTCACGGGGTGTACGTCACGGGGTGTCCGTCACACGGGGTGTCCGTGACGGGGTGTGCGTCACGGGGTGTACGTCACGGGGTGTAAGTGACGGGGTGTCCATCACGGGGTGTCCGCATTCCACCGGTCTGTTACTCTACTGGTGTATTACCCTGAATCCACTTCAATGTCTGTAACTTAATATCTCTGAATAATTTGTCCGAGCAAACATTTTTTGCAAGTTTATTTTATTCAATACCGGTTGATGTTTGTGCACCGTGTCCAATGTAACTTCAATGCGGTAATCTCTGCTCTGCTATTTTCTTATTTTGATCTGAATCCTATTTGTTTAATAGTTGTACAGCACTTAAGTTTACGTTTTTACTTTTGCTATTGGTGACCCAGGTCACTCTTGCAAATGAGACTGACCGTGGTCTCTTGGGGTATATTTTGCTTTAAAAAATACACTTGGAAATTTACACCAGCATAGCTCTTACACCAATGTCTCTCTTACACCAGTACCTCCAGCGACAGGTTTCTTTTCCATCATTCACGTAAAGAGTCAATATTCCAGACAGCGTCCACTACCCGCGCCATCCGACATCGAACACCACTGCGGCTCGGCGGGCTCTCGCAAAGACGTAGTGGGTTATGGGGGGCCTCCTCCCTCCCCCCCCACCTCACCCCTAGGGGGAGAAGCCCTTGGAGGCGAGGTCCCGGCGCGCTTCCCCGATCTGCGTCGCCAGCTCCTTGGCCGCGTCGGGGCAGTCGCCGAACGTTGCCAAGCCGATCCCCACGGACGCCAGCGAGTAGCAGCCGAGCAGCACCAGCGCGTAGGCCGGCAGGGGCACCAGGACGGCCCGCACGGGCGCGGGCAGCGCCGGCCCCGCCACCAGCAGAGCTGCCCAAAGGCCGAGTAGGGAGGCCGCGCGCAGCGCAAAGCGGGACAGGCGGGTCATGGCGGCCTGCGTGCCAAAGGGCCTGCCGGAGGGCCTGCGGGAGGGCCTGCCGGAGGACACGGGAGGAGGGCACGGGGGACAGTGGAGGTGGCGTGGACAGCAGCATCAGCGAGAGTGAGCAGAACAGGCAGCATCGTCAGCACGCCGAGCGTGAGAATGATCACCATCATCGTCAACAAAAGCATTACCATCAATCACCATATACTCACTCAGCACTGCACCATAGATTCAACACTGCACGTCGACTCAGCACTGCCCCTGTACATGAAGCAGTCCCCCTCCTTAGCCTCCCCTCTTCTCTATAGCCCATTCCCTCCCCTCCGTCCCTCCCCTACAGCCCGTCCGTGACCCCACGTGCCCTCTTCTTGTTACGGTCACTCCTTCCTCGGCCCTTGCCACTGCTCTTGCCATCTAAAGCATTCGATTTTTGTAACTGCTTTTAAAACCGATGTCATAGAGCGCCTTGAACTAATAGCCCTCTTTAAATGTAAAAATAAGTAAAATCAGCATCATCAGCAGCATCTTTATCATCCACATTATGCGCAACGCTATCAACGTCAGCATCGTCAATCATCGTCGTCGTAAGCATGGCCATCAAGATGCTCATTATCACCCATCAGCCCTCCTCCAGTGTCGCCGAGGCAATGCACGCTCGCCCACAAGGACGTGTGGCTGATGTGGGATGTGTCAAATCTCGTTTGTTGTTTGAAGGGACAGATGTGGCTGCTTTGGCATCCTGGAAACTCAACCCCAGGAATTTTGAGTTCCTAAAACCCCAATCCCGACGATACCCGGATCCTGAATCCATCAAACTCGCATCCCGAGACTGCGAATCCCTGGAACATGGATCTCTGAGCCCTGGATCACAGGAACCTGGATCTCTGGGCCCTGGATCACAGGAACAAGGATCTCTGAGCCCTGGATCACAGGAACATGGATCTCTGGGCCCTGGATCACAGGAACCTGGATCTCTGGGCTCTGGATCACAGGAACAAGGATCTCTGAGCCCTGGATCACAGGAACCTGGATCTCTGAGCCCTGGATCATAGGAACAAGGATCTCTGGGCCCTGGATGACAGGAACAAGGATCTCTGAGCCCTGGATCACAGGAACCTGGATCTCTGGGCCCTGGATCACAGGAACAAGGATCTCTGAGCCCTGGATCACAGGAACATGGATCTCTGGGCCCTGGATCACAGGAACCTGGATCTCTGGGCTCTGGATCACAGGAACAAGGATCTCTGAGCCCTGGATCACAGGAACCTGGATCTCTGAGCCCTGGATCATAGGAACAAGGATCTCTGGGCCCTGGATGACAGGAACAAGGATCTCTGAGCCCTGGATCACAGGAACCTGGATCTCTGAGCCCTGGATCACAGGAACAAGGATCTCTGAGCCCTGGATCACAGGAACATGGATCTCTGGGCCTTGGATCACAGGAACAAGGATCTCTGAGCCCTGTATCACAGGAACATGGATCTCTGGGCCCTGGATCACAGGGACCTGGATCTCTGAGCCCTGGATCACAGGAACCTGGATCTCTGAGCCCTGGATCACAGGAACCTGGATCTCTGGGCCCTGGATCACAGGAACCTGGATCTCTGAGCCCTGGATCACAGGAACAAGGATCTCTGGGCCCTGGATCACAGGAACCTGGATCTCTGAGCCCTGGATCACAGGAACAAGGATCTCTGAGCCCTGGATCACAGGAACAAGGATCTCTGGGCCCTGGATCACAGGAACAAGGCTCTCTGGGCCCTGGATCACAGGAACAAGGATCTCTGGGCCCTGGATCACAGGAACATGGCTCTCTGGGCCCTGGATCACAGGAACATGGCTCTCTGGGCCCTGGATCACAGGAACCTGGATCTCTAGGCCCTGGATCACAGGAACCTGGATCTCTGGGCCCTGGATCACAGGAACCTGGATCTTTGGATTCTTGGATTGCAACCCCTGAACACAGTCCCTCGATCCCAACACCCTCAGCACATGGGGGACCCGGAGCCCTGTCACCTGAAGCCCTAGAACCTGGGACCAGGAGGCTGAATCCTGACAACTTGTTGTCCTGCAAGCCGACTCTATGCAATCTGCATTCCTCAACTCTGGAGCCCTGAAACGCGAATACGTGGAACCCTGAGTACCAAGAGACCTGGCACCTTGACCCTGGATCCTCTTGAGACAGTAAATTTAGCTGTGACGGTCCCACCTGATGACGGAGACTTGTGTTGCCTCCGAAACGTCGTGATTTATTATTTTATTTATTATTTATCTTTCACCTACGTGACTTTCCCGAAAAAACCTAAGAGTACCCTGGATCCTGACTACGTGGAGCCCGAGAATGTAGATTACGTGGAGCCCGAGAATGTAGATTACGTGCAGCCCGGAGCCCTGCAGCGTGGATTACCTGGAGCCCTGGCGCCTGACTGTGAAGAGCCCGAAGCGCTTGGAGCGAGGAGGAGGATTGCGTGGGGGGGCCGCCGCCGCCTCCGTCTCCCGCTTCCGCAGTCGCGGCCGACGAAACGAGGCCCCGGGGTGACGTCACGCGGCGCGCTCCGTTGTTTATGACGATGACGTCATCGTCCCGCTCGTCAAACCCTGGCTCGCGATGACGTCACCAGGGCAGCGCGACGGGCTTTGTTTTTACGATGGCGTCATCGCAATCGTCATCAACCTCCCCCGCCTCTCCACCAACCGAACGTTCGACGACGTCATCGCGTCGTGTTTACATCTCCGCGGACGTTGCACGAGCGGCGTGACGTCACGCCGCAGTTTTTCCCGCGCGTGTTCGGCGAACGTTACGCGTGACGTCATCGACCGTTTATGAAAACCGCGTGGCCGACGTCATCCGTCGAGACCAAATACATATTTGTGACGTCACGCCGCGGCCGCTTCTGCTCGCTGGCGGCGCCTTCCACGTCCCGGCGCCGCGTCCCGCGGAGCCCCGTGCCGCTTGGCAGCGGTTCCACGGATCGAGGTACCCACCCCACCCACCCCACCCCCCCGGGGGTGCGGGCACTGCAGCGCAGAGGGGCCTCTGCAGTCCCCGCCAACTTGGGTCCCCTGTGCGTGAGAGGGGTCCCCTGTGCGTGCGAGGGGTCTCTGTGTGCAGGCGTTGGGTTGCCTGCACAGAGGGGGTCTTGCACAGGGCCCCCCCCCCCCCGGGCAGCGCTGACGTGGTGGTTATCTCACGGCCCATATCGGTGGCGAACATCTGAACCGGTCCTGGGCCTCCCCTAGGTCGACTCGGCCTTAATTTAGAACCTCGTGCGGTGTTTAAACATTAGCAGTGGAGATACAAAGGCGGCCGGGCGTGGTTGCTGGCCACCCACCCACCGCGTGTGCCACGCCAGCGGCCTGCTACACGCGACCAGCACTTGCCCAAAAAGTCTGTCAAAGCTATACGGGGATATTTGTCTATGTGTGTGCCTGTGTTACTGTGTGTCTGTGTCACTGTGTCACTGTGTCTGTGTCACTGTGTGTCTGTGTCACTGTGTCACTGTGTGTCTGTGTCTCTGTGTCACTGTGTGTCTGTGTCACTGTGTCACTGTGTGTCTGTGTCACTGTGTGTCTGTGTCACTGTGTCACTGTGTGTCTGTGTCTCTGTGTCACTGTGTGTCTGTGTTACTGTGTGTCTTTGTCTCTGTGTGTCTGTGTCACTGTGTCTCTGTGTCACTGTGTCTGTGTGTCTGTGTCACTGTGCTGAGGGGACGGTGGCGTTTGTGCACAGACTGCCCTACATGACATCATAACAACAGTCTGGACCACTGGAAGGGTTCCGCAGGACTGGAAGGATGCCCTGGTGGTCCCCCTCTTTAAGAAGGGGGACCGCACAGACTGTAACAACGACAGGGGCATCTCACTCCTCAGTGTGCCGGGAAAGGTCCTGGCAAGGATTATTCAACACCGTCTTGCCAGGCACGCTGAGAGGCTTGCGGAGCCCCAATGCGGTTTCAGGAAAGGGCGGTCCTGCGCAGATGCCATATTTTCTGTCCGTTTGCTACAGCAGAGGTGTAGGGAATTCCAACAAGACCTACATCTCTGCTTTATTGGCCTGGTCAAGGCCTATGATACCATCAGTAGGCCTGGGCTCTGGGTTGTTCTTCGTGCTTTCGGAGTCCCTGACCTGCTGCTCCCTATCATTAAGGACCTTCATGATGGTGAGCAGGCCCGGGTAAAACTACGTGGCCGGGAGTCAGAGCCATTCCCTGTACACCTTGGGGTGCGACAGGGATGTCCTCTGGCTCCAACATTATTCAACATCTATTTCGACCACATAGTTCGTGAAACCTTCAGTAGCTGTACCGGAGGAATTTCCACCTGGTACAGATACAATGGGAGGCTGATCGATGCCCGGGTGCGGTCAAGGGATGGCTCCCTATTGGTCAACTACGTTATGTATGCCGACGACCTGGTAATTGCGACTCACTCAGAGGAGGAGTTGGAGGCGCTGCTGCTGAAACTGGAGTGTGCCACTAAGAGGTGGGGCCTTACCATCAGCCCTACCAAAACGAAGCACCGGCCTGGGTATTTTGTACCATCATGGGCAGTTGTGGAGAGAGTGGAGAGTTTCCCATACCTGGGCAGTGTGCTCATGACCGGCTCCGGTTTAATAGCGGAGGTCTCACTCCGAATCAGTCGAGCGGCAATATCTTTTCATCGGTTGCGTAACGCTGTGTGGAAGCTCCCTGGTCTGTCGCTCCGCACGAAGCTTCAGGTCTTCTCGCCCACGGTCATTCCCTCCCTTCTCTACGCTTGTGAAACGTGGACACCCCTAATGGAACATCTTCGCCGGTTAGAAACATTTAGGCTGGCCTGCCTACGATCCATCCTGGGTTTAACCAGGCTGGATTGTGTGAGGAGCTCACAAATCCTTGAAAGATCTGGACAAAGTCCCATCGGTGAGCTCCTCCGGCAGGCAAGGCTGCGTTGGCTGGGTCATGTAGCCCGCATGCCCAGCCACCGCATGCCTAAACAGCTTTTGTTCGGCCGGATCGAGGGGGCTAAACGGGCGCGGCACGGGCTAGAGAAGAGATGGAGTGATGTGGTACAGGAGGACGTGGAGCTGAGTGGACTTGCCGATGATTGGTAAGATCGGCCTCTGTGGTGGAGGCTCGTGAAGGACGCTGCTTGGCAGTTGGAGACAGTCGCCCTCCAACAACAGCGGAGGGCGGAGGAGCGACGCTCACAACAACGAGCGGAGCGCCGTGTGGCTAAAGCACAGCAAGTTGGCACAGTAGGGGGCACAGGCGGTGCATCAGCCAGTCATCTCAGTCAGTCGACCCATGGCATCTGGGTCTACCTCGTGACCTCCTGCCAGTGGGGGTTCGACACTTCACGTGGCCTCAAGGTGCACATAGCCTGGCACAAGCGTATTGGTGACATCACCGCCACTTAGTGGCGAATAGCGGTTGTTGTGTATCTTTGTCTCTATGTGTCTGTATCAGTGACAGCCATGAGGCCGAGTTAGGTCCGGCACACCTGTACTGTGCCACACCTGTACTGTGTGTGTGTCACACCTGTACTGTGTGTGTGTGTCACACCTGTACTGTGTGTGCGTGTCACACCTGTACTGTGCCACACCTGTACTGTGTGTGTGTGTCACACCTGTCCCGTGTGTGTGTGTCACACCTGTACTGTGCCACACCTGTACCGTGTGTGTGTGTGGCGCTGCCTCGCGCGGCTCGGGTGCACCTCCCGATTAGCACGGTTGGCTATGTACGACGCAAAAGAAGTCCAACGCACACACACAGGTGGACGATGTTGGGCTGGCGTGGGGCTCTGGACGAGGGCGGCTTTGACGATGGAGAGGGGCCAATGGGATCGGAGCACTCCTCGTCGGACGATAGCGACAAGGATCACGACGAGGTGAGCGCTACACACGCTGTCGCACTATACACGTGGGGCAACAATTATCTGAACCGGTCCTGGGCCTCCTCTAGGTTGACTCGCCACTGGGGAGACAAAGGCAGCTGGGCGTGATGGTGGCCACCCAACCTCTCGTGCACCTTGCCGGCCTTCATAGGTACACGCGAGGAGCACTTGCCCTAGCAGTGTGTCACGGGCTATAGCGGGGGGGTCTTTGTGCGTGCGTGCAGCGTGAGGAGCGGCTCATCGTGGTGGGGATCTGCGCCATGGCGAAGAAGTCGCACTCGCGGCCCATGGCGGAGATCCTGGCACGCCTGCGCATGTTCCCCTACCTGAGCGTGAGCATCTTCCCCGAGGACACGATCCTGCACGCGCGTGTCGCCGAGTGGCCGCCCTGCCACGTGCTCATCTCCTTCCACTCTAAGGGTACGCACGCACCCACACCCACGCACGCACCCACACCCACGCACGCACCCACGCACCCACACCCACGCACCCACACGCACGCACCCACACCCACGCACGCACCCACACCCACGCGCCCACACCCACGCACGCACCCACACCCACGCACGCACCCACACCCACGCACGCACCCACACCCACGCACGCACCCACGCACCCACACCCACGCACCCACACCCACGCACCCACACCCACGCACCCACACCCACGCACGCGCACGCACCAACTGAAAGATCCCCCGCATAGCCTCAGCAGAGTGTTGGGGCGTGCGCTCTCGGCGAGTAGCACCTGTGAAGGCCGGTACGGCACACGAGCGGTTGCGTGGTGAGCGCCGCGCCCGGAGCAGGACGGCGCCCTTCGGCCAGGCTGACGCGGAGCTTCGGCCGCGTGTCCCGCAGGCTTCCCGCTGGACAAGGCGGTCGCGTACAGCAAGCTGCGCAGGCCCTTTGTCATCAACGACCTCAACATGCAGTACCACATCCAGGACCGGTGAGCGCCCGCATGGCCGGGCCCTCTCCACCCCACGCCAACACTCACCCATTCAATCACACGCCCGCCTATCCTCTCACTCGCCGACTCGCCAATGCACTCAATCACACACCAGCTCACAGAATCGCTATCCAGGTGAAATCTCTCACCTGCCCATCCACTCATTCTCCTGGTCACCCACTCACTCTCTCACCCACTCTCTCACCCACTCACTCTATCGCCCACTCGCTCGCTCACCGACTCGCTCACTCACCCCCCAGCGTACCCTCTCATTCACCAACTCGCCAATGCACTCGTACCAACTCACCCAATCGGTATCCAGGTGAAATAACCCCGCCGGCTGGATAAACTGAAAATGAAGCCGCGTGTGGACGCGTGGGCCGCCGTGAGCGTGCGCGGCTGGATGTGTTTGTGGCGATGGCGTCGGCGGTGCGCCCGTGCGCAGGAGGGAGGTGTACCGGATCTTGCGAGCGGAGGGGATCGAGTTGCCGCGCTACGCCATCCTCAACCGCAACCCGGACCACCCTGACGGTGAGCGTCCCCCGCGAGGCCGCGGCGCTGCGGCCTGAGGCCCCACGCCAGGGCAGAACCGCCAAGGGCCGGGAACGGGACCGATGGTTCGGCGGCACACGAAGGCGGACAGGAGCTCGCGCGGCCTTATCCACACCGCCAGCTCAATGGAACTGAGCGTTGTGACCGGGTTGCCATTTGGAACCGCCGACTCAGAAAGTTGAGAGAATGTGGCCGTCCCGGGGTGGGGGGGGGGCTTGCAATAGCAGTGAACGTTGATGACTGGGCTGTACTGATGAGTCCTAAAGATGATGAAACCGGTCTACGCTCGTGTCTTTGTGTCTCTGCTGCTTGGGACGGCCTTGTTTTCTCAACTCCTTCAAGTGGTGGTTTGAAAGACAAAATGGCCACACAATCAGTTCTTTAAGCGAGTGCTCTGGGCAAGGCTGAGTGAGAGCTTTGTACACGCCACGCTGCACACCTTTGTGTGTCGCCCAAATCTACCGCTGCCTTGCTACTTGCTATCTAAGCGACAAAATAACAATGCAGATATTTCGCCTCCGTCCCACCTCTGTCCCTCTGCATGAAAAAAACTCTTTTTTACACATCCCATCAGCCTGATAGGAGTGCATACATTCAGCAGCATTGGTTCAACAAGCAAAACTTGGAGCGGTTTCGACATGCAGTGTCTCATCAGTATCGTCGTCCATCGCTCGGACCATTGCTGGTGACTTTGCCAGATGCTTACAGTGTGTGGGGTTGGAGCCGTGTGCTCTGCACAACACCGAAGGGCACCGTGCTCGTGTCTCCATGTGTCGAGGCGCTCTTCTCCGGGCCACTGACCGCTGCGTACCGACGCGGGGCGAGGGCCGCGTCCCACGTCTCGCTGAACCTCAACGCCGTCTCTTCCCCCCCCCCACCCACCGCCGTCCGTCCGTCCGGCCGGGCCTCCCGGGCTGCAGCCTGCGACCTGGTGGAGGGGGAGGACCACGTGGAGATCAACGGAGACGTCTTCCAGAAGCCGTTTGTGGAGAAGCCGGTGTGCGCCGAGGATCACAACGTCTACATCTACTACCCCACGTCGGCCGGCGGCGGTAGCCAGCGCCTCTTCCGCAAGGCGAGTTGTCCCGGGGAGAGTCCTCGCCGAGTCTCAAGACGTCGTGTTTAAGAGGGTCCTGCCAAGTGCGCCTTTGCCATCGTGATCGAGCCAGGAGAATGCGCGTTGGAACAGAGCGCCGCCGGCATCGCCGTGCCAAATTCTGCAAAGTTTGGCAAGCGCCACGAGAGGTTCCGGACGCACGCTCCGTGCCGCAACGCCGGCACACGCGTTGGTCACGCATTGCCTCCTCTCCGGGGTGATACCAGGACCGGGCAGGCCACCTCCTACCCCTGTGCTATGCGGCAATTGTCTGCATGTGTGCATGTGTGTGTGTGTGCGCGCGTGTGTGTGCGCGACGTGTGTTGAGTGTGAGTAGCGGTAGCGTAGTGGTTAGCGCCGCACTGCGCTACGAACCCAGTAACTCGCTCATGGCCAACATCAAATGACGATTAACTGAACCGGTCCTGGGTCTCCCTTAGGTCGACTCGGCCTCAAATGAGTATCTGGTGCGGTATGCAAACATTGCCACTTGGGAGACAAAGGCGGCCTGGCATGGTATTGGCCACCCTTGAAGGCTTTCATAGGTGCTCGCTAACGGCACTTGCCCCAAACAGCGTGTATGGGATGCACGGGGAGAGCTTTATCTTTGTGCGTGTTGGCAGATTGGCAGCCGGAGCAGCGTGTATTACCCGGAGAGCAACGTGCGCAAGACAGGCTCGTACTTGTACGAGGAGTTTATGCCAACCGATGGCACCGACGTGAAGGTAATCGGCGCTCGTGGTGGGTTTGGCGTGCGTGTCTGTGTGTACGTGTGTGTCTATGTGTGCGCGTGAGAAGCAGTGGTGAGTATCCTGCGCTAAGAACCCGGTGACCCAAGTTCAATTCCCGCTCACAGCCAACACCAATGACGAATATCTGAACCGGTGCTGGGCCTCCCCTAAGTAGACTCAGGCTTAAATGAGAACCTGGTGCGGTGTGCAAGCATCAGCACTGAGGAGACAATGGCAGCCGGGACTGGTGCTGACCGCACATTTCTTCGCGTGCCGTTTCGGCCTTAAAGGGTGCTCGCTAACAGCACTTGCCCCAAGAGTCGGCTAACGGCTACATGGGGGATCTTTGTCTTTTTAGAGGGATATAGCCCACGTGCCCAGGCAGCCTCTGTTTGCCGATGATTGGCACCAGTGGTGTCAAGATCGACCTCTGTGAAGGAAGCTCGTGAATGATGCTACTGGGCAGTGGCAGGCTCGGTGCACAGTGAGGCTACTGGGCAGTCCAGCAACTCTAGGCAGCGTTTTCCCAGAGGAGCGACCCTCACAACAATGGGCAGAGCGCCGGATGGCTAAAACGCAGAGAAGTGGCACAGCTAGGAGCACGGGTGATGCATCTGCCAGTCATCTCAGTCAACCTGGGTCTTTTCCGCGACCACCTGCCAGCAGGGAGAGCCTCCCACGCTTCATGTGATGGCCTCAAAGTGCACCTAGCCTGGCACAAGGGCCGGTGGAGTGACGTCACGGCCATGGCGTGACGTCACGGCCATGGCGTGACGAACGCCGGTTGCCGTTTTCGACGATGTTGCGAGCGCGTGCGATTGCGCCCCCCTCCGTGCCGGCCCAGGTGTACACGGTGGGGCCGGACTACGCGCACGCGGAGGCGCGCAAGTCGCCGGCGCTCGACGGGAAGGTGGAGCGCGACGCCGAGGGCAAGGAGGTGCGCTACCCGGTCATCCTCAACGCCCGCGAGAAGCTCATCGCCCGCAAAGTGTGCCTCGCCTTCAAGGTACGAGCCCCGACTCGCCCACTTGTTTGCCCCCCCCCCCTGCCCACCTCCCCGGCCCAGCGGTGCTAAGATCGACCTCTGTGGAGGAGGCTCGTGAAGGAGGCTGCCGGGCAGTGGCGGGCTCAGAGCACTTTGAGGCAGTTGGATGCCCGAGCTGCTATTTTTCCGCTAGGGGCGGCAGCAGTCAATGCGCACCTGTGGAATTGAGCGGCGAGTGCGCTCCCACCTGGCCGCAGCACCTTGGGTTTCTCGCAGTCGCTCCGATTCCGCTGGCTTACCCTGGGGGAGCCTCGCCGAGTCTGAGGACTCTTTCACTAAAACGATATTGTTACTATTTGAAGGCCCACTGAGCTACGTAGCTCTTTTTCAGAAGCGACCTGGCTATCACAAATGATAGCTCAACAACGTGGCTCCTCATGTTGACATTTATAGCAGCCACATACTCGGAAAAACCGGAGGACACGCATACAAATCCAATGCGACCACGGGGAGAACATACAAACTCCAAATATACAGCAGGCGTCAGGGTTGGGATCGCACCCACGACCTCCTGTATGCCATTAATTCTAGGCAAGGTAGTCAACATCTCGGCAAAGTGGCGGGTCCTGCCAAGTTTTTGCTGTAGCGGGGGTCGATGTTGCTGGTGCTGC
This sequence comes from Lethenteron reissneri, assembly GCF_015708825.2. Lineage (NCBI taxonomy): Eukaryota > Metazoa > Chordata > Hyperoartia > Petromyzontiformes > Petromyzontidae > Lethenteron > Lethenteron reissneri. The sequence continues at coordinate 12,432,728 of NC_083824.1, forward strand.
TTTGTGTGATCTCGATGGAAATTTATTTGCAGGTGATGTTTTCACCATTGGGGTGTTTGTGGCTGATACCGGTGTGTGTGGATTTTAGCTGTGAGACGGAACGGGGGAGAACATACAACCCCTACTCACACACACTCGCACACTCACTCTGTAGAACAGGGGGAGAACATACAACCCCTACTCACACACACTCTCACACTCACTCTGTAGAACAGGGGGAGAACATACAACCCCTAATCACACTCACACTCACTCTGTAGAACAGGGGGAGAACATACAACCCCTACTCACACTCACTCGCACACTCACTCTGTAGAACAGGGGGAGAACATACAACCCCTACTCACACACACTCGCACACTCACTCTGTAGAACAGGGGGAGAACATACAACCCCTACTCACACTCACTCGCACACTCACTCTGTAGAACAGGGGGAGAACATACAACCCCTACAAACACATACTCGCACACTCACTCTGTAGAACAGGGGGAGAACATACAACCCCTACTCACACACACTCGCACACTCACTCTGTAGAACAGGGGGAGAACATACAACCCCTACTCACACTCACTCTCACACTCACTCTGTAGAACAGGGGGAGAACATACAACCCCTACTCACACTCACTCTCACACTCACTCTGTAGAACAGGGGGAGAACATACAACCCCTACTCACACACACTCGCACACTCACTCTGTAGAACAGGGGGAGAACATACAACCCCTACTCACACTCACTCGCACACTCACTCTGTAGAACAGGGGGAGAACATACAACCCCTACTCACACACACTCGCACACTCACTCTGTAGAACAGGGGGAGAACATACAACCCCTACTCACACTCACTCTCACACTCACTCTGTAGAACAGGGGGAGAACATACAACCCCTACTCACACTCACTCTCACACTCACTCTGTAGAACAGGGGGAGAACATACAACCCCTACTCACACTCACTCGCACACTCACTCTGTAGAACAGGGGGAGAACATACAACCCCTACTCACACACACTCGCACACTCACTCTGTAGAACAGGGGGAGAACATACAACCCCTACTCACACACACTCGCACACTCACTCTGTAGAACAGGGGGAGAACTATGAACTCCACACAGAAAGGCGGTGCCCAAGTTGGGAGTCACACCCAGGGCCTGCTTCTTGCTGCCAGGCACGAGAGTCACCGCGCCGCTCTCTCGTGAGTCCGTCGGATCGTTCTCTCCAGCCTCGTGTGATCGGTGGCGCTGTGCCCGTGTCCCCCCGTGTCTCCCCGTTTCCCCCCGTGTCTCCCCGTATCCCAACTATCCCCCCGTGTCCCCCCGTATCTCCCCGTTTCCCCCCGTGTCTCCCCGTGTCCCCCCGTGACCCCATGTGTGTCCCCACCCCTGTGCGTCCCCACGCATCCCCCTCTTTTCTCCGCGTGTTTTTTTTCGCGCAGCAAACAGTGTGCGGGTTCGACCTGCTGCGAGCAAACGGCCACTCGTACGTGTGCGACGTTAACGGCTTCAGCTTCGTCAAGAACTCCATGAAGTACTACGATGACTGCGCCAAGATCCTGGGGTGAGCGCGGCACAGTGCGGCATAGCATAGTACAACACAGCGGAGTGCAGTACAGCGCATCCTGGTGCAGCGTAGCGTAGTATAACACAGTGGAGTGCAGTACAGCAAAGCATTGTGCAGTGCAGAATAGCGTAGCATAGTACAACACAGGAGAGTTGCAGTGCAGCGTTATTGCTTGAGTGTGTGTGCGTACATGTGTGTGTTTTTTTGTCATTGTACGTGAGTGTGTGTGTGTCTCTGTGCGTTATTGTATTCGTGTGTTGGTGAGCGGTGGCGCAGGGGTGAGTGCTCTGCCCAACGAACCCGGCCACCCGAGTTTGATTCCCACTCTGGGCCAGCACTGGTGATGATTATCTGAACCAGTCCTGGGTCTCCAATAAGGTTGACTCGGTTCTAAATGAATACCTGGTGCGGTGTGTGAACGTGCGCCGTGCCGGCCTTCATAGGCGCTCCTCGCCAACAGCACTTTCCCCAGCAGCCCGTGTAAGCCGCACCGGGGGGATCTTTGTCTTTGTGTCTACAGGAACCTCATGATGCGGGAGTTGGCCCCACAGTTCCAGATCCCGTGGTCGGTTCCCCTGGAGGCCGAGGACATCCCCATCGTCCCCACCACCGCCGGCACCATGTACGGTGCCTACTCACTCGCACAAAGATACAGAAAAAGGTCTCCCCCTATAGCCGCAACAGGCCGTTGGGGCAAGTGCTGATAGCGAGCAGCACCTATGAAGGCGGGTATGGCACACGAGGTGGTGGGCGGTCAACACCATGCCCTGCTGCCTTTGTCTCCCCAGTGTTGATGTTTACACACCGCACCAGGTACTAATTTAAAGCTGAGTCGACCTAGGGGAAGCCCAGCACCAGTTCAGCTTATCGTCACTGGTGTTGGTCGTGAGCGGGAATCTAACTCGGGTTGTCGGGTTCACAGCGCAGTGCGCTAACCGCGACACGACCGCTCCCCATACTTACACTTGCACAACAACAACAGGCAGCCATCTACCACGAAGTGGCGGTGACGTCACCATGGCGCTTGTGCCAGGCTGTACTTTAAGGCCATCACGTGAAGTGTGGAAGGCTCGCTGCTGGCAGGAGGTCACCGAATAGACCGAGGTGCCATGGGTTGACTCATTGAGATGACTGGCAGATGTACCACCTGTGCCCCTTACTGTGCCAGCTTGCTGCATTTTACCCATCTAGCGCTCCGCTCGTTGTTGTGAGCGTCGCTCCTCCGCCCTCCATTGTTGCTGGATGGCGACTGCCTCCAACTGCCCAGTAGCGTTCTTCACGAGCCTCCTCCACAGAGGCCGATCTTGACACCGCTGGTACCGGTCATCGGCAAGTCCACTCAGCTCCAAATCCTCCTGTATCGCAGCAACCCCTCTGTTCTTCAACCCGCGCCATGCCCGTTTAGCCCCCTCTATCCAGCCAAACAGGAGCTGCTTGGGCGAGCGGTATCTGGGCATGTGGGCTCCATGACCTCGCCAATGCAGTCTCTCCTGGGGGAGGAGCTCGCCGATAGGACGGCGTCCAGGTATCTCAACGACACACGCACACAGTCGTACTCGTGGTTGTTGTTGTTGTTGCACGAACGTATGGCGGGTGATGCGCGCAGGATGGAGCTGCGTTGCGTGATTGCGGTGATCCGTCACGGAGACCGCACCCCCAAGCAGAAGATGAAGATGGAAGTGAGACACCAGAGGTGAGAGGATGCGGCCAGCAAACCCACGGGTCGTTCATCCCTCCGCACGCACACAAATGCACAGCAGTGACGTCACAACCACTTGTTGTGTTTGTGTCCACGTGTGTGCAGGGCCTACACATTCATTGGACTATTTGATATCTTATTTATGGGGAGCGGTCATGTGGAGGTTAGCGCACTGCGCGACGAATCCACTTTGATTCCCGCTGATTTTCACCACTCGTGATGATTATCTGAACCGGTCCCGGGCTTCCCCTAGGTCTTCTCAGCCTCAAATGAGTACCTGATACAATGTGTAAACATTGCCAAAAGAAAGATAAAGATGGCCGGGCATGGTGCTGGCGACCTACTCCCTCGTGTGCCTTGCCAGCCTTCATAGGTGCTCGCTAGCAGCACTTGCCCCAAGAATCTGTTAGGCTATAGGGGGTTCTTTGTTGTTGTGTGTGTTGCAGATATTTTGATCTCTTTGACAAGTACGGGGGCTACACGAGCGGCAAGATCAAGCTCAAGAAGCCCAAGCAGCTCCAGGTTAGCACCTACCCGCCTCCTACCCGCCTCCTACCCGCCTCCTACCCGCCTCCTACCCGTCTCCTACCCGCCTCCTACCCGCCTCCTATCCCCCACCTACCCACTTCCTACCTGCCCACTTGCCCACTCGCTCACTCGCACACTCGTTCACTCAGTCACTCGCCCGCTCGCTCACTCGCTCACCTACTCGCTCACCCACTCACTCACCCGCTGACCCACTCATTCACCCACTCGCTTGCCTACTTATCCACTCGCTCACTCACTCGCCCGCTCACTCGCTCACCCATACATTCGCTCACTCGCTCACCCGCTCACCCACTTGCTTGCCCACTCACTTGGTCTATCGCTCACTCGTCCATTCATTCACCCACTCGTTTGCTCACCCACTCGCTTGCAGCGCGCTAATCACTGCGCCACCGCTCTTTCACCCTCTCACTCTTGCACGCACGCGTGTGCACGGCACGCACGCACACGCAGGAGGTGCTGGACATTGCCAGGGAGCTGCTGCAGGAGCTGGGACAGAACCACGACTCGGAGATTGAGGAGAGCAAAGCCAAGCTGGAGCAGATGAAGGCCGTGCTCGAGATGTGAGGCCTCGCGTCCCATTGCCGCGAATGTAAAGTTCCTGGTCGCCGCTCAGCTCTGGCTCGGCCGTCTGAACGCTCACGGCTCAGTACGTCGAGCGTCTCTCTTCCTTCCAAAGACCGCGTGAGCAAGCGGCTCAGCCGTGGCTTGGCTCGGGCTCGGCTCGAGGAAATCCTGACCGTGGGCCGGGACCGTGCTCGGAGCTGGCTCAAATTAAATGCGGCTTTGAGACGGGGCTCACTTTTGAGCGTGCGTGCGCATGTGTGCGTGTGTACCTAGCGCGTTGTGTAAACATCGCCACTAGAGATACAAAGGCGGCTGGGCGTGGTACTGGCTACTCACCCCCTTGAATGCCGTGCTGGCCTTCATAGGTGCTCACTAACAGCACTTGCCCCAACAGTCTTTTAAGGATATATGGGGGATCTTTGTCTTTGTAGGTATGGCCACTTCTCGGGAATCAACCGCAAGGTGCAGCTCACCTACCTGCCCCAGGGCCGGCATCGCCGCTCAAGCGAGGAGGAGGGTGCGTGCGTGCGCACTACAAACACACAACAACAGCAGCAGCAGCAGCTGCATTTCCCGTTCGTAATTAAGTGGCGGTGACGTTACCACAGCGCCTGTGCCAGGCCAGGTGCATTTTGAGGCCGTCACGTGAAGGCTCACTCCTGACAAGAGGTTACAGGACAGACCCAGGTGCGATGGGTTGACTGAATGAGATGGCGAGCAGATGCACCAGCTGTGCTGCCTGCTGTGCCACCCGGCGCTCCGCTCGCTGTTGTGAGCATCGCTCCTCTGTCTTCCGTTGCTGTTGGAGCCGTTGCTGCTGAACCTGGAGTGTACCACAAAGAGGTGGAGCCTTACCATCAGCCCCACAAAAACAAAGCACCTGCCTGGGTGTTTTGTGCCATCAAACACTCTCAACTCTCCATTGGTGATGGCACAGGAGGGGGCACAGCTGGTGCATCTGCCAGTCATCTCTCGTCGGTCAACCTTTGGCACTTGGGTCTGTCACGTGACCTGTCAGCGATCCTTCGACACGCCACGTGGCCTCATAGTGCACCCGGCGTGGCACAGGCACCGTGTGTGCATCTGTATTTCTCTCTGTACGTGTGTGCGTCTGTATGTGTGCATCTGTATCTCTCTCTCTCTGCGTGCACGCGAACAGACTCACAGACGCAGCCATCCCTGCTACTGGTGCTCAAGTGGGGGGGCGAGCTGACCCCCGCGGGGCGCGTGCAGGCGGAGGAGCTGGGGCGCGCGTTCCGCAGCATGTACCCGGGGGGCCAGGGTACGAGCCAGAGGTCACGGGGACATTGGGGGCCAGGGTACGACCCGGAGGTCACGGGGACATTGGGGGGTCAGGATACGAGCCACAGGTCACGGGGACATTGGGGGGCCAGGATACGAGCCACAGGTCACGGTGACATTGGGGGGCCAGGGTACGACCCGGAGGCCACTGGGACATCGGGGTCCCAGGGAACGTGGATCCACCGCTCACGTGACGTTGGCAGGCGGTGGCATGGCCCAGCGGTAGTGAGTTCACCGCTCGTTGCAGAGCTTCGCGATTCGAATCTGGCAGGCCGCCCTGGTTAATACTGTGGGTGTATTAATCGTAATATGCCACGTGCCGTCTGCTTCACCCACAGTGGATGATGCAGAGCCCTCCCGTTAGGCCCTCATGGATGCTTGTGCACGTGAGCGGCGTTATAGTCGTCACCCCCTGCTGCAAAAAATTGGCAGGACCCTCCTGAAAAAGAGTTTTGAGGTCTTAGGAGCTGAGTCACGTTGCTGATGACCGGTACCAGCATCCTTCACGAGGAGGCTCGTGAAGGATGCTACTGGGTAATTGGAGGCAGCTGCCCTCCAGTATCGAGGGAGGACAGAGGAGCAAAGCTCGCAACAATGAGGGGAGCGCCGGGTGGCTAAAATCATGGAATTTTGCACAGCGGGGAGCATAGAGGGTGCATCAGCCTGTCAACCCATGGCACCTGGGTCTGTCCCGTGACCTCCTGCCAGCGGCAAGCCTTGATCAGAGCGCACCTAGCCTGGCACAAGTGGCTGCGGTGACGCCACCGCAGCTGAGTGGTGATCGGCGGCTGCTGCTGTGTACAGGGGACCATGCGGGCTACGCTGGCTGCGGCCTCCTCCGCCTACACTCCACATACCGCCACGACCTCAAGATCTACGCGTCGGATGAAGGCCGAGTCCAGATGACAGCCGCCGCCTTTGCCAAGGTGAGAGGTGGCGACGGTATTGGGAGGGGGCGGGGGGGGGGAGTCCTTCGTCCAGCAGTGGGTAGATCTTGGTTGGCGATGATGATGGCCAGGAGATGATGAACTCCCTCCCCAGGCAAATCCGCCCCGGGGCCCCCTACTCTCTGCCGTCCATTTTCGAGCCTTCCCTTTCCACCCAGTGTCTCTGCGCCCCCTCACTCACTGCTGATCTCTCCTTCCCTTGAGTGAGTGCGTACGTGGGTGGCTATGTCGGTAATTCTGTGCACTCCTATCGGTTGTTGTGTTGTTTGTTGCAACTTTCTAACCCACCCCCTACTGGACATCTGTGAAAAAAAGAGCTTCATAGCTCATCGGATTCCTCCAGGATAAATAAAGATTCTGATTCAGTGAGTGTACGAGTGAGTAGGTGTGTGAGTGGGCGGCGAGTGATTGAGTGACGGATGAGTGAGGTGAGTGGACGAGTGAGTTGGTAAGTGGGTGGGTGAGTGAGCGGGTGGGTGAGTATGCGGGTGAGTGAACGAGTGAGTTACTTCTTCTCTCTCCTCGGCGTTGGCGCAGGGGCTGCTGGCGCTGGAGGGGGAGCTGACGCCTATCCTGGTGCAGATGGTGAAGAGCGCCAACACCAATGGGCTGCTCGACTCGGAGGGAGACGCACTCAGCAGCTCGCAGCAGCGCGTCAAGCAGCGCCTGCACGAGGTGCTGCAGAGAGACACCACCTTCACCCCCGCGGACCTGCGCAAGGTGACCGTGTGTCCGTGTGTGTGTCCTTGCGTGCCCGTGCGTGTGTGTCCATGTGTGTGCATGTCAGTGTGTGCGTGTGTCCGTGCGCGTGTCCGTGGGTGTGTGTGCATGCGTGTGTGCGCGTGTCCGTGCGTGTGTGTGCGTGTGTGCGCGTGTCCGTGCGTGTGTGCGCGTGTGCGTGTGTCCGTGCGCGTGCGCGTCCGTGTCTGTTTGTCTTCGTGTGTGTTTGTGGAGCGCAGTACAATCGTATATCCCTGCCGATTGGTGCCGTGCCCTCGGTGGTGACGGGTATTGTCGTTGTTGTCGTTGCCGTGGTGGGCGGGATGGTGGGGAGCAGCTGGCTCCCACCGGCAGCGCGTCTGTGCTGCGCTCCATGCGCTCCATCGGGAACCCGGTGCGCACCTGCGACGAGGTCTACGCCCTCATCCAGAGCCTCACCTCGCAGATCCGCACGCGCATGCACGAGCCCAAGTCCGCAGGTGAGCCCCTCCAGGGTGAGTCTGTGCAGCCCGGTGACGACTCCAGAGGGCTCGGGTCGAGATCGTCGGCACGAGCGACCCGGGTCACCCAGATGGTAAAAAGCTAAAACGTATCTAAAATAAAGTACAGAGATCAGAGTAGAGGCAACCAGATAGAGATCAGAGCAGAGAAAAACGCGACTGGGTTGCAGAGGGTATTGTTGACGGTGGACAAGCAGAATCAAATGTTGAATAAAATACAGAAGTTCGGACGAGAAGTTCAGAAAAACAGAAGGGTGCCAGGCGAGGATCGCGGGGGTGCGGGGTTGCGGAGTCGAGGGTCGCGGGGTCGCAGGTCGAGGGTCGCGGGGCATGGGTCGAGGGTCGCGGGGCGAGGGTCGCGGGGCATGGGGCGAGGGTCGCAGGAACAGGCGCCCACCCGGCACCTCCATCCCTCGTCTGTCGTCTCTCCGCCTTACAGATTCAAAGTGTTTACTTTACACATCCCGTCAGCCGCCACACGGCATGCCTTCCGGCGTTGCATTCTTTTCAGCAGCATTGCTTCAACAGATGCAAACTCTGGACCGGTTTCGACATTCGCTGTCTCATCAGCAGAGTCGGGCTTTGCTTGAACCGGTGCTGGTGACCTGCCAGATGTTCATAGTCGTGGACCCTCCTTCTCCGTGTGCCCGACACCGGCCCCAGTCCGACACGCAGCTCTACGACGCGCACCGTTGTGGAGAACGGGTGAACTGCAACGGGGGGGTGACCGGTGTCTTTTTTGCACGTGCAGACATCCAGCTGTACCACAGCGAGACGCTGGACCTGATGCTGCAGCGCTGGGCCAAACTGGAGAAGGACTTCAAGGTACGACGGCAGCACCGGCAGTCTCTACCCTCGCTCGCATCCTCTCGGCATCGAGCGGCCGGTCCGTCAGCCCGAGTTACTCCGGGTTGCCCCCGGTTACCCCGGGCTGCCCCGATTCCTCCCGGAGCCCGAGTCGCCGGGCGGCAAGGGGCTGCCGGAGAACGGGCGGCGAGTTCTCACGCACGGCACCCACCTGCGTCCGTCTCCCTGTGTCCGTCTCCCCTGCGCTCGTTGGCCGCCGTGCGCAGCTCAAGGGTGGGCGCTACGACATCAGCAAGATCCCCGACATCTACGACTGCATCAAGTACGACACGCAGCACAACGGCGCGCTGGCGCTGCGCCGCACGCACGAGCTGCTCGCGCTCTCCCAGGCGCTGGCCGACATCGTCATCCCGCAGGTGCGTGCCGCGGGGACGCTCCCGCCCTCCCGTACATGCGCGCGTGTGTGTGTGTGTGAGTACGCGTGAGGTCGACTCAGCCTCAAATAAGTACCTGGTGCGGTGTGTAAACATCGCCACTGGGGAGACAAAGGCGGTCGAGCGTGGTGCTGGCCACCCACCCCCTCCGTACCGTTCCGGCCTTCATAGGTACTACTCGCTAACAGCACTTGCCCCTACAGTATATGGGGGATCTTTGTCTTTGGTGCAACCCGAGTTCGATTCCCGCTCACGGTCACCACCAGTGACGATTGTCTCAAACGGTGCTGGGCCCTCTCCTAGGTAGACTCGGCCTCGAATGAGTACCCGGTGCGAATGTGTGAACGTCGCGACTGGGGAGACGAAGGCAGCCGGGCGTGGTGCTGGGGGGCCGTGGCGCGGGCCGACGCTGCTCGCTAGCAGCACTTGCTCTGTTGTGGGCGACACGGGGCGATCTTTGTGTGCAGGAGTACGGCATCAGCAGGGAGGAGAAGCTGGACATCGCGTACGCCTACTGCCTCCCGCTGCTGCGCAAGATCCACACGGACCTGCAGCGCACGCAGGACGACGACACCGTCAACGTGCTCAACCCCCTGTAGGCCATCGCCACACCCCCGCACGCACTCCCACGCACGCGTACGTTGGCACGTGCGCACGCGTGAGCGTACGTGCGCGTGTGTGCGTGTTCGCGTGGGGAGCTGCAGTGTAGCGCTTGGCACGCTGCACTACGCAGCGTGCCAAGATTATCTAAAATGGTTCTGGGCCTCCACTAGGTCGATTTAAACTCAATGGGTACCTGGTTCAGTGTGTAAACATTGGCACTGGGGAGACAAAGGCGGCCGGGTATGGTGCTGGCTACCCACCCCCTCGTGTGCCATTCCGGCATTCGTAGGTGCTCGCTAACAGCACTTGCCCCAACAGTATAGCTAAGGCTGTGTGTGTGTGTACGTGTGTGGTGTCTGTGTGTGCCGTGGGGTGGCGTGCTGGGTATTCTGTGCGTGTGGTAGGCCGCGTTGGCCTGCGTAGGTCCTACTCGCTAACAGCACTTGCCTCAACAGCCTGCGTGAGCTGCACGGGGGCCCTTTGTCTCTGTCCCCACGGGGCGCAGGTATTCGCGGGGGGTGAGCTCCCCCGGCCGGCACGTGCGCACGCGGCTCTACTTCACCAGCGAGAGCCACGTGCACTCCCTGCTGTCCATCCTGCGCTACGGGGGCCTGCTCAACGTACGCGCACACGCGCACACGTATACACGCACACGTACACACGCACACGTACACACGCACACGTACACATGCACACGCACACATACACAGGCACACATACACACATACACACGTACACATGCACACGTAAACACGTACACACACACACACTTACACACACTTACACACATACACGTACACACATACATACACATACACACATCTACGCACACGTACAACAACCGCCATTCACCACTAAGTGGCAGTGACGTCACCACGACGCTTGCGCCAGGCTATGTGCACGTTAAGGCCACGTGAAGGGTCGAATGCCCGCTGGCAGGAGGTCATGGGATAGACCCAGGTGCCATGGGTCGACTGACTTAGATGACTGAGACGACTGAGATGACTGGCCGATGCACCACCTGTGCCCCCTCCTGTGCCAACTTGCTGTGTTTTAGCTGCCCGGCGCTCCGCTCGTTGTTGTGAGCATCGCTCCCCTGCCTTCCGTTGTTGTTGGAGGGCGACTGTTTCCAACTGACCAGTCGCGTCCTTCACGAGCCTCCTGGGCACCGCTAGTAACACTCGTCCGCAAGTCAACTCGGCTCCATCTTCCTCTACCGCATCAGCCTTCTCTAGGCCATGCTATGCTGTTTAGTCCCCTCTATCTGTGCATGTGTGCGTGTGTGTGTCTTACTGCGTGCATCTGTCTGTGTGTGTGTGCGTCTGTGTCTTACTGCGCGTGTCTGTGTGTGTGCGTGTGTCTGTGTGTGTGTGCGTCTGTGTCTTACTGTGCGTGTCTGTGTGTGTGTGTGTGCGTCTGTGTCTTACTGTGCGTGTCTGTGCGCGTGCGAACCCAGGAGGAGCGTGACGAGCAGTGGCGCCGCGCCATGGACTACCTGAGCGAGGTGACGGAACTCAACTACATGACGCAGCTCGTGATCATGCTGTACGAAGACCCGGGCAAGGTTTGTCTGGACGTGGAACTTCTTTCGCACGTAGCCAACCGTGCCGATCGGAGGTGCGACAGGTGCCCACCGCACCTGCCCCACCGCCTCCGGTTGGGGGCCTCGGCCTTGTCCACACCACCGGTTCAACGGGTGCACGCGCGGCCGCGTCGGTGGACACACCAGCGGCTCCTGGCGAGTTGAACAGCGTGGCCGTACACAGGGGCCAGCGGCTGGCTTCGTCCTCGTTAGGACTCGTCGTCAGTGCTGCAAGGTCATCGGTGTCTGCTGCTGCCCCCCCCCTCCCGTGCCCCTCCAGCCCTCAGGCATTCTGCTGCTGCTGCTGCGATTGCTCTCATCTATTGGGTTTCACTTCCTGCAGAGGCGCTCCGTGCGAAGCAGGGAAGAGATCATCCGTGTGCGTGCGCCTGCGTGCGTGCGCATGCGCCTGCGTGCGCGTGTGTGCAAGTGTACACGGGAGCCGGTGGCGCAGTAGTTAGCGCATTGCACTATGAACCCGGTGGCCCGAGCTGGATTCCCGCTCACGGCCACCAACACCGGTGACGGATATCAGAACCGGTCCTGCGCCTCCCATAGGTCGACTTAGCCTCAAATGAGTACCCGATGCGGTGTGTGTGGCCACCCGCCCCCTCGTGCGCCGTGGCGGGCCGCCGTGGGCGCCGCTCGCGAACGGCGCTTGCCCCGACAGGCTGCTGAAGGCGACGCTGGCCGGGGGGCGGCCTCTCTCTCTCTCTGTGTGTGCCTGCGCCACAGGAACCGACGTCCGAGGAGCGATTCCACGTGGAGCTGCACTTCAGCCCCGGGGTCCGGGGGGGGGTCTCCGGTGGGGACCCCCCGCACCCGTCGGGCTCCGGCTACCGCCCGGCCTCCCGCGAGGTCGGTCTCCCTGCGTGGGGGAGGGGGGGGCGCGGGGGGGGAGGGGGGGGGGGGCGCTGGACGTTCCGTCTGAACGCAGGGCGGTCCTGGTCACACTCCGCTCGCTCCCGTATATCACCAACCATGCTGATCAGAGTGTCCGTGTGAGAGTGAGGAGTTGGTATTTTCTCTCCCCCCCCCCCCCTCTTCTGCTGAGTGGGAATGTGAGAACGGAGTTTTCCTCCAATCTCCTCCCCCGTAGCTCAATAGAAGCCCACACTCCATGTGACCGGTATTGCGCCAACACATCCCCAATTCTGACAAATGACCCTGCAAGTGACCCAATTGGGATCGCGCAGCAGCAGCAGCAACAACATCGCCCACATCGCCCGCCCCTACTGAGAAAACTTGGCAGGATCCTCCAGGACAATAATCTTGAGACTCGGTGAGGCCTTTCCTGGGTAAACCAGCAGAATAGTAAAAAAATGATAATAACAGCCCCAGAGACCCGTGATGTTAAGCAGCCAGCCAAACACTGATATAAACACCACCACTCAAATAAACACTCGTAAACACTCACAATAAACACACAGGTTATTAGATTGTCCTGTGTTTTCACTTAAGCTGTCAACACGCAGAGGTTAAACAATGACTGGGTGAATCGTTCGGTCTATAATCATTACACGCAGTCTGGTTGAGTGATGATTCACTCACTCACTCAGACGCCTACTTATCACTCCTCTGTCGCTACGACCACAGTGGTTACTGTTCGCGTGATCTTCACTCCTCGATCCTCCCCCCATGTGGAGGAGTCGGTCTACCAGACACCGCATGTTTCGTCTCGTCCACAACACTGTTCAACCACCACACTGCAGGTCACAACAACAGCACACTCACCCACTCGCTCGCTCACCCACTCGCCACACTGCAGGTCACAACGACACACTCACCCACTCGCTCGCTCACCCACTCACCACACTACAGATCACAACGACACACTCACCCACCCACTCGCTCGCTCACCCACTCACCACACTGCAGGTCACAACGACACACTCACCCACTCGCTCGCTCACCCACTCACCACACTGCAGGTCACAACAACAGCACACTCACCCACTCGCTCGCTCACCCACTCACCACACTACAGGTCACAACGACACACTCACCCACTCGCTCGCTCACCCACTCACCACACTACAGGTCACAACGACACACTCACCCACTCGCTCGCTCATCCACTCGCCACACTGCAGGTCACAACAATAGCACACTCACCCACTCGCTCGCTCACCCACTCACCACACGACAGGTCACGTCACTTCTCTCTCTCACAACAATCTCAAGACACACGCTGCAGCGGTCAACTCTTACAACTGCGGTAGCGCCGCTTGTTGCTGGCCGCTTGACGTGTTTTGCGGCCTGGGCTCGGCGTGCTTGTCGCCGCAGAGCGACGTCGGGCGACAGTCGCAAGAGGAGGAGGTGGGGGGCGGGCAGGAGGAGCGGGGGGGGGGCGGCGTGTGGAGTGGGAGGAGGAGCAGGGGGGCGGGGGCCGGGGTGGCACAGCCACCGCCGGGCTCCCCCACCGCCCGGCCCGGAGCTTCGTCGGCGCCCATCGTCATCGTCAAGCCGCGGCCGCTGCCCCTGCACTGCCGGCCGCGCAAAAACACATCCACGGAGGTGACGGCCCCCAGCTCGGCTCCCCGTGCCACCCGACTCACCCACTCGCTCACCCACTCGCTACCCAATCACTCGCTCACACGCTCACCCACTCGCTCACCCACTCGCTCGCCCACTCGCTACCCAATCACTCGCTCACACGCTCACCCACTCGCTCGCCCACTCGCTCGCCCACTCGCTCACCCACTCGCTACCCAATCACTCACTCGCACGCTCACCCACCCACCAACACGCCCAATCAACCACACACTCGCAACCAATCACTCGCCTACACACCCACATTACACATACGGCTTCGATAGTGCTGTTTGTTGCCGCCCGTTTGACTTTGGGGACTGTGACTGCGCTGTGACGGAGGCGTGTGCGTGACTCTGGCGTGTGCGTGGTGACATTTGTGTGGTGGCATGCGTGTGACTGTAGTGTGACGGTGGCGTGTGCGTGACGGTGGCGTGTGCGTGCCGTGTGCGTGTCGTGTGTCCCAGGCGTTCCCCCTGAGCGCCTCCAACCCCGAGTCGGGTGGCACCGCGTGCCTCCCCGTGCCCAGCCGGCGGCGCCGCCGCTCCGGCGACGCGAACCCCCTTGGCCCCCCCTCACCCGGCCCCCCACCCCTCTTCTCTACATCCCTGCAGCAGGTTCAACACAGCGTCAGTCTCGTTATCGTCGCCGTCATTACGATCGCATCATCGCCATTATCGTCATTATCATCGTTATCATCGTTATCATCGGCGCCGCCATCACTGCCGCCCCGGGTCGAGGGTCTCTAGAACCGCTTGCCAACCCAACTCTCAGGAGCGGGCGTCACCCTCGGCATGGCAACCAACGCCGTGTGCGCTCACGAGCGGCACAAGAACCCTTTGAACGCTTCCATCGGCCAAGCGCTCAACGTGACCTCCCAGAGGGCAGCCTCGCCGCGAGCGGAGCGTGCCGGGGGGGCGGCCCTCGTGTCGCGGGGCGCCGGCCCGCCCAAACGTCCCGGCCGGTCGGTCGGTCGGTCAGGCGCTCCGCTCGTTTGGTGGCCTTACGCTCTCCGGCGTTGATTTATCAAAATCGCACCGGTAAGTGGATCGCGTCAGTAAGTCTCCCGTGTGATCTGTTGAACCACGGTGAGGAACTCGCGAGACCACGATGCATCTCATTGGCGTGACCCAGGTCACCAAAAGCAAAGCGACTCTAACAATGCGCAGCAAATGAAGGCCCGTCTTCCTCGTCACGGCTCGGCCCTGAGCTGGCGCTGAACTTCGGCTTTAGAGGCCGAGCCGCGACCGGGAACGCGGCGCTGACCGCTTGACGCAGCACGGCCTGGTCTCCAGGCCCTGCAGTGGGCCGCGGGCAAACAGTGACGGCGTCCCCAGCTGTGCTGCTCTGCGGCTGTGGCCCCCCCCCCACCTCGCGCTCGCATGGCTTCGCAAACCCCCCGCGTCACCTCCATCCCTGACCCCCCTCTCCACCCACTAACCCGCGAGAACCGCGACGGAACGGCCGAGCGCCAGCGTCGAACCCTCTTGGCAGCAGGCGCCGCTGGGTGGTTTGTCAGACCCCCGCGTCTCCGCTGCGTGGGCCCCCCAGTGCTGGCCGAGTGTTTTCGGGACGTTCTCGTGAAAGCGGTCGGCCTCTCCGAGGGCCCGTTGGCGTGCTCGATTGGCTACGGACGGCGTGTGACATGAAGCTCCCTCCGCCGTGTGACTTGAAGCTCCCTCCGCCGTGTGACGTCAAGCTCCCTCCGCCGTGTGACATGAAGCTCCCTCCGCCGTGTGACATGAAGCTCCCTCCGCCGTGTGACGTCAAGCTCCCTCCGCCGTGTGACGTGAAGCTCCCTCCGCCGTATGACATGAAGCTCCCTCCGCCGTGTGACATGAAGCTCCCTCCGCCGTATGACATGAAGCTCCCTCCGCCGTGTGACATGAAGCTCCCTCCGCCGTGTGACTTGAAGCTTCCTCTGCCGTGTGACCTCAAGCTCCCTCCGCCGTGTGACATGAAGCTCCCTCCGCCGTGTGACGTCAAGCTCCCTCCGCCGTGTGACGTCAAGCTCCCTCCGCCGTGTGACGTCAAGCTCCCTCCGCCGTGTGACGTCAAGCTCCCTCCGCCCGCTCGATACGGGCGGCAGTGCAGTGGTCTCATTCGCGCCTCGCAGCGGAATCAGAATCTTTATCCTGGAGAAACCCGATGAGCTATGGCGTCCAGTCGGGGTGAGTCAGAAAGTTACACCGTCTATAGCATCGCACGTCCAAAAAAAACGATAGGAGTGTAAAGTATAGGAAAGGTAAGTTAATCAATCTTGATTTGAAGATCAAGATTGATTAATTCTGTGTGTCTCTGTGTGTGTGTGTCTCTCTGTGTGTGTCTCTCTCTGTGTGTCTCTCTGTGTGTGTCTCTGTGTGTGTGTCTCTGTGTGTGTCTCTCTGTGTGTGTCTCTCTGTATGTGTCTCTGTGTGTCTCTCTGTGTGTCTGTGTGTGTCTCCTGTTGCGCGCTCTTTCCCCCTAGTGGCGGATATACCATCACTGCACATTGACATGCCAGTCTCTCACAATACAATGGCCACCTCCTCGGCACAATCTCCAGCCCCCACCCTCCTGCCCGATGCGGCACCCCCCCCCTCTCTCGGCTCTATAGATATCAGGACTTGTCTCAGCAGCCTGTTTCTCTCTCCCACCCGAAGACGATCGCTTGTGTGGCGATCGAAATGTCGTGATCTGTTATTACTTTTTCTACCTACGTGACTTTACCGAAAGAACCAAAGAGTATGTAAGTTAATCACTTTAAAATAAATAAACTGAGCTGTTAGTTCAGAAGTGACCTGGCCACAAATGGCCACTCAACGAGGTGGCGCTCATCACCACGTGGACATGCAGAGCAGCCAACTCCTCTAAACGCACGTTTCCAGCGAGGAGCGCACCGGGGTTCGATTCCCGACTCGGGTGCCGCTCCCCATCCGTGTGTTCTTCCCGCCTCCCCCCCCCAAAACGTTCATCCATCGGTGTCCTCCATGTTCTCCCCCCTCCCCCCCCTCCATGTTCTCCGGTTCCCCTCCCAGAGCTAGACACACACGGGCACCGTCACCGGGCCGTGGCTCAAACACCCCCATGATGGCCGTCTTCCGGCGAACATCTCGATGGGCGGCACCCGACAAGTGTGCCCACGATTCGTTGTAACTGCGAGAGCTTGGCAGAACCTTCCCGAAAACAGAGTCTAGAGACTCTGTACGGCTTTCCTGGCTAAACAAACTTAACAACAACAACAATAATATTACACAATAACCTGCCTCTCCATTCGGCACTAACCGAGGGCTACGGCTTGCGTGACAAGCGCTAACCCCCTCCCCCCTTCCCCCCCCCAGGGCGGGCTCCCTGGCGCGCAACGACGCGGTGATTATTTGTAACGGCGCGGGAGGGTCGGTGATCCAGGTCACAAACCGAATCCGGCATCGTCGCAATTTCACCGCCTCGCTGCGCTTCGTGTTCATCTTTTGACTTTGCCGAGCGTTGCGCCGCGGTGCCCGTTTGCATGCAGCGTGAGGGATCTGATTCGCTCGGACGTTTGCAGAGTTGGTAAACTATCGATCGCCGCCTTATTGTCAGGGACCCATAGACTTACTCAGGCACCCATTGACCTACACAGAACCCATAGACTTACACAGGACCCATAGACTTACACAGAACCCATAGACTTACACAGGACCCATAGACTTACATAGAACCCATAGACTTACACAAGACCCATAGACTTAGATAGAACCCATAGACTTACACAGAACCCATAGACTTACACAGGACCCATAGACTTACATAGAACCCATAGACTTACACAGGACCCATAGACTTAGATAGAACCCATAGACTTACACAGGACCCATAAACTTACGTATGATTCATAGTCTTGCATGAAATCCCTTTACCAGGGGGATCCCATGGCAGTCAAGTTGTGCCACTGCACCAAGTGCGTGTGTATGTGTGTCACGGTGATGCCGTGCGTGCGTGTGTGCGTGCATGCGTGTGTGTGTGTGCGTTTAGCTGGCGGAGACGCCGGGAGCAGTGGGCGCAGCAGGAGGAGCGCCGGCTGCGCTGTTCCCGCTCACGCCGCTGCACTGCGGCATCAAGAGCCTCGCGCAGACCCAGGCGCTCATGCTCGGTACGCCAGGGGCCGTCGGCAGTTTCGTTGCACGCAGTTGCCGAGCACAGGCACGAAACGTCACGCGGCCAGCAACAAACGGCACCGTGAAAACCGTCGGAGAGTTGTTTCCGCGTCCCGTTGGCGACTGCCACCCGTGTGCCGTGCGTGTGTAGAGAGCGGCGGTGGCAGCATGCCGTCCCTGTCGCCGCTGGAGACGCTGCACAACGCTCTGTCGCTGCGCCAGGTCGACGCGTTCCTCACTGCCGTCTCGTCGGGGCCCCCCGTCTCCTCCGTGCCCGGTAGCCCACGTGCCCCCCACCCCACCCCCCCGCCACTCGTCTGTGTTTCTGCAAACTTTTTCATTCATGTTCCCGATTTTGTCGATTCCATCCCGTGTGCCCGCGTGTGTCCGCACTTGCATTACGTCCTTGTCCATGCGCAAGTTGGTGTCCGTGCCTGTCATAGACTTACATAGGATTACATAGGACCCATAGACTTACATAGGATTACATAGGACCCATAGACTTACATAGGATTACATAGGACCCATTGACTTACACAGGATTACATAGGACCCATAGACTTACACAGGATTACATAGGACCCATGTCGGCTTGCTGATGAAGGTTGCAAGCATGAATTTCATCATTGCTTAAGGCTGGGATTGGCATCCTCCCCTCCCTCCTCCTGATGCCGAGGGGAAATGGGTGAAGTTCAGGACTGTGGCTCGTGCAGCTGCTGTGGCTGCATTGGGGACACTTGGTGATGTCACCGCTACTTGGTGATGTCACCACTACTCGGTGATGTCACCGCTACTCGGTGACGTCACCGCTAATCAGTGATGTCACCGCTACTCGGTAATGTCACCACTACTTGGTGGCGAACAACGGTTGTTCTTGTTGTGTGCAAGCAATTGTGCGCGTGAACACGTATTCCGGTGTGTGAATTTAAACGTATGCGTGCGTACAAGTGCGTATGTGCGTGATTGTCTGCGCGTGCGTACACGTCTTACACGCCATCGTTCTCTTTGTTTCAGTCGCCGCCCCTGGCTCACCGGCCTCCGTCGCTTCTTGCCAACCAAATGAATTGCCCGTCAACCGGCCGGACGACGTGCCTGCGAGCCAATCGAACGGCTTGCCTCTCGGCCAATGAGCCGGTCGCTCTGCCGCGGCGCCGCCCGCGAGGCGCCTGGCGACTCGTCCCCACGCGCGCCGAGACTCGTGGACGCGGAGTGACTCGGGCCCTGGCCTGGCCTCGACGGCTCGGGCTCGGAGCCCCGCTCGGTGGTCGCTTGGCGAGAAGCGGCTCGGACGTGGGCCGGGATTCGGCTCGGAGCCCGGTTCAGGGCCACGCCTAAGACCACGGGCCTCGTCCCCGTGCCGCTCACTGTGATCTCGGGGGGGGGGGGGGGCAACGCGGACCGGCACCAACTCGTCCGTGCCCCGGTAGCGCAAGGAAACAAGCTCCGTCCCATGGACACCCCCCCCCCCCCGCCAGCGACCACCACGCGGTGGACGGCGGGGAATTCAACTTCCATGTATTTTGTTTGTTTACGATCAAAGCCAAAGTTTACTTTGCGTGTTTTCTCTGTGACTTGCCCGAAAACTTGAACAAACGCCAACATTGCCAAGGTCCGTAAGACTTTCCTTAGCCATCGCGTCCGCGGAGTTCCCCGGTACGCGCCGCCTCGTGCCGTCGTCGCCCCGACACAATATACCGCGTGCCGCAGAGGTCGCAGCACTTAGGTCAATTGTGGCTCGCGGTCGGAAGGTCGCGAGTTCAAATCCCCGTTGAGGGTTTGATATCGGCCCATCATTCCTAAATCCGGGGTTGATAAAAACGAGAACCACTTTGTGAGGGTCAGCGGTCGGTATCCCGATTCATAATTGAGTTTTGGGTGAGTCCGCGCTGTAATGGCGTGGCCAAATTTGTGTCGTCAAGAACCCTCCACCACCCGACATAGCTGAGCAATGTAAATGGTCACGTGGTGTACAAGCGTTTTATTGTCAGTGCGCCCGTTGTCATTGCGCCCGCTGTTATTGCGCCAGCTGGCTCGCCCGACGAGTCGAATAACAATCCTCACTCTGCCATATTTAGCGGCGATCGGATGCGCAACGTTTCGCTTGGAACTGCGCCAAACATCCTCAGGACAAGCTCCAAGAAGTCGTAATAAAACCCGAACCCAAAGATACATTCACAATGACTCATTGGCAACCACCGGCACGTTAAGTTGGTGGTTGTCCTGAGAGACTTGCCTCCGTCCGTCACAGGAATGTCCAACTACGACTCTGCAGGGCTGTAAACAGTCGGTGAGCACCAATGTCTCTCTCGAGGCTCCTGGGAGCAGCAGGAATGCCCTTTGGCTGCGTTTGTCACCGCAGTGGGCACATTGTGAGACTTGTCCTCCAGGGGACCAGTGCCTTCGTTGTTACTGCACTATACGGGTGGCGGCGGTGCGGCGGTGCCCCCCCTCGTGCCTTACAGCAAGAAGCGCCTGAGTTCGATTCCCGACTCGGACACCCTTTCTGTGTAGAGTTTCTACGTTCTCCCCGTTCTGCACGTGGTCCCTCCGGGCTCTCTGGGTTCCCGCCCATAGCTAAACCAACACACAGTGGGACCGACTCGTATCGGCCAAAACATCCCAATGCTGAAAAATCGCTCGCAAATTATTTAATGGGGATCACGCAACAGCAGCAGCAGCACCTCACTACTCAACTGTGAAAACTTGGCAGGACCCTCCTGAAAGAGAATATTGAGACTCAGTGAGGCTTTCCTGGGTAGCAAAGCATAATTATAATACGAATATCCAATGGCCAAACTGTACTGTATTTTCAATGCCTTTCGCTGGCCACACATTAAAACAAAGATCCCGTGTATAGCCTTAACAGGCACCTATGAAAGCTGGCGCGACATACGAGGGGGGTGGGTGACCAGCACCACACCCGGCCCGCCTTCATCTCCCCACTGGCGATGTTTACACCAAGTATGAATTTGAGGCCGAGTCGACCTAGGGAAGGCCCAGGCCCAGTCCAGACAATCGTCACTGGTGTTGTCCGTGAGCTGGAATCGAACTCGGGTCACCGGTTTCGCAGTGCCGTTCGCTAACCGCTGCACTAACCGCTCCCCACACGCAGCGCCCCCCCCCCCCCCCCATCGGCAGCTATCTCTGTGCGGCACCAGGCGACTCGGCAGCCGTCAGTCCGCCGCCGGCAGGAGACGGCAGCTGCTGCTCGGTGCGTCATCCCCACCGAGTCACCTTTGGCGGCGCCATTGTTCTAATTTGGCAAATTGGGACGGCGACGGCAGCGCCAGATGCCCGAGCGACTCGCTGAGAATGACGCCGTGGGACATCCCCCGGCCGCTGCGAGTGACGCAGACGGCATGGAGGAGCGTCGTCCGGCTAATACGCACGCCGCAGCGTTCACCAGGGTGGCCGCTGTGAGTCTGGACACCGTCCGTGGTGAACCGACGGTGCCGTGAATTATTGATGACGCCCGCAGTAATAACCGGGGCGGCCTGCCGGATTGAAATTGCGAAGCTCTGCAACGAGTGGGGAATGCCCTACCGCTCGGCCACGACGTCACGGCCCCATGAGGTCGTGATGCGGCTCGCCGTGATCCCAGTCGCGACTCGGCTCAGGCCTGGCTCTGGCTCCAGCGAGCCTTAACTTGAGCCACCTCCGAGCACGCTCCCGGTCGCGCTCAGGATTCCCAGAGCCGAGCCTGAGCCAGGGCTGAGCCGTTTCACTCGTGCGGTCTTTGGAAGGAACCGAGCGGCCGAACGGAACTATCCGTGAGCACGCAGATCACAATGGTGACGAGTCGCACGCGCCCCGCGATTGTGAAACGTCCTTGAACGCCCGCGACTCGGGAAGAAGGGGGCAGGGGGCGGATTTGTACCCACGCCTCGCGGGAGCCCCCCGAATCTCAATAAATATTTTTGTATTCGCCAGCTGAACGGCGCCGTGGAGTGGATTCTTGTGCATGCGAACGTGCGTGCGAGCGTGCGTGCGTGCGAGCGTGCGTGCGAGCGTGTGTGCGAGCATGCATCTAGGCGCTTCACGCAGCTTACAAAAACGGTGACACAGAATGCAACGACTTGGATGGCAGCGGGAGTGCAAGGATGGAGGTTGGAGTCACAGCGATAAGAGGGTAGTTTGTAGGAGGGGAAGAGCATTGGCATAGCTCTCAACACATATGGTTTACCCCGTATTCTTGTGCAGGGAAGTATTAGATTTGAGGTCCATACGGCGTACAACCGTTTCAATCCGGCAAAAAAATTTTGTTTCTCCAATGTGATGGTATTTTGTAGGATGAACGTTGAGATTTCTAAGGGCATTAGGTGACCAATATGGTCTGAGTTGGTTTGTAAGAAGGTAGGCACAGATAAGGGGTTGACAGCTGTGAATTGGCGAGAGAAGAGGTGGGCTTTCGCGACAGATGTTACGATTCGAAATGGATTTATTTTGGGGGTCGGATCACCGCGCGAGTACAATGCCAATGTTGTGTCGTACACCCTCCTCTGCCCGACACAGCCAAATAAATGAGGCCATCGCGTGAACGCGTGCGCGCGCGTGGTGAATAGCATTATGGTTTCTCAGTGCACCGGTACGTGGGTACAGCGATCCACACACGTCCAACACAGCCGTAGCAAGCGGCGTGTCTGTTCGCGTCGCCGCTTAATTTCTTTGGCCGTGTCAGGTGGAGGAGGGTGCAAGGCACACATTGGCATTGTATTCACGCAATCTAACCCAGGAAGCATTTGCGAATCGTAATATTGCTCTTGTTCGAACTGCTGCTGAGACGCAGAAGATCAAAACCTGTACAGAATCCGCTTGGACAACTACTTGCGGTTTAAGATGAGGCGAGTGGGACAGTAGGCCGGCAGGTTGTGTTGGCGCGTCGTGAAACGCAACGTTTATTTACATCTCTCATTACCCAGCATGCACCTGCACAGCTCATCACAAGTTTCTGTCCACGACTAATTGGCACAGAACACGACTCAAGGTTCGCACGCTGCGCCACCCCCGTCGCTAGCGCCGCACGCTGCGCTCCCCTCGTCGCTGGCGCCGCACGCTCCGCGGCGGTCGTCCCCGGTCCCCGCGGCGGCGTCTTCCCGGAGCAGCGCCGCCAGCTCGCGGGCCAGCGCTCGGAACGGCTGCTCGGCGAGCGAGTGTCCGCCGATGACGCCGGCCGCCTGCGCCTCGGTGATCGTCTCGAAGAGGCGGCGGCTCGCCAGCGGCACGTGCCCCGCCAGCTCGCACAGCGCCACGTTGAACCGCGCGGCGCCGTCTTCCTCCTCTGCCCGGGGCGCCAGCTCCTTGGCGCCGGGGCACGGCTCGCGCGGCCACACCAGCGCGCGCACCCCGCTCGGCGCGACGCCGCCGTCGTCGCGCGGCCGCGGCGGGCCGGGCGGCGCCCCCCGGCACACGAACACGTTGTGCGCGTAGCCGCGGAGCGCCAGGCGGGAGGCGACGGCGTGCAGGCGGCGCGCCAGCCGCCCCGCCGCGTCGGCGCTCGCCTCCTCCTCGTACAGCAGGAAGCCCCGCGCCGGGTGGGAGGGCGGCCCCAGCTCGTGCAGCGGGCTGCCCTCCTCCACCGCCGCCGCGGGCGCCCGCTCGGCCAGCAGCGCGCGCTCCAGGTAGTAGGCGTGCAGGTGCAGGTGGTTGACGGAGGCGAGGGCGCACAGCGAGTTGAAGCCCACGCGCAGGCCCCGGCGCGAGCTCAGCAGTAGCGCGTCGACGCTGAGCCGGGCGGCGCGCTCGGTCAGCGCCTGCGGGAGGCGCAGGCCGGGCGCCGGCACGAGCAGCACGTGGCCGCGCTCGATAGGGCTCGCGTTGACCAGCACGAGGTCGCCCGGCGACTCGGCCACGTCGTCGCTCCGCCGCATCTCCAGGAGGATCTCGGCGGGCGGGACGCGCGTGAAGTTGAACAGCTCCGGCTGGAAGGGCTGGTCCAGGCGCCGGGCGTCCTGCGCGGGCCGGCGCAGGGCGGTCCTCTCGGGGTTCAGCTGCACGAGGAGGCCCAAGGGCCCCGGGAGGCGGCGCGTGGGCGGCGGCGCGCGCAGCGCGTAGCGGAAGACCCCCCCGGCCTCCATGCGCTCGTCCCACAGCCGCAGCAGCGCCTCGTCGAAGCGACGCCCCGAGGCGCCGCTCCGCAGATCCGCGTCCGAGTAGCGGAACACCTCGGGCGGCGGGGACGGGCGGCCAGCACCGCTCGCCGACATGGCCCCGCGGACGCGTGGGCGGCGACGACGACGCGCGCGTGATCCACCAACCCTCACGGCTGCCTCCGCAGTGCGAGCCACGTGCTCCACCCCGACTGCAGTGCACAGGACGGGGGGGGGGGGGGGGGGTTAGCGTCGCGCTGTGAACCTGGCGACCTAAGCTGCTTGGCGATGGTCTTGTAGCCCATTCCAGCCTTGTGTTGGTCTACAATCTTGTCCCTGACATCCTTGGAGGGCTCTTTGGTCTTGGCCATGGTGGAGAGTTTGGAATCTGATTGATTGATTGCTTCTGTGAACAGGTGTCTTTTATACAGGTAACAAGCTGAGATTAGGAGCACTCCCTTTAAGAGTGTGCTCCTAATCTCAGCTCGTTACCTGTATAAAAGACACCTGGGAGCCAGAAATCTTTCTGATTGAGCGGGGGTCAAATACTTATTTCCCTCATTAAAATGCAAATCAATTTATAACCTTTTTTGACATGCGTTTTTCTGGATTTTGTTGTTGTTATTCTGTCTCTCACTGTTCAAATAAACCTACCATTAAATTTATAGACTGATCATTTCTTTGTCAGTGGGCAAACGTACAAAGTCAGCAGGAGATCAAATACTTTTTTCCCTCACTGTAGGTTCGATTCCCGGCCACGGCTAACGTCAGTGGCGAGTGACATCTCAACCGGTTGGTGGGGGGCCCCTTTTAACGAGCCCGCGCTGACCATCCGTGGTCGTGTCCCGTCGCAGTCCGCACGACCTTCATCCAGCAGTGGATCGAGCAAAGAGCTGAGCACCATTGTATATTAATCGAGCAGTGGGGCCTGGGCACCGCACACCGCCTGTGGCGATGCCGGGGACGAGGCTCACGATGGAATGGCAGCCTCAGGAGAGACCGCGCGAGAGGCGCCACCGCGGAGATGGAGCGATGGAATCGAATCGGCTGCGGCGTCGGAGAACCGCGCGTGCCGATTGATGCCGGCGTGGGCGTCGGCCTTCAAGCGGCAGCGGACAAGCCCTGGCAGACGATCAACATCCCGTCGCATCATCCAACACCGCGAACGAGCCGTCCATTCACGGTGTTGGGATGACGACCTCACGCCGTCTCGGTATGCGGGGGAGCGGTGGCGCGAGTGGTGAGCGTACCGCGAGTTCGACTCCCGCAATCAGCTGGCGGGACGGGACGATCCGAACCCCCCCGGCCCCCACCCCCCCGGCCCACCCCCCCGGCCCCCACCCCCCGGCCCCCACCCCCCCGGCCCCCACCCCCCGGCCCCCACCCCCCGGCCCCCACTCACGCTGCTGGACGAGCGAGGAAGTCGCTCGTCCAGCAGCGGATCGAGCAAAGTGACGAGGGAGAGCGCCGTGGGGACGCGCGCGCGCGACCTCCCCCCCCGCCTCTCCCCTCCACGTGGCGACCCGGAAGTCGCCGCACGCGCGAACCACGTGGGCGGCACAGCTGTCGAGCACAGTGGCACTGCGCCCCCCGTGGGATCCCGCCATTCACGGCCCCCCCCTCCCTCCCCCTTTCTCAATCCACTGCTGGATGGAGGCCACGCTGCTGCCGGTCACGGAGGCCGTCTGACCATACTTCACCACGCCGGTCAGTGCGCTTGCTCACCACTGCGCCACCGCTCCCCACACTCACCGCGCCAACCACTGCGCCACCGCTCCCCAAACTCACCGCGCCAACCACTGCGCCACCGCTCCCCAAACTCACCGCGCTCACCACTGCGCCACCGCTCCCCACACTCACCGCGCTCACCACTGCGCCACCGCTCCCCAAACTCACCGCGCCAACCACTGCGCCACCGCTCCCCACACTCACCGCGCCAACCACTGCGCCACCGCTCCCCACACTCACCGCGCTCACCACTGCGCCACCGCTCCCCACACTCACCGCGCTCACCACTGCGCCACCGCTCCCCACACTCACCGCGCCAACCACTGCGCCACCGCTCCCCACACTCACCGCGCTCACCACTGCGCCACCGCTCCCCAAACTCACCGCGCCAACCACTGCGCCACCGCTCCCCACACTCACCGCGCCAACCACTGCGCCACCGCTCCCCACACTCACCGCGCTCACCACTGCGCCACCGCTCCCCACACTCACCGCGCTCACCACTGCGCCACCGCTCCCCACACTCACCGCGCTCACCACTGCGCCACCGCTCCCCACACTCACCGCGCTCACCACTGCGCCACCGCTCCCCACACTCACCGCGCTCACCACTGCGCCACCGCTCCCCACACTCACCGCGCTCACCACTGCGCCACCGCTCCCCACACTCACCGCGCTCACCACTGCGCCACCGCTCCCCACACTCACCGCGCCAACCACTGCGCCACCGCTCCCCAAACTCACCGCGCCAACCACTGCGCCACCGCTCCCCAAACTCACCGCGCCAACCACTGCGCCACCGCTCCCCACACTCACCGCGCTCACCACTGCGCCACCGCTCCCCACACTCACCGCGCTCACCACTGCGCCACCGCTCCCCACACTCACCGCGCTCACCACTGCGCCACCGCTCCCCACACTCACCGCGACAGTGGAGTGGTTAGCAACGCGCCGGACCTCCGAGTTGATCACCCGGCGCGCCACTTGGAGTGTCCCCGAGCCGTACCGCGGGCACGCCCGTGAGGGGGGCAGGTCGCCTGTGGGCGGGGAGGGGGGTCAAGGCGTGCGTCACGCCCCGCGTGTTCCAAGGCGTCTGGTGAGTGTGGAAGAGGAGGACAAATACCCCCCCCCCCCTCGAGAGAGAGAGAGAGAGCTCCCTGTAACCGAGTCTCTTCTGCCAGCAGCGGCTTGAGCGAGCACTTTCAGGGCTGCGCCGTTACCTCTTTCAGACGCGCTTCTGCGGCCGTGTGGAACGCGTTTCCGTGAGATGTGAGGAAGCGGAGCTGTGCACTTTGAAGTCGTCGAGATTGACAAACGCATTTCTCTCGAGCTGATTTTTGTGTTGAGTTTGTTGTCCTTCCCCCGCACCTCCGATTAGCACGGTTGGCAATGTACGGTGCGAAAGAAGGTGCAACGTGCACACACAGTTCGTTAACACTTGCAGAGCTGCGCCTTTACCCACCCCCTCCCATCTCCCATCCCAGGGTCCTGGGGTCCCGCAGCCGCTGAACTCGTTCGCGACGAGCGGCGATGTTTGTGGAACGGCCCGAGAGCTCGAGAGAGAGACCGGGCCAAGAGCAGCGGTGTTCGTTTGCACATGTGACCCGGGTCACCAGGAACAACAACATCAACACAAAGTACAACAGCGAAGCAAAGTACGAAGCGGGGCGACCAGAGGTCAAAGTAAGCGACAAAAAGACGCCGAGTAGAAGTCGGAGTTGAAACAACCAAGTCGAGATCTGCTCGCTCGGCGAGCCAGCTGGGTCACTGGCGACGAGGCTGCGCCCCCGTCCTCTCCCGCCGACCGCTCGCGCCGTGCGTGGCCCGGGGACGTCATGGACCTCGACGCCGTCGCGCTGCCCGCCCAGCACAGGCTGCGGCGTGTCCGCGCGTTCCGCGCGCTCCGCCCGTACCTCGTCCCCGGAGCTCGGAGCCGCGAGCGGGCCGAGCGGCGGCGCAGCGGTGACCCGCGACTGCGCGTGGGAGGGGGACACGGGGCGAGCGGGGGCCACTTACACCAACGGGGTTCCTGTGGCGGCAGCCGGCACTTCCTCGAGCGACCGAAGGCCGACCCTGGCCGCCCAGTCGCCGATCGTCACCGTCGCCGCCGCCACCGCCGTCCTCCTGCGCGGCCTGCGGAGTTGAGCGTGACGCACGTGACGAGCAAGGTGAACGAGATGAACGTGAATGAGGCGACTGCGTCGGTGACGGAGATGACCCCGACCAACACGGATATTACGCTCCGCAGCGTTAACCGGGGCAGACCGCCGGGGTCGAACCGCGAATCTGCGCAACGAGCGGCGATCGCCCTCCCGCCGGGCCGCCGCCCCGACTCCCCGGTGGCGCGGCGGTCGTTCGTCCAAGATGGGCGGATCACGCGATAAGATCTTCAAACGGGACACGCTACAAACGGGACGCGCTACAAACGGGACGCGCTATTGCCGCCGTCAAGTTTACGGTCGCAGTGCTCCTTATCGGCGCGGGGCCGAGCGGGCTGGCTCTGCAACTGGCCGCCGCGTCGTTCACCGGCCCGGCGGCGGCGGTAGCCGGGTTCACCGCCGAGGTTGCTCCGCGGGGTCTCGGTGAGAGCGCAGTGAGTGGCACCGTGGGGGGGGGGGGGCAGTGAGTGGCACCGTTGGGGGGGGGGGGGCAGCCCAGTGGTAACACTCGGCCTGGGTTCCATTGCCGACTCGGGCGCGTTATCCCGCAGAGTTTGTGTGTTCTCTCTCTCTCCCGTAGCCAAATATATATTTATATAAAAGAGTCACAATGTAACCGGTATTGGCTGAAACTACATCGCAGTGCTTGTAAATTAACCACAGTGGCGAGATGTGAACTCCCTCGCCTGGTATGCAGGAGATAGCGGGTTCGATCTCAACCCTGATGCCTGCTGCTGTATATTTGGCGTTTGCATGTCTCTCTCTCTCTTTCTCCCTGTGGTCGCGTGGATTCTTCTCCGGATCGTCCGGTTTTTCCCTCCACATTTAGAAACGTGTGTTTTGCCGATATAAATTTCCACGTGATAAGCCACTTCGTTTAGCTATCATTTGTGGCCAGGTCGCTTGTGAAAAGAGCCACATAGCTCAGTAGGGCATTGCCTGGTGAAATAAAAAATTATTTAGTTTTATATTAGTTTCAACCAGCAAATTACTCAATTGGCATCACACAGCAACATCTCCCTCGACTGCGACAACTTGGCAGGACCCTCGTGAAAAGGAGACTCGGTGAGGCTTTCCTGCAGGGTCCTTCCCCCGCACCTCCGACGAGCACGATTGGCTACGTACGGTGCGAAAGAAGTTCAACATACGTGAACAAGCGCAGTAACATTGCCATCACTGTGACTGCTTTGCGTCGAATTCTATGAAGTGCAGTGAGGCAAGACCTGGGGGGCAGTCCGCCCCAGGTATTACAGTGCCCCCGTGACAAAATTTGGGTCACAATCTCGCTATTGCGTCTGTGCGTGCGTGGTTCTGGTGTTGTTTAGTCAACAACGAGCGGGCGGCTAAAGCACAGCAAGTTGCACAGTAGGGGGCACAGGTGATGCATCGGCAAGTAGTCTCGGTCATCTCAGTCAGTCGACCCGTGGCACCTGGGTCTGCCCCGTGACCTCCTGCCAGCGGGCGTTCGACACTTCACGTGGCCTTAACGTGCACATAGCCTGGCGCAAGCGCCGTGGTGACATCGCCGCCACTTAGTGGCGAATGGCGGCTGTTGTTGTTGTTATTGGTCTGTTGTCCTTCCCCGCACTTCCGATTGGCCTGGTTGGCTTCGTACGGTGCGATCGAAGTTCAACGTGCTTACGTGCGGGAGCACCCGGCCTCCTCCCTGCCCCTGTGCAGCTGTGCAGCGTCACGTGAAGAATAAAAATTCAATTTCAACAGTTCCACTGCTCGCTTCTCTGCTTTATCGTTGAAGGGGATTGGCAGTTCACCAAAAGCATTGGTCCAGGCGAGCCTCAGGCAAGCCCGAACCAGGCAAGCCCGAACCAATGCTTCTGAAATTGTGCACTGGCAGGAGTCCGTGTGGCTGGTGAGATGTGTAAACAATGACTTGGAGTTGGTTCACATGGAGGAACAGATGTGGGAAGGAGGCGAACCGTCTGCCCAGTTACTTTGTTGGCTTCTCCACACTCGAGACAGCCGTGATGGTTCGTTTGTGTTGTTAACTCCTGCTGCTCACATGAGCCACGTCAAGGCTTAGGATGCTCCTCTTCCGGTTACAGCCCCCGCAGAGCCAATGGTGGAAATTCCACATCGCTATGGCAGGCACGGCCAAGTCTCTATTGAGCTTCCGCGAGTGGCGTGGTATTGATTTTATTGCCCCCGGAGGGAGGAATGATGGGCCGAGCCGGCCTGCCCACCACAACCTAGGATTGAACTCGCGACCTTCCGCTCGCCGCCCGCTCCAACGCCGATCCGCCCGGGCCACGCGTTGGTTCACCGCGGTCGGTCCGTACGCGCGTGGGTGCAGCACTCGGTCCGTACGCGCGTGGGATCATCGCGCGTCCGTCCCGCGCTCGGTCCGCACGGGGTGAACACCAGCTGACCCCCGCTGTCCCCAGGTGACTTCGCGTCGAGAGCCCGGCCGCCCTCCGTGATTGCCACACCCGACTCAAGTCCAGCGTTTCGGACTTTGTCCCCGCGAGCCGCCTCGTGTTGTTCCTGCTGCTGCTGCTATCTGCTGCTGCTATCTGCGCTGTTATCTGCGCTGCTGTTATCTGCGCTGCTATCTGCTGGCCCGGTGCACGGGGCAGCTCAACACCGACCGTGTTGATAACCGGGCAGAGCGCTCCGTCTCCCTCCTTCCCACGTCCGCCCTCCACGTAAGTAAAGTAAAAAACAAAGCGGTTTCTATTTACAAGTCCCATCGCCCACGCGGTCTTCCTTCCCGCGAGTTCGTCATAGCGCCAGCTTTAGTTGAATTCGAGAAAAATTCTGGACCCCTTTCGACTTTCGGTGTCTCATCGGCAGGGTTGGGATTGCTTCAACCGATGCTGGAGAGCTGCCAGATGTTTATCGGCAAGCATGTGTGGCCGATGGGACGTGTGAAACAACTCTTTGAGTTTTTTTATGTGGAGAGGAAAGGTGAAGGATTTAAATTGTCGGCTCAATTATTGCGTTAATGATCATTCCACAACTGCCACTAAACATCCGGCCGTTCACCAGCATCTGTTCAAGCAAGTCTGACTGCTGAAGAGACACTGCAAGTTGAAACGAGTCCAGAGTTTTTTCTTGTGTTGAACCAACGGTCTAAGCAGCCTGACTCTCCTGATGAGACACTGCATGTCTGCATGTCGAAACTGGGGAGGCCCGGGTGGCGGATGGGAGGTGTACAAGTATAAACACGTGGTTTTTGCGGAGAGCCACACGCAACGGAAGGTTCGTCATCTCAAAACGTTCTTTGCTCTGTTCGTCGCACGGTTGCGTGCGGCGAGCGCCCTTTGCGTGCCGCGCCGCCGGCTGCGACGGGGGCCGCCGGCGGCTCTGGAGTCGTGTGCGGCTCTCGCGGAGTCACCGCCTTATCGGCGCCGCGCCGTTGCGGGTCACGCACGGCACCCGATAACGTTTGTGGCGTCTTGTAGGTGAACCCGCGTGCGTGCGCGTGAGTTTACGTGACAAAGTCCATGTGAGTTTTAAGTTCACCCCGCTGGCGCTGGACGGGCACGGGGCGTGCCGGCACTCTGCGGAGGAGCGGCGCAAGAGGAGGACGGGACGCATCGACCGCGGGAGACGCGCGCCGACAGGCACGGCACGCACGCAGCACGGACCGTGACAGGTGATTATTTAATAGGGAGGGAGTCATGGGTTTGTACGCGAGTCTATGGGTCTCGCTGTGCGTGCATGGGTCTCTGCGCGAGTCTATTCACATGCTGCTGCTGCTGACACTCCCAGCGTGCCTCTGCCTCTACACCATCACAGAGCGACTGCATCTTAACGACACACTCTGATTTGTATCCCCTTTATATTTGTTAGTCTTCAACCAGCAGAGTTTCGTTCCCAAACATGGCTAACGTCAGTGGCGAGTGATATCTGAAACCGCTCCTGGGTTTCCCCTAGATCAACTCGGCTGTAAATGAGTACCTGGTGTCGTGTGAAGTAAACATCAACACTGGGGAGACAAAGGCGGCACGGTGCCTGCCACACCGCCCGCTCGTACGCCGCAACGTCACTCACCCCAACAGCCTCCGTGGACCACGCGGGGGGTCTCTGTCTGGGCGTGTGACCCCGGCAGGCCCCGGTTTGCCGGCTCTTCCCCATGGCTCTCGGGGGCGTCCCGAACCCGGCCTACGAGCAGCAGGAGGAGGAGGAGGATGGGGGTCGTCGTGCCGCCGAGGAGCCTGCACCGGCCGAGGGGAGAAGCGGCCACGCCGGCCCGGAAGGCGACGAAGCCGGGAGGAGGAGGAAGGAGGAGCGGGAGGAGGAGGAGGTGGAGGAGGAGGAGGAGGAGGCTGGCGAGGGTCCGTGTGGGTGGTGGCGTGTGAGGCCCTCTTGCCTGCAGGTCTGCAACAACCCCAAGGGCTACCTGCTGTTCTTCGGACTCATGTGCACCTTGCAGGGTGAGGGCCGCGAGAGGGTGGGGGCGAGCCCCCCCCCCTCTTTCTGTGTCTGTGTGTGGTGGTGTGTGTCTCTGTGTGAGTAACTGTGTGTCTGTGTGTGTGTCTATCTGTGTTTCTGTGTATATGTGCGTGTGTGTATCTTTGTTTTTGTGTATCTGTTTATCTGTTTGTGTGTGTGTCTGTCTATCTGTTTATATGTCTGTGTATCTGTTTGTGTGTGTGTGTCTGTTTATCTATTTGTGTATCTGTGTGTGTGTATCCGTGTGTGTCTGTGTGGAGCGGTAGTGTAGCGGTTAGCGCTACGCTGCGCTACGAACTCGGCGACACGGGTTCGATTCTCGCTCACGGCCAACACCAGTGGCGATTATCTGAACCGGTCTTGGTGGTGTTGGCCCTCCACCCCCTCGTGTGCTGTGCCGGCCTTCATAGGTTCTCGCTAACAGCACTTGCCCCAATAGTCTGTTGAGACTATACGGGGGAACTTTGTCTCTGTGTGCGAGTGGATGGCATGGGCAGTATCCCCCTATGCTATTCTGCACGTGACGGTAGCAGCCATGTGGCCCAGGATCTCAATGCCAATATCGAGGTCTCCTGCTGCTGCTACGACGAGCGAGAGAGAGGGATGGGAACGGCACGGCGATGTGGAATTCCTGCCGTGCCGGTGCCGCGTGCAGGCGCGGCGGTGAACGGGCTGGTGAACGTGAGCATCACCACCATCGAGCAGCGCTTCGACCTGAGCAGCTCCCTCATGGGGCTCGTGGCCGCGGGCTACGACATCGCCTTCTGCGTCTGCACGCTGCCCGTCACCTTCCTGGGCGGCCGCGGGCACAAGCCGCGCTGGCTGGCGCTGGGCGCCGTCGTCATGGGCGCCGGATCGCTCGTGTTCGCGCTGCCGCACTTCACGGTCGGGCCCTACCGGCTCGGCGACGAACGGCTCGGTGGGTCGCTCGTGGGGGGGGGGGGGGGGGGGGGCGCCTGCCGCTGGGGGGTCTCCCCAGGAGCGGCGCTTCTCGTGTCTCTGAGGGGTCGGCCGGATGATGATGGCGGATGATGATGATGATGACGATGATGATGACGATGATGATGACGATGATGACGACGATGATGACGATGATGATGACGATGATGACGACGATGATGACAACAATGATGATGATGATAATAATGTCGACTATGATGATGACGATAATGATGACCACAGCGACGACGATGATGACGATGACGATGATGACGACAATGATGACGACAATGATGATAATGACGATGATGATGATGACGACAATGACGACGATGATGACGACGATGATGACAACGATGCAGGAGTGCATTTCCTACCGAGTCAAGCCAATTGAGCTAAGAAGTTTAATTTTTTAAGGGCGGCTCGGCCGG
Organism: Lethenteron reissneri; assembly: GCF_015708825.2. Classification (NCBI taxonomy): domain Eukaryota; kingdom Metazoa; phylum Chordata; class Hyperoartia; order Petromyzontiformes; family Petromyzontidae; genus Lethenteron; species Lethenteron reissneri. The sequence goes on from NC_083824.1 coordinate 12,466,416, forward strand.
TAGACAGCGTCGAAGCATTCCACAATTACAGATTAAAAAAACAAACACCAATAACGATAGCAAACATATTGTAAAATTACATTCGTACTTAAACCTTAGTGATTTCAATAATAGAGTCAGTTTAAATAAGGAGAGCGATGGCAGAATGGAGATGCCAATAGACGAAGCGAGGTGGTTCCAACACTTCAGGGCAGCTACACGACGATGACGACGACGACGACGATGATGACGACGATGATAATGACGATCATGACGACTACGATGATGATGGCGATGACGATGATGATGGTGATGACGATGATGATGACGATGATCATGACGACGATGATGATAATGATGACGACGACGATGACGACGCCGCCGCTGGCGACTCACGGCGGCTCCACTCCGCGTCCCCAGAGACGTGCTCAGCGACGCGCAACTCCTCGTCGTGCCCCCCGCCCGGGGGGGGCGGCGATGCGGCCGCCCCCTCCCTCTCGGCGTACCTCTTCGTGTTCGTGCTGGGACAGCTGCTGCACGGCGCCGGCTGCACGCCGCTCTACACGCTCGGCACGGCCTTCATGGACGAGAGCGTCACGCAGGCCCAGTCCTCGCTCTACATTGGTGACTATCATCACACCTGCTGCCCCTGCTGCTACAGCTGCTGCTGCTGCCCGTGTTGCTGCTGCTGCTGCCTCTGCTGCTACAGCTGCTGCCCGTGTTGCTGCTGCTGCTGCTACAGCTGCTCGCACATGGCTCCTGTTGCAACTCAACAGCATCGTTAGCAGCACTTGCCCCACGAGTGTGGCGACGGCTACAGGGGCCGCGGCCTCTCGCTTTGTCTCTGTGCTGCAGGCATCGCCTTCGGGATGTCCGCGCTGGGTCCGGCCATCGGCTACGTCGCCGGAGGGCAGCTGCTCAACATCTACATTGACGTGGACAGGAGCGGCAAGTGCGTCCCGTGGCCTCGCAGCACCGAGTGCACGGGTTCGAATCCGGACCCGGGTGCCTCTCTGTGTGGAGTTTGTGTGCTCTTGAAGCCTGTTCTGTAGGGAGTGAATGTGAGTGGGAGTGAGTGAGTGAGCGAGCGAGTGAGTGTGAGTGGGAGCGAGTGAGTGAGAGTGCGCGTGTGGAGGTCTCTCTCCCTCTGTTCTGCATGGGTTTCCTCCGGGTTCTCCAGTTCTCCCCTGGCATAGCTAAGACAAAGATCCCCCCATGTAGCCTTAACAGACTGTAGGGGCAAGTGCTGTTAGCGAGCACCTATAAAGGCCGGCACGGCACACGAGGGGGTGGGTGGCCAGCACCACGCCCATACCGTCTTTGTCTCCCTAGTGGCGATATTTACACATCGCACACGGTACTCATTTGAGGCTGAGTCGACCTATGGGAGGCCCAGGACCGGTTCAGATAATCGTCACTGGTGTTGACCGTGAGTGGGAATCGAACCCGGCTCGCCAGGTTCGTAGCGCAGCGCTAACCGCTACACGCTCCCCACCATAGCTCAATACAGACACACTGACACACACAGACACACACACAGGAGATGCACACACAGGAGACACACACACGTGTACACACACACACACTCTGTGTAACCGGTATTGGCCAAACAAACATTCCAGTGCTGAAAAGTATGTGTGTCTCTGTGTGTCTCTGTATCTCCTCATGTGTGTATCCCATTGTGTCTCTGTGTCTGTGTGTGTCTCCGTGCATCTCTGTGTCTGTGTGTCTCCGTGCGTCTCTGTGTCTGTGTGTCTCCATGCGTCTCTGTGTCTGTGTGTGTCTCCGTGCGTCTCTGTGTTTGTGTGTGTCTCCGTGCGTCTCCCCGTGCGTGCCCGCGTCGGCAGCGCCCCGCTGAGCCCCAGCGACTCGCGCTGGCTTGGCGCCTGGTGGATCGGCTTCATCGTCGCGTGCCTCCTCTCCTGGGCCATCGCTGTACCGCTCTTCGCGTTCCCGCGCTCCCTGCCAGGTCTCGAGCGCGCAGAGCTCCCCCGTGCACCCGCGGGGCGAGCGCACGAGCGGGCAGAGCTTCCCCGTGCGGCCGCCTCCCACCCGCGTGGCGAGCGCACGCCTACGACGGCGGGCGCGGCGCACGAGCGGGGGGCGGGCGGTCGGCGAAAGGCCGGGCCGCCTTTGTCTCCCAGGTGCCGACGTTTACACGCCGCACCCGGCACGTGTAGGAGGCTCGGTCCGTCTTGGGGGATATCCCGAGGCCGGTTCAGATATTCGTCACCGTCGTCGGCTGAGCAGGGATCGAACTCGGATCGCCACCGCTCCCCACGTGACCACGTGACCACGTGACCAACGCTTGCGTGGAGACGCACGTCCGCGGGTGTGCGTGTTCTGTGAGTGAGAGGGCGAATCGGTGAGTGGGGGTGAGTGAGAGTGCTGTTGTGACCTGCAGCGAGTGGATGAGTGAGTGAATGATTGAGGGAGCGGATGAGTGAGCAAGTGGATGAGAGAGTAGGAGGGTGAGTGTTGTTGTTGATGAGACCTGCAGTGTGGTGGTGTTTGAACAAAGTGCGGTGGTGGTGGTGGTGCTGGTGGTGCTGGTTGTGGTGGATGAGACGACACAGTCAGTGTCTGGTAGAGTCGCGGGAGAAGAAATGAACGAGTGGATTTCACAGGAACAGTGACCACGGGAGTAGCGGTAAAGGAATGAGCGAGTGGATGACAGGGTTGGTGGATGAATGAGCGAGTGGGTGAGCGTGGGTGAGTGTGGGTGAGTGTGGGTGAGAGTGGGTGAGCGTGGGTGAGTGCGCGCCGTGCCGGCCTTCGTGGGTGCTTGCTAATGGCACTCACTCCAACCTTCTACCTGGACTTTGTTTTTATGTGCATGCGTGTGTCTGTGCTTGTGTGCGTGTGTGCGTGTCTGTGCATGTGTGCGCGTCTGTGCGTGTGTGCGCGTGTGTGTGTGTCTGTATGTGTTGGTGCCCCCAGGCTCGGCGAGGCTGCGTGCGCGCTATGTCTCCCAAGCGCACCAGGACGGCAGCGAGGAGGTGACGGCACGCGCCGGCTTCGGCTCCGGCTGGCGCGACTTCCCCACCGCCTTCAAGGTGCCTCCCTCACCCGCCCCCCTCCCTCCCTCCCCTCTCCTCCCTCCCTCCCCTCTCCTCCCTCCCTTCCTCCCTCTCCTTCCTCTCTCATCCCTTCCTCCCTCTCCTTCCCCCCGATCATCCCTTCCTCCCCTCTCTCTCGCGGTGTTCATGTGTGTGTGTGTTGTTGTATACTAACCCTTCTTCCATAATTGAGATTAATAATATTTGATGATTTTTATATATTATCTTTTTACTTGTTTTTTTAATGAGTGAAACACACCAAGCGCAGCAAACTGCAAAACACCAGGTGTTGTTAAGTAATGAACCGGAGGAGGGCTAGGATGGCAGAATTTACAACGTTGCTTCAAGGGAAGATAAGGCCTGATGAACGGGCACATGTCACCCGTGCAGGCGGCAGAGACAGTGGGAGTGTCAGCCAGACATAGTTAAGGCAAAAGCCCAATCATCCTGCATGGTTTTAAAGTAACGTCAAAATTCGAAATTCAACAACAGAGTAGGCTAAATTATCGATCCTCGCGCTCGCTCAAACTGGAGACCAGGCTGCGAGCTACATCAATGAACCATTGCCCATTTGCTAATCCAATACTGAATGTTAATATTACTGAAGTCAAAACGAATTCTATGACCTCAGCACATGGGCAAATAATAGGGCAGTGTCGACTCAAAGGCAATGGAAGAAACAGAGGCGCCTTTGTCTAAATCACAACCACAGAAAGCCAGGAATCATCACTGATTGTGTGTTCAGGAATTCCGAGCTAGTTAGAACACGTGCACAGGGGGGGAGCTGATGTAAACAACCCTGTGCGTCTGGATGTGAGGGGGCCTTGGACCTGGAATCAAGAATAAACACTCCCAGAGCAGAAGGTTGGCAGGGGGAGAGGTGATTTAAAAGAGGGTTGTATATCTCTCAAGGCACAAGACCCAGCTGAACAACACGGCTGCGGGGGTCACCAGAAGTTCGCATTCGCCTAGTTAAGACAAAAAGCTCAATTATTCTGTATTGCTATTAAAGTAACGTTAAAGTCGGAATTTAACAACAGAGTAGGCTAAAGTTATTGATATTCACACCCACTCCAATTAAACCAGGTCACAAGTTACGCCTACTGAACCATCACCATCATTAAGTCAATATGAAATGTTATTTCCATACTTCAATACTTTCTATACAATTCGACCCGAAGCATATGACAATCAGAACCTTCCTAAGTCAAAATTGAATCGCACCCAGACAGGAGCGAATAGTCAATATAAGGTTGAAGAGGGAAGGAAATCAAGAGCACGGCGAACTGCAAACGTAAGCAAAAAGCCGGGAACAACACCAGCCCAGCAACAGCGAGTGGGGCTTCGACAGGCCATAAAGTAGAATAATAACTCCCGGGGTCAGGGGACACAAGAAGAAGCAGGCAGACAAAAACCAGAACTGACTCCAAGGTTCAACCGCCCTCACCTACTCAGGGGTGACGGAAATTAATGAGGCCTTGAATTAACGGCAGGCAACAACAACGGCGAGCAGAGATAGGGTGGGGCAAAGACTGCGGGCTAGGAATGCAACTTCGTGTCAGTAAAGCCCTGACAAACAAGTTAAGTTAAAGACATCACAATACATAATATCGCACATAACATCAATGTTAACGCTATTCACCGTAAACTATATTCCGCTTATATAACCATCCAGGCACCAAGGAATACGAATTCCTAGGATCAAGAAACTTACCCCTTAACCTAAGATATCGGAAATAAATTAATAGTAATAAGTATATGCATGAAAGACAAAAGTAAAACTTATGGAAAAGCCAGGATAACGGGATGAATCACCACCAGGTCGAATATAAATACATAATAAAAAAAAACGATGTTAAACCCAGGGTCGGAGAGAAAGGGAGATCCCGGCCGTCTTTGTATCCCCGCAGCGCGGGATAGGAGTGTGTGTACGCTCGGGGAAACACCTACACTTGGGTCGGGAACCACGATGGGAAACGACAGACCTTAGGTTACATACAGAATCATAACTGTGAAATAGTAAGGGACAAATGTTAACTTAAAACTTTTAACCATTTCTTTGTGCGCCGGGTCGGAGAGAGTGTTGCCCCCCTCCAGGTTGTGCAACACGAACAAAGACGCCTATGAGACGATTTGTAACGTCTGTGTTTTGGGTTCATGAAGAAGGCCAGACAAGAGATAAATTGCACCCAGACAGAGAGACGACTTCGAGACAATTTGTAACATCTGGTTGTTTGCTCGTGGGTTTTATGGAGGGAGTTGACAACGGAATATACCGTCAGTGATGCACACAAGGACATACGGACACACACATGGACACACCTGCCTACGGACAGATCCTGACACAGCAAAAATCGGAAGCCCCGCCTTGTGGGCGGGATCCAGGGGGATTTTTCAGCATAAAGGAACGGATCCTGAACATTGGAAACCAGTGCGACGGGAGGGTCCACTCAGAAGCTCGACCGGGAGGGTCGACTCAGGAACGAGTGCGACAGGGGGTCCACTCAGAGTGCGACCAGGAGAGTCGACTCAGGAACGAGTGCGACCAGAGCGGGTCCACTCAGGAGTGCGACCAGAGAGTCGACTCAGGAGCGAGGGCGACCAGCGGGTCGACCCAGGAGCGAGCTCGACCGGGAGGGTCGACTCAGGAGCGAGCTGCGACCAGCGGGTCGGCTCGACTCATCTTCAGCTCGTCAATCTCTGCTGCCGCCGGAGATCTCCGCTGCCGCCGGTGGTGAGCGTCGCGACTTGGCGACGATCCAACGCTGCACGCTACGAGCGAGTTGTGGGCGCCACCTACCGACCGGGTTCCGAACTGCGACAGCGTATCAACAGCCATCCGAGCCAATTCACCACGGTGACAGGAGAGCGCCTGATACGTATGACGCGCACCGCCCCCTCACCACACGACCACCAGGCGTCTGTTTGACATAAAGAATCGACTCCGAACACTGACTATTCAAGACAACTCTTACCACTCAAACACACTCGAACCCATAAGTCATCCGTGGCTGGGAAGGCATCACAACGAGACCGAGTGGTGGCCTCCGTCGTATAAGAGTATTCTTAATTTTTATCTTTAATATTTAGTGGGCTGTACTCTTAATCGCATAAATTCCCAACAGATCCATCAATACGAACTGATTCTTGGCACCTCCTTCCGCCGAGCCACGCTCACGTGGGGAGTGGTGGCCCACCGGATCCTTATCAGGTGATCTGGTCCCCAATTAGTAAACTTGGTATAAGATAACGATCTTCGGAAAAGGAGCACCGTCGCAGGCCCTTACTCCGAGCCGTTCTGAGATAACCTGCCGATGTATCTGTTGAGATTGGTGCCTTTAAGAATAATAACTGTTTTGATTGTGTTTTTTTTTTATCGCCGTATAATCTTTCAAGTATCTTTCAGTCATAATCGCCGCACGTACTCGCATCCTCTACAGAATATTCAACTGTTCCGTGACCCAAGGTGTTAACAACGTGATAAGGGTTGCGTATGATCAATAAGGAGTGCGGTACTGCGTGAACAATATTGAGTATAATCATTTATTAACGTTAAGGTTTTCTTAGCATAGTATTTGCACGTTTTAACGACTCTCTCTCTCACTAACAACCATCGCGTTAGGCGGGATCCATGTGCAGTTGTCGAAGTGAAATCCGACAATCGTTGATGATACTGTATTGATGCCGTATTGACGTTCCGGGATTGAGAGTTCGCATACTATATCATAGTTAAGGTTGAATTAGTAATAAATTGATCAATACAGAAGTGGTTGTGTGATTCTTTCCTGAAATCTATGCATAAGATCTGCTTCTGCGTTGAGATTTGAACTTGGTGACCTTAATAAACACACTAATACATACTCAGTAAACTGTTAAAGCGATAACGGGGTGAACCGGGGTCTGGTTATCATAACGACTTGCATTATCATAATTACACCCACTCGCATAATTAATACGATTACCTCTCGAATTGGCATAATTAAAATGTGCGTAATTACATAAATTAACATATTTCCGGGTAATTACACATTTGGCCAAATTTCATTTAATTATTATTATTTCCACTGAATATTCATAACCCACATATACAACATAATAATTTCACCCACGCACGCATACAACATAACAAATTTTCATACCCAACATATACAACATAATGGGGGCTCGTCTTCCGGGATCTCTCGCAGACAGTTATGCATGAATTCAGGAACGAATCACTGATGTGTTAATCAAAGTGTTGTGAACTAACGTTGCCTTGTGATTGTAAACGGGGGTATACAAACAAAACGCGCTCTGAAGGGAGGTACCAGAGTAGCAGAGTATAAAAAAGACAGCTGGGCTGAGATTATTTGCTCGAGTTAAACTGACGCATCCTGTGATACAATTGTTTATATGTGCTCTGAAAGGGAATTCTAGAGTAACTCACGACGCACATGAGATGTTAGAATTAAGATACACTCTTAAGTCTATTAACCACACTACATAATAGAGATGGCACAGGATCCACAACATTCTGAGTTTGACACACCAACGCATAACACTGATACAGAGTGGACCTCTGAGGAGGAGATGGAATCTATGGAAAAACAATATCGGGAATTTGTGTTAAAACGTACTGGACGGACTGCTAGCCAGCAGACGGAGCAGAGAGATATATGGGAGGGGAGCCATACAGAAGATGTTAAGGCCCATAGAAGGAAACTACTTAAGGACGTGATGAAATGTGGCAAAGCCAAACGTGACGTAAAAATTGCAGAAATAGCGAGGGTAGACTCGTATCTCCTCGCACAGACAGACAGAGAAAGATTATGGAATGAGGAAAAATTTGAAAGGGAGAGACAAGAGAAACTGTCCTTAATGGTGCAGGTAGAGCGTCTGCACGCCCTCGTGAGAGAGAAAGAATCCGCACTAAATGCACCAGTGAAACACCCAGACGTTGATACACAGAACACATACGGGAGTAACAATTTACCACACTCCGAGCCACGGGGACGTAGCCCAGGGCCAGATCCCACAATGAGTGTGGCTACTATGCAAAGCAATTTTGATAAAGTAACACCCTCGCAAATCGAGGAGAGAGAAGAGGAAATAATAATACAAACGGGAAAACATGAGGCCGACCACCCCAACGTTAGAGAGAGACAAATAATTAACCCTAAGTCATCAGGATACACTGTAATGATAGAGCGGGAAAGGGCGGAGCTGGTGCAAGACGGGAAACATGACATAAACAGAACACCAGGCAGACGCACGCTACGCAAGTATGACCGACATGATGCAGATGACAGAGACAGCTCACCAGAGAAACGCACCTCGCACAAACACGACCAACACGACACACGTAACAAGAGCTCACCAGAGAGACGCACATCACACAAGCAGGAGCCATGGGATAAGCAGAAATCACCGAGCCAAATTGACCCACGTAACAGGTGCAAAAGGCACTACAAAAGTGATGTTAAGCAGAGCCACCGTGATGGTGACGGCTCATCTAACACTGACTCCTCTGACAATGACCAACACGACATGGGTACCAGAGAGAGCTCACCAGAGGGACGCATGACATGTAAAAATCACCCACGCAAAACCACCCGCACCAAAAATCCCAGAGACAGGAATCCCGATAACCATGAAGCACGAGACAAACATAAATTCAACACCTCACCTAGCAGGCACCACACACGTAGTAGGCAGCATGAAGGTCGAGGACAAAAACACTCACCACATAGACACCGCTCAAGGAGATCACGCACACCAACCCACAAGCACGAATCACAAGACCCACATAAGGAAAACAAGAGACACAAGCAACGGGACAGATACGAATCCTCGGACAGAGGGAGATCACGACACAGACACGGGACACATGACAACAGTGATAGTGGAGACAAGGGTAGCTCAAGGGAGCACTCCTCAGGAACCGACACCACTGATGACGAACAACACACTTTTAACAGTAAGACACTAAAACTAATGGACAAAGCACTCGTGAGAATTCCCTATTTCGATCCACATAACAAAAACAGGGATATCCACACTCACATAACTACAGTAGAACAGGAGGCTAAGATCCGGGGTCTGGGTAAATCAGCAGAAAAGGCATGTTTATTATCAAGGAGCCTACATGAACCCGCCAGACCATGGGTAGCCTCCCTGCCAAATAGGGTGAAGAGTGACTTTAAACAATTGAGCCGAGCAGTAGTTAAGAGATTTGGGGAATACTCCACACTATCCGAAGGATTGAACGCGGCAAAGTTGATGACCCAGCGTGTAGACGAAGACCCACGAGATTATCTCCTACGCCTTAAGAAAGCATATTACGCAGGGGACGTGGACAATGCCCAGGGAGATAAGACAGTCTTAAAAGTGATGTTCTTCCAATCATTGAGACCTGAAATAGTGAGAATAGTAGGAATGATGTTGGACCCCGAGACTGCCTCCCTACGCCAGATTGAAAGCAAGGCCCACACGGCCTGGGTGAACGGACGGAAAACCACTGGCATAGCCAAAACCCACATCGTCACCAGAGATAAAGAATGCCTCGATCTGGAGGGAAGCGAATCTCCAAGGAATAATATTAGCGCCACACGGGGTAGACATGAATTCCCCCAGGAGAGGGCGCCTAACCCAATAGAATCGACACCCGTCCACAACACGCTGAATAACGTTCCACGTGGGGGGAGGAACGAGGCCAGAGGAACTTGGCACCCACAGCCGCCACCACCATGGAATGCAGAAGAGGGCGGAGGCTGGAATTATGGAGGAGGAGGAGAGAGTGACGGGCCATACCTACACCGCGGAGGCCGACACCCACCAAACCAGTCACCATATCGTCCCCTACTGCCGCCTCCACCAGCAATAGAGCATAGACCACCGTTAGCTAACAGGAATCGATATGCTCACCACATTAGGATGGAAAAAGAGCTCCTAGGGAGTATGAAGACTTCCATGCAAGTAGCGAAGGGAAGAATACCAACTATACCCACACAGGAGGAGGACACACCCAGAGCAAAGGTAGCCCAAGTGAACGTAGAGAAGACAAGAAGCCTCGAAGCAATCACCGAAGTGGTACCAGAGGGAAAAGGGTACCATCTGGGGGAATTGATTCCCGTAGGACCAGTCGGACGAGTCCACGTGGAAGTAATACTGCAAGACACCCTGACCAGCCAGGGCCTTTGTGATACTGGAGCAGAAATATCCATGATATCCAGAGAATTATTTGACGAACTCCAGACTGCCCTCCAGAGGAAGAATGAAACACTACAAATGATGCCAAGTAAACTTACCTACTCAGGATGTGAAGGGACCCACATGCGACCTTTGGGCAAAGTTATGACGAAGTTGACGTTCAACAAAATCAACATGAACCATCCCCTATATGTCGTACAATACCCAGGTAAAGAACTGATTTTTGGGATCGAACTACTGAATCGCCTGAAACCCATTGTGAACCTTGAATCCCGACAAATTTGGGCACAGTCAATGCCGGAGAAACAAAGGGACTCAGAAGATGAAGACGTTATGAGAGACTCCACGGGAATCCAAGTGATAACACAAGAGCTCGACGACCTATCAACGACAATCAGGAACGAAGACAAGCTCCCCGCAGGAATTCGAATCACTCAGCTAATGACTAACAGACTGAGAGAAGTCCGAAAGGAAGCCGACTTAGAGTCAGTATCACCGAAAGACCGTCCCCTCATGGAGTATATACCGCCCCCTGGAGGCCAAACCGACGAACTGCAAACTGATGAAGGAGAACCCAAGGGCAAGAGCGTATTACCCTCGGATGAAGCCAAGGCAACTCAACCGATAGTAACGCAAAAGGAACTTTCAATTGAGCCGCCCGAAACCACGAAGGCCCTAGATCCAAACCAAGAGGGAAGAGTCCTTACAATAGAAGAACAAATAGAACAACAAATTGAAGCAGCAGACGCCCTCGAGAGGGAGGAGAAGTCAAAGCTCGCGACACCAGCGAAACTCACAGACGTTGAGCCACAAAATAAATATGGAAGTAACATCAAATCACTCTCTTGGGTACGTGGACAGAGTCCAGGGATTGATCGCACAAAAGTTAAAGTAAAATCGCCAGGACATGGTACACTAAGGGCAGAGGCAAAAACTGAAGGGAAATGGCAACACGAGCGACACGGCCCTGGGCGCGCACACAGAAAATGCACACCACTTAAACACAGGAGACACAGCACAGACCAAAGTGACAGATTGCCTGATGATAACTTGTTTGATGATGACGCTGTCAGCAATCAACTTTCGGAATACCTGTTCACCAGTAAAACCCTTAAGTTGATGGACAAGGCTCTAGTCAGAATTCCCGATTTTGACCCCCACAATAAGACTATGGATATCCACACACATATCGCGACAGTGGAAGAGGAGGCAATGATTAGAGGGCTGAGGAGACGGGATGAAAAAGCGAGTTTGTTGAAACGGACCTTACATAAAGAATCTATTCCATGGGTAAAGTCACTACCACACAAGGTTAGAAATGATTTTAAACAATTGAGCCTGGCAGTGATTCGGAAGTTTGGAGAATATTCGACACTCACTGAGGGGTTTTATGCTGTAAAATCGATGACCCAGGGCATGGACCAAGATCCACGTGACTACCTCGTCCAATTTAAAAGAGCGTATTACGCAGGCGATGTGAATCAATACCACGAAGGGGATAAAATGTTCAAAATAATGTTTTTTGAATCCTTGAGCCCAGAGATTACAGAAAGGGTGAGAATGGTTTTGAATCCAGAAACCGCATCCTTACGCCGCATAGAGAGCAAGGCGTACATGGCATGGTTATACAGAGCTAAGAATCATAATTCGGATCCAGAACACAGGGAGAGGGATGAGGAACCCAGCCTCTCAGAGAGGAATAAAAATCACCGAGCAGTCCCACCATGCAGAGAGCAGCAGAAACGCACGCACACATGGCAAAATAACCCAGAGAGAGGTTGGCACGAGAATGAGAGCGGCACAAAGCCGAACATTCAGGAGAATCGCAGGAGGGGGAGGTTCAGAATAGAACCATACCAACACCCCATGCCCCGACATGCGCAAGGTCAAGATTACCCACAGGGATGGCGAAGTAACAATCCAGGAAAAATTTGGCACCCAAATGGGAAAAACACTGGGCCAAGGGTGCAGGAGAATCGTAGGAGGGGGAGGTTCAGAACAGAACCATATCAACACCCCATCCCACGACACACGCAAGGTTCAAATTACGCACAGAGATGGGAAGATAACCACCTAGCGGGAAGGTGTTACACATACCGCGGAGGTATGGATGCGAACATTCACGAGAATCGCAGGATGGGAGGTCAAACACAATCGATACAATTCCGACCAATTCCTCCACCGGCTATACCAGGAGGGAATAGAGGAATAACACAGAATACGGTCCAAATACGTGATGAACCATCCACAGTGATTGAGAGCGGGCAGCCCATACGCGCCACACCCGCCGAGGTGTTAAACCCGGCGCTCAATGTGAAATACAGGCAGGCTGCAAGTGACAGGGCGGGCAAAAACGTGGACAGTGCTCCCGTAAATGACGCGCGGATCGAATACAAGGACAGGGTTGCATTGAAGCGTGATCGGACAGTACAAAAACAGACAGCAGGGACACGCCCTGAGGAGCGCAGGCATGAGCCTTTGAATGGAAAATATCCAAGGGAAACCAAAAATTATGTGGATCGGAGTGCTAAAATGGAGACGAATGTCCATGACGTATCGGGAATGGTGTTGAAATCCAACACACTAGTAAAAACAAAGAGGGCAACATTACGAGGGACAGAATTAAATCGACACACGGACTCGGCAAATGTGCATGTAATCGCAGAGAGAGCGAATGCCTCGAACCAAGGGTCAAAGTGGGTCGGGTGCGCGAATTCTGGTTATGTGCAGCACAATTTTTCACCACACACTCCCACGACACAGAGAGTGAGAGAAGAAACTACAAAAACGAACCCCGAAAACCGTGATCGAATTATCGAAGTGATAAGTGGTGAACGAGGCAACATGAGGAAAGTAACGCATAAATGCGTTCGAAACCGCTACCTAGCGTTTCCCAGGATTTAACAAAAACAAAAATGAATATTCGTCGGAGTCATGATGTATCAGAACCGATGTAACGCAATATCGATGTTTAACGCTTGTTTAATTTTCTTTGCTCAATTCAAAATAACCATGTTAAGTTGTGACACGTACGCGCGCGTTGTAAGGAATAGCAGCAAAACTTGAGGACAATCGATGGTTCATGATGGAAGAAGGGTATACATTTTTTTAAAAATAACCCGTGGCCATTTGACCACTGGTCATTTTTAAAAGGGCGGAATGTTGTATACTAACCCTTCTTCCATAATTGAGATTAATAATATTTGATGATTTTTATATATTATCTTTTTACTTGTTTTTTTAATGAGTGAAACACACCAAGCGCAGCAAACTGCAAAACACCAGGTGTTGTTAAGTAATGAACCGGAGGAGGGCTAGGATGGCAGAATTTACAACGTTGCTTCAAGGGAAGATAAGGCCTGATGAACGGGCACATGTCACCCGTGCAGGCGGCAGAGACAGTGGGAGTGTCAGCCAGACATAGTTAAGGCAAAAGCCCAATCATCCTGCATGGTTTTAAAGTAACGTCAAAATTCGAAATTCAACAACAGAGTAGGCTAAATTATCGATCCTCGCGCTCGCTCAAACTGGAGACCAGGCTGCGAGCTACATCAATGAACCATTGCCCATTTGCTAATCCAATACTGAATGTTAATATTACTGAAGTCAAAACGAATTCTATGACCTCAGCACATGGGCAAATAATAGGGCAGTGTCGACTCAAAGGCAATGGAAGAAACAGAGGCGCCTTTGTCTAAATCACAACCACAGAAAGCCAGGAATCATCACTGATTGTGTGTTCAGGAATTCCGAGCTAGTTAGAACACGTGCACAGGGGGGGAGCTGATGTAAACAACCCTGCGCGTCTGGATGTGAGGGGGCCTTGGACCTGGAATCAAGAATAAACACTCCCAGAGCAGAAGGTTGGCAGGGGGAGAGGTGATTTAAAAGAGGGTTGTATATCTCTCAAGGCACAAGACCCAGCTGAACAACACGGCTGCGGGGGTCACCAGAAGTTCGCATTCGCCTAGTTAAGACAAAAAGCTCAATTATTCTGTATTGCTATTAAAGTAACGTTAAAGTCGGAATTTAACAACAGAGTAGGCTAAAGTTATTGATATTCACACCCACTCCAATTAAACCAGGTCACAAGTTACGCCTACTGAACCATCACCATCATTAAGTCAATATGAAATGTTATTTCCATACTTCAATACTTTCTATACAATTCGACCCGAAGCATATGACAATCAGAACCTTCCTAAGTCAAAATTGAATCGCACCCAGACAGGAGCGAATAGTCAATATAAGGTTGAAGAGGGAAGGAAATCAAGAGCACGGCGAACTGCAAACGTAAGCAAAAAGCCGGGAACAACACCAGCCCAGCAACAGCGAGTGGGGCTTCGACAGGCCATAAAGTAGAATAATAACTCCCGGGGTCAGGGGACACAAGAAGAAGCAGGCAGACAAAAACCAGAACTGACTCCAAGGTTCAACCGCCCTCACCTACTCAGGGGTGACGGAAATTAATGAGGCCTTGAATTAACGGCAGGCAACAACAACGGCGAGCAGAGATAGGGTGGGGCAAAGACTGCGGGCTATGGAATGCAACTTCGTGTCAGTAAAGCCCTGACAAACAAGTTAAGTTAAAGACATCACAATACATAATATCGCACATAACATCAATGTTAACGCTATTCACCGTAAACTATATTCCGCTTATATAACCATCCAGGCACCAAGGAATACGAATTCCTAGGATCAAGAAACTTACCCCTTAACCTAAGATATCGGAAATAAATTAATAGTAATAAGTATATGCATGAAAGACAAAGTAAAACTTATGGAAAAGCCAGGATAACGGGATGAATCACCACCAGGTCGAATATAAATACATAATAAAAAAAAAACGATGTTAAACCCAGGGTCGGAGAGAAAGGGAGATCCCGGCCGTCTTTGTATCCCCGCAGCGCGGGATAGGAGTGTGTGTACGCTCGGGGAAACACCTACACTTGGGTCGGGAACCACGATGGGAAACGACAGACCTTAGGTTACATACAGAATCATAACTGTGAAATAGTAAGGGACAAATGTTAACTTAAAACTTTTAACCATTTCTTTGTGCGCCGGGTCGGAGAGAGTGTTGCCCCCCTCCAGGTTGTGCAACACGAACAAAGACGCCTATGAGACGATTTGTAACGTCTGTGTTTTGGGTTCATGAAGAAGGCCAGACAAGAGATAAATTGCACCCAGACAGAGAGACGACTTCGAGACAATTTGTAACATCTGGTTGTTTGCTCGTGGGTTTTATGGAGGGAGTTGACAACGGAATATACCGTCAGTGATGCACACAAGGACATACGGACACACACATGGACACACCTGCCTACGGACAGATCCTGACACAGCAAAAATCGGAAGCCCGCCTTGTGGGCGGGATCCAGGGGGATTTTTCAGCATAAAGGAACGGATCCTGAACATTGGAAACCAGTGCGACGGGAGGGTCCACTCAGAAGCTCGACCGGGAGGGTCGACTCAGGAACGAGTGCGACCAGTGGGTCCACTCAGGAGTGCGACCAGAGAGTCGACTCAGGAACGAGTGCGACAGAGCGGGTCCACTCAGGAGTGCGACCAGAGAGTCGACTCAGGAGCGAGGGCGACCAGCGGGTCGACCCAGGAGCGAGCTCGACCGGGAGGGTCGACTCAGGAGCGAGCTGCGACCAGCGGGTCGGCTCGACTCATCTTCAGCTCGTCAATCTCTGCTGCCGCCGGAGATCTCCGCTGCCGCCGGTGGTGAGCGTCGCGACTTGGCGACGATCCAACGCTGCACGCTACGAGCGAGTTGTGGGCGCCACCTACCGACCGGGTTCCGAACTGCGACAGCGTATCAACAGCCATCCGAGCCAATTCACCACGGTGACAGGAGAGCGCCTGATACGTATGACGCGCACCGCCCCCTCACCACACGACCACCAGGCGTCTGTTTGACATAAAGAATCGACTCCGAACACTGACTATTCAAGACAACTCTTACCACTCAAACACACTCGAACCCATAAGTCATCCGTGGCTGGGAAGGCATCACAACGAGACCGAGTGGTGGCCTCCGTCGTATAAGAGTATTCTTAATTTTTATCTTTAATATTTAGTGGGCTGTACTCTTAATCGCATAAATTCCC
Source organism: Lethenteron reissneri (assembly GCF_015708825.2). Taxonomy (NCBI): domain Eukaryota; kingdom Metazoa; phylum Chordata; class Hyperoartia; order Petromyzontiformes; family Petromyzontidae; genus Lethenteron; species Lethenteron reissneri. The sequence goes on from NC_083824.1 coordinate 12,482,761, forward strand.
AACAGATCCATCAATACGAACTGATTCTTGGCACCTCCTTCCGCCGAGCCACGCTCACGTGGGGAGTGGTGGCCCACCGGATCCTTATCAGGTGATCTGGTCCCCAATTAGTAAACTTGGTATAAGATAACGATCTTCGGAAAAGGAGCACCGTCGCAGGCCCTTACTCCGAGCCGTTCTGAGATAACCTGCCGATGTATCTGTTGAGATTGGTGCCTTTAAGAATAATAACTGTTTTGATTGTGTTTTTTTTTTATCGCCGTATAATCTTTCAAGTATCTTTCAGTCATAATCGCCGCACGTACTCGCATCCTCTACAGAATATTCAACTGTTCCGTGACCCAAGGTGTTAACAACGTGATAAGGGTTGCGTATGATCAATAAGGAGTGCGGTACTGCGTGAACAATATTGAGTATAATCATTTATTAACGTTAAGGTTTTCTTAGCATAGTATTTGCACGTTTTAACGACTCTCTCTCTCACTAACAACCATCGCGTTAGGCGGGATCCATGTGCAGTTGTCGAAGTGAAATCCGACAATCGTTGATGATACTGTATTGATGCCGTATTGACGTTCCGGGATTGAGAGTTCGCATACTATATCATAGTTAAGGTTGAATTAGTAATAAATTGATCAATACAGAAGTGGTTGTGTGATTCTTTCCTGAAATCTATGCATAAGATCTGCTTCTGCGTTGAGATTTGAACTTGGTGACCTTAATAAACACACTAATACATACTCAGTAAACGTTAAAGCGATAACGGGGTGAACCGGGGTCTGGTTATCATAACGACTTGCATTATCATAATTACACCCACTCGCATAATTAATACGATTACCTCTCGAATTGGCATAATAAAATGTGCGTAATTACATAAATTAACATATTTCCGGGTAATTACACATTTGGCCAAATTTCATTTAATTATTATTATTTCCACTGAATATTCATAACCCACATATACAACATAATAATTTCACCCACGCACGCATACAACATAACAAATTTTCATACCCAACATAAACAACAGTGTGTTCATGTGTGTGTGTGTTCGTGTGTGTGTATGTTTATGTGTGTGTTCGTGCCAGCTGCTGGTGAAGAACGCGGTGTTCATGTGTGTGTTCATGTGTGTGTGTTAATGTGTGTGTGCTCATGTGTGTGTGCTCGTGTGTGTGCATGCCAGCTGCTGGTGAAGAACGCGGTGTTCATGTGTGTGACGGTGGCCGGCTCCACCGAGGGCCTCGTGGTCGCTGGGTTCATCACCTTCATGCCCAAGTTCATCGAGAACCAGTTCGGCCAGACGTCCTCCTTCGCAGCGCTGCTTGGAGGTAGCGCTCTGCCATTCTTATTGCATCGTCGTCATCGTCGTCATCGTCGTCATCGTCGTCATCGTCATCATCATCGTCGTCATCATCATCGTCATCCTCGTCATCATCATCGTCGTCGTCATCATCGTCATCATCGTCGTCATCATCGTCATCATCGTCGTCATCGTCGTCATCGTCATCATCATCGTCGTCGTCATCATCGTCGTCATCATCGTCATCATCGTCGTCATCGTCATCCTCGTCATCATCATCGTTGTCGTCATCATCGTCATCATCGTCGTCATCATCGTCGTCATCGTCGTCATCGTCGTCATCGTCATCATCATCGTCGTCATCATCATCGTCATCATCATCATCGTCGTCATCGTCATCATCATCGTCGTCGTCATCATCGTCATCGTCGTCGTCATCATCATCGTCATCCTCGTCATCATCATCGTCGTCATCATCGTCATCATCGTCATCATCATCGTCGTCGTCGTCATCATCGTCATCATCATCGTCGTCATCATCGTCATCATCATCGTCATCATCATCATCATCGTTGTCGTCATCGTTATCGTCATCGTCATCATCATCGTCATTGTCTTCATCGTCGAGTTTGTTCACTGTAGAGTTTGTTCCGTGCAGAGTTTGTTTGCTCTCCCCTGGTTCTGCATGGGTTTCCTCCGGGTTCTCCGGTTTCTTCCCGTAGCTAAACTCACACCCGCAATGTCACCGCCCACATATCCCAATGCTGTACAATGACCTGCAAATTACTCCATCGCAATCGCACAGCAGCAGCAGCAGCATCGCCCCCTACTGCGTCTGAGACTCCGTGAAGCTCACCTGGGTGGCGCAGTGGACATAACGGTGCGCCGTGCCCCCCCCCCCCTGTGCCCGCCCCCCCCGTGCCCACCATACCCCCACCGTGCCCCCGCCGTGCCCCCCCCGTGCTCCCGCCATGCCCCCACCGTGCCCCCGCCGTGCGCCCCCCCCCGTGCCCGCCCCCCGCTAGGCTTGGTGAGCATACCGGGGGCGGTGGTGGGTCAGGTCCTGGGGGGCCTCCTGGTCAGCAAGCTCCACCTGTCGTGCCGCCGGACGCTGCTGCTGGCGTCCGGCTCCTCGTTGGCTTCGCTGGCGCTCTGCGCCGTCTTCTACTTTGCGAGCTGCGAGAACGCGCCCTTCGCCGGGGTCACGCAGCCCTACAACGGGTACGCACGCACGCTTGGGTACGCACGCACGCTTGGGTACGCACGCACGCTTGGGTACGCACGCACGCGCGGGTACACACGCTTGGGTACACGCGCACACACGGGTCCTGCCGCCCCAATGACCTGAGCGAGCGAGCGACCAAGCGACTGAGCGGTTGAGCGAGGAACCGAGCGAGCGGCGGCGCTGTGCCCCAGGTCTGGCGAGGCGCTGCTGATGCTGGAGGCCGAGTGCAACGCGCCCTGCGGCTGCGAGCGTTCGCTCTTCGCGCCGGTCTGCACCGACGACGGAGTGCAGTTCTTCTCCGCCTGCTACGCGGGCTGCACCACCAGCATCCCACAGGTGCCACGCTCGGCGCATTCCGCCCCGGCACGCCACTGCGCCTGGCGTGCCGGTTCTCACTCGCCGGTCGCCGCGTCGCCTGCCGCGGCCTACGACGAGAGGGAAGACTGGATGCGGTGTGCCGGGCTCTGAAATGATTTCGGGGTCGCGGACTCGGTTGAGGTTAATCCCCCATCTCGATGCCTGTTTGTAGCCAGAGGAATTAAAAAATTCAAGCGCAACCTGCACAGGACCCAACGGAAGCGCGTCCGCCGCTTTCTGCAGGTATCCGCGGTTCGAATCTGACAGGAAAGCCCCGGTTATTAACTGCGGCGGTGCGTTCACCGTGAAGCGGGAAACTACGCGCCGTCCGCTTCGCTCACAGTGGACGTCAAAGTTTCCCGCGACGTCGATCCGAGACGCAGCGGCCGTTGAGCGCCGGGCATCACGGGAGAAAATTTCGCCAAATTTCTGAAAGGTTACGGCGCCGGTCACTCAATTTGGAAAGCACGAGAGAGCAGCAACGCGCCCCCCCCCCCCCACCTTGAGTGTGGAACAACTGCAGAGGCTGCGAGCGCGTAAAACATGGCCACGCGGATACCGCACACGCACACCGACTCGAGCGTTGTAAGATACACAAACTCTCCGACTGTAGCTCGGTCGTCAAATCGCAGACGTGTAACTGTGCTCTCGCTCAAGGCACGGAGCGCCCTCCCCGGACTCGCCACACTACACCACCGGCGGTGTCGTGTTTGGCCAATACCTATGACGTTGCACAGGGGTTTATTTTAGCCTTGGGGGGAAGCCGGAGAACTCGGAGGAGACCCGTACGGAACAGGGAAGAGAGAACACGTTCTCACCCACTCACTCACTCGCACAAAGACAAAGATCCCCCGTATAGTCTCAGCAGACTGTTGGGGCAAGTGCTGTGAGCGAGCATCTATGAAGGCCGGAACGGCACACGAGGGGGTGGGTTGCCAGCACCACGCCCGGCCGCCTTTGTCTCCCTATTGGCAATGCTTACACTGCACTCGGTAATAATTTGCCACTGAGTCTACCTAGGGGAGGTTCATGACCAGTTCAGATAAATGTCTCTGGTATTTGCCGTGAGCGGGAATTGAACTCGGTCGCTGGGTTCGTAGCGCAGCGTAGCGCTAACCACTACACTACCGCTCCACACACTCACACACTGTCTCATCCACACGCTCTCTCACTCACGCACACTCTCTCACACACACACTCTCTCTCACACACTCTCACTCACACACACACTCTCTCACACACACACCCTCTCATCCACACACTCTCTCACTCATGCACACTCTCACTTACACACACACTCTCTCACTCACACACTCCAATATCAACACCAACACCTGCCATTGACCACTAAGTGATGGTGACGTCACCACTGCAACGTCGCCGGCCGTGCTGCTGCTAATGATGGTGATGTTGATGGTGATGTTGATGGTGATGTTGATGGTGATGTTGATGGTGATGTTGATGGTGATGTTGATGGTGATGTTGATGGAGATATTGATGGTGATGTTGATGGTGATGTTGATGGTGATGTTGATGGTGATGTTGATGGTGATGTTGATGGAGATATTGATGGTGATGTTGATGGTGATGTTGATGGTGATGTTGATGGTGATGTTGATGGTGACTGGCTGGCTGCAGGGTTTTGCGAACTGCTCTTGTGTCGGGCTGGGAGGAGAAGGCCCCAGCGTGGGCCCCAGCGTGGAGCAGGGGAAGTGCGGCTCGACGTGCACCAACATGCCTCTTTTCCTCGGCATCTTCCTCCTCGTCATCATCTTCACCTTCATCTCCAACACGCCCGCCATCAACATCACGCTGCGGTGAGCTCAGTGCAGCAACAACACTGCCGCCACCACCACTACTACCACCACCACTACCACCACCGCCACCACTTCCACCACTACCACCACCACTACCACCACCAACTACCACCACCAACTACCACCACCAACTACCACCACTACCACCACCACTTCCACCACTACCACTACCACCACCACCAACCACCACCAAACCACCACCACCACCGCCGCCATGGAGAGATGGATATTCTCCACCGAGTGCCGTGTGGTGTTGAGTGCAGGAGAGTTTGGCCTTGAACGACGCCCAATGTCTGCTGCGTGGGAGGAGCGGTGGGGTAGCGGTTAGTGCTACGAACCCGGTGACCCTCACGGCCACCAACACCAGTGACGATTATATTATCCGAACCGGTCCTGGACCTCCCCTAGGTCGACTCAGCCTCAAATGAGTACCTGGTGCGGTGTGTAAACATCGCCGGGCGTGGTGCTGGCCACCCACCCCCTCGTGTGCCGTGCCAGCCTTCATAGGTGCTCGCTAACAGCACTTGTCCCTACAGTCTGTTAAGGCTACACGGGGGATCTTTGTCTTTGTGTGGCGCAGGTGTGTCCCGGCGAGCCAGCGCTCGTTTGCTCTGGGCGTGCAGTGGCTCTTCATCCGCGCGCTGGGTAATGTTGCCCTCCGCCCTCCCCTCCTCACGGGGTCTCACGGGGTCGCGACCCACACCGCCGCCCCCACCGGCACCGCCGCCCCCACCCCGCCTCCACTACCGCCACCACCGGCACCGCCGCGGTTTCTTGTTTCGGCGCGGTTACTGAGCCAGAGTTGCCCAAAGGCTCAAAACCCCAAAACCCCAAGCGGCCAGCAACAAACAGCACCGTCAGAGTTGTAACCGGCACGGTGGCGGTAGAACCAGCGGCTCGCAATAGGAAGGTTGCGAGTTCTCATCCTGGTTGGCGGGGGGGGGGTGACTCAGTCCGTTACCTTCACGTAATTCAGTTTAATACTGACAGTCGATTGCTGGCTGTCTGGCTGTGTGATTGGCAGGCTAGTTTCACGTGCTGTGGCATGGTGACGCCGTGCCGATGACGTCATGGCGCCTACTTAAGCACTCGGATCAGGAAGGAGCATTCACGCTCCGGCGAAACGTCGGACTAAACAGTCGAAATGCTGCTTTGGTTATCAATATCCCTCCTCTTCCTCGACTTTTGCTGATAAATCAATTTGCATATTTGCCCATCACGTGACGACTTTATTTGATTGTCACTGGCAAGTGGCGGAGGGTTAGAGTTAAACGACCTAAACGCGACGATCCGACCCAAGAGAAATGAATGACGGATCACCATCACATTGACGATTATCATCGCGAATGTGCGTTCTCTTCGTTTGTTGCACCCGTCGAAGGCACCATCCCCGGGCCGATCCTCTTCGGAGTGATCATCGACAAGACGTGCATCCTGTGGAGCGAGAAGCCGTGCGGGGAGCGCGGCGCGTGCTGGACGTACGACAACCCCACCATGTCGCTGCTGCTGCTCGCCATCGGTACGTCGTCGCGTGGCGGCCCCACGCCATGGACGGCCTCAGGGCCCGGGGCAAACCGCGCCACGTGGGCATCCCCCCCCCCCCCCCCCCCCTGACGCCTTCAAACTAAACCGGAAATATTACATCTGACGTCGAAGCGAGGGGCCCCCCAAAGCACGTGACCCGGGGTGGTCGCCCCGATTCGCCGTAACTCCTAGGGGCGGCTCTGCTGGCCATCGGTCAAAGCATCGCGTGGCGCTTTCAGATGCGTTTCTGTGGCCGTCTGGAACACTCTTCTGATGTTAGGAAGCCACTTGAGCTATGCACTTTTAAGTTTCGATTGAAAACTAATTTCTTGACAACAGCTTTTTGTGCTTAGTTTGTTGTCCTTCCGCCGCACCTCCGTTTAGCGCGATTGGCTACGTACGGCGCGAAAGAAGTCTAAACATGCTGTACATGATTGCCAGGGATGCGCCGCAGGCACACGGCTAGCACTGGCGGAGCGCTGGGCTCGCCCGCTTTGCCACACGGTGGCGGTTCCGCGTCGCCAGGTTCCGGACAGAGCTGGCAACCCACCCACGCGGTGTGACCGGGATTCGGGTCAAAACATCCCCAATGCTGAAACATTCCCCGCACATCACACAGTTGGGATGAGGTAAAGACTCCCCAACAGACTGTGTTCGATGCATCATTAGCGTTGGGCTGGCGATTCAGTGTCAGGGCGAGCGTTGGGCATGAGTGCCGCGGTGCGGGAAGAGGAATGCTCACGGGGGTTTGGTGTAGAGGTGGAATTGAAAGGTAAAGATTTGTACGCACACAAGCAATGGAGAGGGATTCTGGTATTTTTATTTACTTGATAAGTTAAAATATTTAACATGAATAGTTCCTTTAGATGGAACGTCTCGTGTGCAAGGCTGTCCTGGTGTCAAGTGACACAGAGCAAACACGTAATTGTGCACGCAGACAAAAGACAAAGATCCCCCAGTAGTGTAGCCTTAACAGACTGTTGGGGCAAGTGCTGTTTGCGAGCAGCACCTATGAAGGCCGGCTCTGTGGCACGGGAGGGGGTGGGTGGCCAGCACCACGCACGCACTCCATGGCAGCAACTTCGGCCCTTCTGCGAAAACCTGAAAGTGCGTTTTGAGACTCGGCAATAATGAAAGAATATTGTCGTCAGCTCGCAACGCTGCGGCAGTCCTCACCCCTCGCTCGCGTAGAGGGGCGGCGACGTCCCCGCGGTGCGAGCGGCAACCGCAGTCACGAGCGGGAAGGCAGCAGCAGCACCAGCAGCAGCAGCAGGCGCCACATTTCCCCACCCCCCCCCCCCCAAAGGTCTGCGGTCCTCTATATATGAAGGTGTTATTGGCCAATTAATGAGTGTTTACACGTGGGGCGAAATGCACACGTGTAAGGGGGCAACACTCTATCCCATAGACCAAACATTACTGTACCAATTAACACGGTTGGCTACGTACGGTGCGAAAGAAGTTCAACACACGTACGCACGGCTCCTCCTCGATGCCCACGGGAATGGAGTTTAACAACATCTCTGCGTGATCCACCAACCTTCGAGGCTTTCACTGCGGAACACCGACTCTTGAGTCTTCGGATTGCGTCGCGCCTTGCTCGGCGCAACGTCCCACGCTCCGCTCCGCGCGCAGTTCGCTCCCTGGAGAAGCTCCTCGCAGCGCGTGGGACGTGGGGAACGTCGTCGAGATCATCGGGAATGTCGTTGGGAACGTTGTCCGGGACGTGGGGAACGTCGTCGGGAACGTCGTCGGGAACGTCACGCCGAGCGGCGGCGCTACCCCTGACGTGTTGACGCGCGACCTTTCCCTCCCCGGGCGTGCGCGTGTCCCACGTGCGCGTGTCCCACGTGCGCGTGTCCCACGTGCGCGTGTCCCACGTGCGCGTGTCCCGCGTGCGCGTGTCCCGCGTGCGCGTGTCCCGCGTGCGCGTGTCCCGCGTGCGCGTGTCCCGCGTGCGCGTGTCCCGCGTGCGCGTGTCCCGCGTGCGCGTGTCCCACGTGCGCGTGTCCCACGTGCGCGTGTCCCACGTGCGCGTGTCCCGCGTGCGCGTGTCCCGCGTGCGCGTGTCCCGCGTGCGCGTGTCCCGCGTGCGCGTGTCCCACGTGCGCGTGTCCCACGTGCGCGTGTCCCGCGTGCGCGTGTCCCGCGTGCGCGTGTCCCACGTGCGCGTGTCCCGCGTGCGCGTGTCCCGCAGGCGCGTGCTGCAAGGTGGTGACCATCGTCTTCTTCCTGGTGGCCTTCTTCGTGTACAAGGGGCCGGCGAAAACGGCCGCCCCGGCGGACGGCGCAGATCCCCTGGACTCGTCGCACCTCCCGGACCCCGCGGCCAGCTCGCTGGACAGCGGCTACAGCGACGTCCCCTCGTGCATCGAGAGCAAGCAGCTCTAGCGACGCTTCGTCATCGTCGTCATCGGCCGTGGTCTGTCCGCCGCCGGATGCGATGTATCGAGCAAGTTGACCTCTGAGCGAACCGCCGTAGCAGATTCTGACGGGGACAGCTGCCGCTGGGGGGATCCTCTTGGCTCGGCCGCAGCAGGGCAATCGGAACGCTCGAGATGGGATGTTGAAGCACGCTGCTGTGAGGTGACGAGGATTTCAAGCCGGCGCCACTAACGACCAAAGATGTCACGCCACCCCGCCCGCCCGTCCCGCGCTGCTCGTTAGGGATGCGCTGCTCGTTAGGGATGTGCTGCTCTTTAGGGATGCCGTGACGCCATCAGCAGGAGTTAGGCCGTGCCGGCGTCGCGGTGCCAATTTGAAAACGCGACACCGCAAATGTGCCCGCTTGCAATTACACGCGTGGCCCATCGTCACGAGCTGTGGCGAAAACTTGGCAGGACCCTCCTGCAAAACGGTCATGAGACTCGGTGAGGCTGTCCTGGGTAAACAAACGGAACATGAAGCAGTCTCCCTCTTTAACCCCCTTCCGTTCATCTCTTAAAGCCTCACCTCTTCTCTATTGCCCATTCCCTTCCCTCTCCTCGCCCCTCCGACCCCCCCTACAGCCCTTCCGTGACCCCACGTGCCCTCCTCTTGTTACGGTCACTCCTTCCTCGGCCCTTGCACTGCCCTTGTTACCGCTTGTAGAACCATGTCATCGGGCACCTTGAGCTAAGGCGCTCTATAAATACAAAGTAAGATCATATGATAATACAAATAAAACATGCAAATCCTCATCCGAACCTCATATGCCCCGCATTGCTGATCTGCCATCGTTGTATAGATTCGCGTTTGGACGTCATCCCCGGCCTCTGCACACAGACAGTCGACAATTACGTGGCCTCTTAATATTTGAATATTGACACTGCACTTTTTTTTTACCAGCTCCATGTATTATGATTATTGCTACACTTGCATCACCCAGGAGATCCTCACCGAGTCTCAAGACTACTTTTCAGGAGGGTCCTGCCAGGTGTTCGCAGTCGGGGACGATGCCACCGCTTGCTACCGCTTGCTGCCGTGTGTGAACCCAATCGAGTAACTTGCAGGCGATTTGTCAGCATTGGGAGATCCCGGAGGGAACCCACGCAGACCAGGGGGCTGGGGAGCGAGAGACGGAGGAGGACATACAGACTCCACGCAGAGAGGCGCCCGGGTTGGGGATCTCACCCAGCCCCTCCTGGCTGTGAGGCACGAGCGTCACCCCCGCACTCCCCCCCCCGCCACAGGGTCTAAAGCAAGCATTGGTTGATTGAAGTGTAAATCTAGTTTTAAGTTTTTGTAACTACAGGGATCCATACTTTTGGTTCTTTCGGTAAAGTCACGTAGGTATAAAATCAAATAAATAAAATCACGACGTTTCGGGCGCAACACAAGCGGCCGTCATCAGGTGGGACAACCACAGCAATAAACAATTGCTGAAGTGTTTCTTGCTGTGGTTGTGTTGCGCCCGAAACATCGTGTCCGGATCTCAATGTCACCGTGGTCCCACCCATCTCTACCTCATCCGCCTCCCGGTGACAGCGACCACACCGTGCTGCCCTGATCTGTTCCCACCCTACAAGTCGCTCACCCGATCCTTTCATGACCCCCCCCCCCCCCCCCCCCCAGCGGTCTCCTCTGCGGTGCGCCAGGAACCAGAGAGCTCACGGCAACGTTTTTGCTTGGTGGCATTGAATAAAATCTCTCGTTCTCTCTCTCTGGCCTGCGCGAATGTCATGGAAGCCACCGCAGCCGCCAACGCTCATTGGTTAGCGCCAACAAAGGTGACAAATGGACGCGTCGTTTTTACACATCCCACCAGCGACGCGGCCTTCCTTCTGGGGGGCGCCCAATTGCGGCGGCGTTGGCTTCCAGGCAAGCGCAACTCGGGGTCCGGTTTCGACGTTCGCTCTACGCTAACGTTGACGTGTGTGCGCGTGTCCACTTGGGAAGCGGTTTCGTGTGATTTGAGAAACATAAATGAGTGTGTGCGTGTTGTCACGGAGTTCTGCGGACGCGTGTCCACTGCGCGCGACGCTCGCGTAGAAAGTCACCGCCGCTGAAGAGAGGCTCGCTACCGTTGAGGTTTAATAAAAGCAGAATTTTGTAAAGTTCTCGTGGCGTTTTGTGCATCGTCGTTCGTGTCGTACTCGCAGTGGTGCGATGCATCATCATGAATATGGTCGTCGCTGCGTGATCGCGCGTCGAATCGGAATCCGCATTTAGACCGGAGGAGGAATCCGATGAGATATGAAGCTTTTTTCCAGCAGTTTTATGAACTCGGCCCATTGCCCCGGAGCTCCCGGAGCGCTGGTGCGGCGGTCTGCAGCGGCACTTCCACCGCGCTTGCGATCCCGAGTTCGCCGATTCCACTTCGTCTGCCGGTGCCGCGGCAGGGGCAGTAGCAGCAGCTGAGTCTGCGGGGAAAGTTCCTCAAATCGCCCTCCACCGCCGCCGCCACCGCCCTCTGCCTGCGTCCGTGTGTTCGCCGCAGTCGCTGGGCAGGTTGCGTGTGGTGGGGTAAAGTGTGCGTCCTCCCGCCTCTTCAATCGCGCCTGGCCACCGTGAAAGAGGAGGCCAAATTCCCTTTGTGGTTTTGCTCCGGTGGAGGCCCACCGGCCGGTCGATAAATACATGACGTGAACGCGAGTGAGCATTTGGGGGGCCGCGCATTTAGCCGGTTGTCGGACTGCGCCGTGATCCCGGCGACAGGAGTTGGATCTCCCAGCCAGGGACATGATCATGATGAGAGAGAGATGATGATGATGAGGGAGATGATGATGAGAGGGAGATGATGATGATGGTGAGAGGGAGATGATGAGAAGGGAGGGAGGAGCGGGAGATGAGAGGGATAAGGATCGAGCAGAAGTTGAGCTGCACCGATCAGTGTCTGTTTCCACAGGGGGCGGAGCGAAGGGATTCAGTGGGAGTGGCCACACAGCAGTCACGTGGTACGCGGGAGGCTGCAATTGGTGTCGAGAGTGGGCTGCTTTGTCCACGGCTCAATGTTTCATCATTTTGGCTCTGGACCGGTTTCGACATTCCGTGTGCCGTCAGCAGTTGTGCGTAGAACGAGGCCCCGTGTGTCTAACGGAGCTCTCTGCTCCTCGTCGACAACCACCTGGCAGGTAGCTGGCATTGTTTGCGGGCAAAGCCTGGCACTGCTGATGAGACGCTGCATGTCGAAGCCACTCCTGACTTCTGCTCGTGTTGAACCAATCGATGCTGCTGCTGCTTTCGTGCACTCCCGGGAGGCCGGCTGTGTCGCTGATGAGCCGTCTAAACGATGCTGCTCGTGGGTGAAGGGGCAGCGGTAGTGGAGTGGTGAGCGCTACGCTGCGCTACCAACCCGGCAACCCGAGTTCGCATTCCCGCTCACGGCCACCAACACCCGTGACGATTATCTGAACCGGTCCGGGTCCTCCCCCTAGGTCGACTCGGCCTCAAATGAGTACGGTGTGTAAAAAGCATCGCCACTGGGGAGACAAAGGCGGCCCGGCGTGGTACTGGCCACCCACCCCCTCGTGTGCCGTGCCGGCCATCATAGGTGCTGCTCGCTAACAGCACTTGCCCCAGCAGTCTGTTGCAGGCTACACGGGGGATCTTTGTCTTTGTGTGGAGGGGCAAGGGGCGAGGAGACGCTGCTGATGATTCTGTGCCGGGCGAACCACTCGCATCGGAGGAATCGATAGAATCGAATCGCGGACGGTAATTTAAGATCGATGCGGCGATTTTTTTAAAGCGAATTTTGCAGTCGCGAAGCCCGATTCGTTTTTTTTTGCGATTCCGCGGATCGATCGGCCGTTGGAGCGGTCCGGATGGGCGGACGCGGGGATCGAATCGCGATTCCTGTAGGCGGCATTTGGATCGCCGGATCGCCAGAACGCGGCTTTGGCGGGGACTTTGGCGCGGAGATTGACTCCGCACGGAGTTGCCGCGACTGCCTCACGCTCTGCTACCACCACTACTACCACCACTACCACTACTACAACCACTACCACCACTACTACCACCACTACCACCACCACTACCACCACTACTACCACCACTACAACCACTACCACCACCACTACCACCACTACTACCACCACTACCACCACCACTACCACCACTACTACCACCACTACCACCACTACTACAACTACTACAACCACTACCACCACTACTACCACCACTACCACCGTGGCTGCTGTTCCTCCACCCGTACCGAGGGCTCGGGCAACCAGACACTGGCTGCAGGTCACAACAACACTCACCCACGCTCGCTCACCCTCTCATCTACTCACCTACTCATCCCCTCACCCACCCACTCAACCTCGATCCACTCACACACTCGCCCACTCATTCATTAACTCCACACCCATTCGCTCACTCAACCACTCACTCAACCACTCACTCAACCACTCACTCACTCACACACTCACTCACACACCTTCCCTCACGCACTCACACTCACTCTCCTCACTCACTCATTCACTCACACACTCAACCACACACTCACTCTCCTCACCCACTCATTCACTCACTAACTCCACACCCATTCGCTCACTCACTCACTCAACCACACACACACTCTCCTCACCCACTCAATCAACCACTCACTAACTCCACACCCATTCGCTCACTCACTCAACCACTCACTCATTCACTCACTAACTCCACACCCACTCACTCAACCACTCACTCAACCACTCACTCAACCACTCACCCGCTCACCCACGTACTCGCTTATTTGCCCACGCACTTCACCCAAACACTCGTGAGCGTGCATGATCGTGCGGGGAGCGGTGGTGCAGTGGTTAGCGCACTGCCAACATCGATGACGAATATCTGAACCGGCCCTGGGCCTCCCCTCTGTCTACTCAGCCTTAAATAAGTACCGAGCACGGTTTGCTTTAAGAAAACCCAACAGCATTGGGGAGACAGGTGGCTGCTGGACGTGGTTCTGGCCACCCCGGCGTGTACTCGCCAACAGGGCTTGCCCCAACAGCCTTGTGGGCTACGCGGGGGATCTTTGTCCTTGTGCTCGTCACCCACCCACTTTGCGACACCGAAGGGATTGCCATCTGAAATCTGGTACCTGTATTGTGTGGTGGTGCTTTATTACAGCAGCACGCCTGCGTTTGATTTTATTTGCGATCTCCAAAAGTCAATTACCATTTGGCTGTGAAAATCTACCCACTCTTAGAGCCACATGTGAGTGGAGCGCGCCCGTGCCCGTGTCCATTCTGCGGGAAAGGTCGCGGCCACCCTCGGTTTGGCATCACCATCACTGCGCCAGCACCACCATCACCGTCATCACCACCACAACCATCATCACCATCATCACCACCATCATCACCATCATCACCACCACCATCATCACCACCATCATCATCACCATCATCACCACCACCACCATCATCACCATCATCACCACCACCATCATCACCATCATCACCACCACCACCATCATCATCACCATCATCACCACCACCACCATCATCATCACCATCATCACCACCACCATCATCATCACCATCATCACCACCACCATCATCACCACCCTCACCATCATCACCTTCATCGCATCGCCGTCTGGTTCCGTACGAGTGCAATAGTCACCCGCCAATAGCCGTGTCATGTTTCTGTAACTCGGTTTTGTGACTGTGCTAAGACCATATTCTTTGGTTATTTCAGTAAAGTCACTCTTCAGACAGAACCATAGAATATGAATTCCTGCAGTCACGAAAATTTTAAGTAAAAATGTGTGCTAAGATCAGTCTAAAAACAATCTGCCCGAACTGACTTACACTGCGGCATTTTTGTTATTTAACGTTGGTCTGTGCGCAATAACACTCGTTTTTGTCTCGTGTTGACACAGTTGTTTTTGTTCCAATTTCCATTTGCTTTGTCGCTTTACTCCCAAATGGTTTTGCTTTTGCCATTCAGGAGACCCAGGTGGCTGTCGCCAATGCGACTATGCTGGCCTCTTCTTGAGTTCTCGCACCTCGTTCAACAACTTCGACCTGCAACCTCAAGCGTCTGAGAGACCTCGCGCCGACTGAGAAACTTGCCTGCGGGTCAAAGGTTAGGTGGTGACCCCAGGCTGGCGGCTGCACCGGCACTGCCGCCATGCTGGCGTCGGTGCAGGCTAGGCGCCGCGGGGCGCTGGACCTGGGCTCGTACTACGCGCACCTCTGCGCCCTGCAGGACTGCGCGCCGCTGCCGGCCGTGACGGCCCACCTGGCCCGCGGGGGCCTCGACCTGCACGGGGACCGCGTGCGGCTCGCCGACTGGACGCCCGTCGCCAACGCGCTGCACGTCAACCGCCACCTGAGTTTCGTGTGCGTGCGCAGCTGCGCCCTGCGCGCCGACGCAGGTGGGCTCCCCGCATAGGTGGCAGCGGTAGCACTTTCGTTGTCGCTAGGACGGCGTGGGGGTGGCGGGTGGGTGGACGGGATGGCGGCAGTGATGACGCTAGCTCCACCCTTTGTTCGGCCACCGACTCTGGTGTCTCTCTGTGTGGAGGATGCAAATTCACAACCCCCCCGCCCTGTTCTGCTGCAGAGAGAACATGCAATGACGAATATCTGTACCAGGCCTGGGCCTCCCCTAGGTTGACTCGTAAATGAGTACCTTAGGCAGTGTGTACACATCAGTATCAGGGAGACAAATGCGGCCGACCGTGCTGCTAACCACCCACCCCTTGTGTGTTGCATCGTGAGCTACGCAGGGGATATTTGCGTTGTTGCGTGCGTAAGCGTGTGTGTGTACATTCCGTGAGAACATAGGGACGGTTGGGACCAGCTTTGAGTTCTCCATTACTCGCATCCACACACGCGCTCACAAACACACACAGGCATACACGCATGAAGACAGAGATCCCCTGTATTGCCAGAGCGCCAGCGCATGCTCGTGACACCCGGTGCGATGCCGCCGTTTGTCGTCACCGCCGCCACAGGCTCCACACGGACGCCGCCCCGGCGGGATTCCCGGCTACCGGCGGGCTCCGCGGGCCCACCGCTGCACTCGCGCGACGTCACCGCCAGGTTGAGCCAGGCCCTCGGGGCCTGCCTGGCCGCCTCCCCGGCCCTCGCTCGCCTGGAGCTGACGGGCCTGCCCCTGCGGCCATCCAACCTGCTCGCCTTGGCAAAGGTGAGTTCAAGAACGAGACGTTGTCGTGGCCGATGCCGTAGACTCGAGCGGAGAACCGTAGACTCGCGCGGGCACCCATGGATCTTGGCCTCGGTCTCACCCCGTCCGCTGTGACGACTTCCCCTTGATCTTCGGGACTCACGGAGACCGCTCCCGTGCCGGTCTCGACAAGCGGCCCTCCCCCACCCTGCCCGGTCACGTCAACAGCACTCGCCTGCCAACTTTCTCTTCCCAAACCCCAAGTGGCTTACCCTGCGTGATGGGTTGGACGTACGTGGTGGATTGTTTTGTGTACGCTTGCGACAGCTGCGTCTCAGCGAGTCTGTGTGACGGAAAGGCCGTGTCCTTGTGGTTGCTGCTGCAGGGAATCGCCCAGAGTTCGTGTTTGGAGACTCTGTCCCTGGCAAACTGCCCCATGGGAGATGGCGGCTTGGAGAGTAAGTGCATTAACTCTCACAGAATGTTCCACAAATATGACGCTGTCCATTGCGCACGGAGCCATCACACACTGCGTCATCGCACACAGCATCATCACGTACAGCATCATCACGTACAGCGTCATTACGTACAGCGTCATCACGTACAGCATCATCACTCACAGCGTCATCACACAGAGCATCATCATGCACAGCATCAACTCCAATGAGCATCGAGGCGGCGCTCATCTACCGCCTGCAGCCCTGCAGAGCCAGCGGTGGTCATTCCACATTCCTGTGGCAGGGGCAGCTCTCTTCATCGGACAACCATACACACACACTGCATCATCACAGTATGCTCACGAGCATCCTTACTTCATGCCTCTTGAGAATGAACCCTAATCCACGGCATCTCGGCTTTCCTCCAACCTACCGTGTCCGATGCCGTGGGATGGGTTTACCAATGCCCGGCAAAGGTGTTTCCACGTCTGCTCGGCTAACCGTGTCTGTGGCACCGTGCTCTCCCCCCCCCCCCCCCCCCACCGTGTCTGCTTGCCGCAGCGATCTGCCGCGGTGCGAAGGGCTGCACATCGCTGGTGCGGCTCGACGTGAGCGGCTGCGGCCTCAGCTGGCGCGGAGCGGCGATGCTGTCTGACGTCATCTCGGTACAGCGGAAGGGCTCGGGCCTTGGCACCCCCCCCCCCCGTGTTTGGGGGGGGGGCGGGGGGTGCCCACGGACGGAAAGGGCATGGGTAGCGGGGGCCCACCCTGCCGGTGCCCGTGTTGCTGTGGGTGTTGTTTAAACACGAAGGCCCAAAACGTTATGTGGCCAGCAACAAACAGCACTGTCAGAGGTGTGGGCGTTTCGGCTGTCAAGGGTAGTGATAGGGGTAGTGATACGGGTAGCGATAACGGTTTTGGGTAGTGACAGGGGTGGGGGAGGATGAGCTGAGGGAGAAGAGAAGGGCGAGGGAGAAGGGTCGTTGCCCGCAGACTGTTAGTGTTGAATGTCGTAGAGAGGCAGGGCCCCGGGTGTCGCCTCGCTGCGCCAGTTCCTCTTGGCAGCGCGCGTCTCCGGCGAGGCCGCTCGCGTTTTGACGCCCGCCCGTTGTTCCGTGTGCGCTCACAGCACCAGGCGCGGGCGCGGCACGGGGAGGCCTGGGCGGGCTCCCTGCGCTACGGGCGCCCCGACCTGGAGCGCATGTCCGGGCTGCGCCGCGTCAGCCTCAACCGCAACCCGCTCGTCGGAGACCGGGGGGCGGCCGCCCTGGCCCTCGCCCTGGCCGACGACCTGTGGGTCAAAGGTTAGCGCGAAACGCACGTGCTGCGCCGCTGTTGCTGAACGCGTGGCACGAGCGGTGTGGTCTGGAGGAGCTCACCGTTGGGACGGTGTTCAGGTCTTTCACGCAATCCAGTCTGGATCGTAGGCAGGCCAGCCTGAGTGTTTCGGAAGCAACAAGAAGGGAGGACATGATTGTGCCTGAAAAGACCAGAAGCCTCATGTGGAGCGACAGGCCAGGTAGCTCCGCACAGCGTTACGCAGCTGATGAAGAGATAATACCGCTCAACTCATTCAGCGTGAGAACTCTGCTGTCAACCTGGAACTGGTAATAAGCACACTATCCAGGTATGGAAACCCCTCCACTCTCTCCACAACTGCTCCATCACTCATAGGGAGTGGAGGGGGTGGAGTGTTCGATGACGCACAATTCCCAGGCAGGTACTTTGTTTTTTGGGGAAGATGGTAAGGCCCCACCTCTCAGTAGCACGCTCCAAGTTCAGCAGCAAAAACTCCTCAGAGTGAGCAGCAATCACCAGCTCAACAGCATACGTAACATTGTTGACCAGTAGGGAGCCATCTCTTGATTGCACCCGGGCATTGATCAGCCTCCCATTGTATCTGTACCAGATGTAAATTCCTCCGGTACAGCCATAAAAAGCTTCTTGAACTACGTGGTCAACACTTTAAAAAAATATTGTGGGGGCCAGAGGACATCCCTGTCGCACCCCAAGGTATCAGGAAACGGCTCTGACCCAGTCACGCAACTTTACCTGGGCCTGCCCACCAATATGAAGGTCTGTTTGTGAGCAAAGCTCTGGTCAGGGACTCTGAAAGCACGAATAATAACCCAGAGCCCTGGCCTATGATCAGGTCAATAAAGCACAGATATAGGTCCTGATTAATTTGCCTAGACCTGTGCTGTAGCAGGCGGACAGAGAATATGGCGTCTGCGCAGGACCGCTCCGTTCTGAAACCACACTGGGGGTCCGCAAGCCTCCCCTCAGCGTGCTGCCTGGCGGGGAAGGGTCAATGCTGCATAATCCTTAGGATTTCTCCCAGCAAAGTGACAGCACTCCACCCCAACAGTGCGTGAGGCCTCCGAGGGGGATCATTTTCGTTGTGTGTGCGGGCGCAGCTGTGGACATGCAGCAGTGCGGCGTGGGTGAGGAGGGAGCGCGTGCTGTGCTCCATCTCCTGGAGTCCAACTCGGCCCTCTCAGTTGTGGACCTGCGGGGAAACCCTCTCATTGGTACGTTGGGGGATATGCGCACCGCGACCACCACAGCCTGTTATTAAAATTGTATTACTTTGTGTTTCACCGGCGAAATGCCTCGAGATGGAACGTCTCATTTACACGGGTGTCCTCAGTGTCAATTGACACATAGCAAACACGGAATGACATGTACACACACACAGATCCCCCGTATAGCCTTCACAGACTGTAGGGGCAAGTGCTGTTAGCGAGCATGTACGAAGGCCGGCACGGCACACTAGAGAGGGTTGGTGGCCAGCACCACGCCCGGCTGCCTTTATCTCCCTGCTGCTGACGTTTATGCACTGCATCACGTACTCATATGAGACCGAGTCGATCTAGGAGAGGCCCAGCATGGTTTAAATATTCGCCACTGTTATTGGTCGTGAGCAGGAATCCATTTCAGGTACACAGTGCAGTGTCCTAACCACTATACTACCTTTCCCTATCATTCATATACAATTAAAGAAAAATATACCCCATATAGCTTTAATTTACTTTTGGGACAAGTGTTGTTAGCGGGCACCTATGAAAGCCGGCACAGCACATGAGGGGGTGGGTGGCCAAAATTTGTCTCACCAGTGGCGATGTTAACACCGCACCAGGTACTCATTTGAGGCTGAGTCGATCTCGGGGAAGCCCAAGATAAGTTCAGATGGTGTTGGGAGTGAGCGGGAATCGAACTCGGGTTGCCTGGTTCGTAGCGCAGTACGCTAACCGCTACGCTACCGCTCCCCACACGCTCGCACACACGTGAACTGCACAATCAAGCAGTGCACCGCTGTACCTGGCGAGTCTCGGAGTCGCTCGTGTGTGCGCGTCGCCTGGCTCGCGTGTTGCGTTCGTGTGCAGAGCGCGAGCTGTTGCAGGAGACCCTTGAGAAGCTGTTCGTGAATTCTCGTGGAGAAACCGCAGAGGTAAGTGACGTCCTCTCTCCCTTTCCGTGCTGAAGCGTGCAGTTGCTTCCTGCCCTGATTTCTATTTGATTGTCTCTGCTGTAACTTATATTTGGTAAAAAAATTCTACTAATTTATGTTTGCTTGCTTGCTGTACTTACTTTGTACGCTATTGGTTTTTGTTATTTTGTTGAGCCAACTCAGCCACTCTGACAGATGAGACCCTACTGAATATCTGTGAAAAAGAGCTTCATCGCTCATAGGATTCCTCCTGTTAAGATAAATAATTATTCTGATTCTCCTGGCTCCCACGAGAACAACCTGGAGCTTCTGCTCCCTCCTGAACACAACCCCCATCCGCTACTCCCTGCCCCGTCCACCCAGCTATGACCAGGCCTACCCCTACCACAACCCCTCTCACTACCCCTATCACTACCCCAACCCCTACCACAACCCCTATCACTACCCCTATCACTACCCCTATCGCTACCACTACCCCAACCCCTATCACTACCCCAACCCCTATCGCTACCCCTATCACTACCCCAACCCCGACCACTACCCCAACCTCTATCGCTACCCCTATCACTACCCCTATCGCTACCACTACCCCAACCCCGACCACTACCCCAACCTCTATCACTACTCCTACTGCTACTCCCTAAACCCCCCCACCAACTATGACCAGGCCTACCCCAACCCCTCCTTAATCACTCCCCCCTGTTTTCCTAACTGTCAAGACAACTGCACCACCGCTTTTAATAACAACCCCCACCCTTCATTATCTCAACCACCATCATCTCGCGGTACAATTTTATAATCGTTGCAAAAAGCGCCTTGAGAATGAAGGCCACCGCTCCGCGAATCTGCGCGAGAGACGAGCGAGATGAGGTCCGAGTGGCCCCGCGACGACGTCTCTGCTGCCGCTCCGCAGTTCGAGTGGCTCCCCCAGCCGGCGCCCAGGGTCCCGTCGCCGGTGGCGCAGAGGAAGACGCGGCTGCTGCACCTGGGCAGCCGCACGAAGGGCCGAGCCGTGATCCGCACAGGCGAGTCGTCCCGCGCGCGCCCCCCTCGCCGCGGCGCCGCCGCTCCTCGCCGTCGGGTCCGCTGCCGGCTCGAGCGCTCGGGCGATCGCTGGTGTTGGTTCTGGCTGCTTGGCTCGCCCTGTCTGTGCTTCGTGCGCGTCGCAAACGGATTCTGTGCTGCCGTGAGTCTGGTAGAGGCTGCGTGGGGGATCTTTGTGTCTGCAGCTGTGGCGAGGCAGAGCAAGAATGAGAGCGGTGACGGAGGCCGACGTCACGCGCCCACTCAGGATGGCGGCAAACACGTGCCCTGGCGCTCCGCAGCCCGTGCCACACGCGCCACACGCACACAGGTAACCCACACACAGGTAACCCTCACACAGGTAACCCTCACACAGGTAACACACACACAGGTAACACACACTCACAGGTAACCCTCACACACAGGTAACCCACACACTCACAGGTAACCCTCACACAGGTAACCCTCGCACAGGTAACCCACGCACAGGTAACCCTCACACACAGGTAACCCTCACACACAGGTAACCCTCACACACAGGTAACCCTCACACAGGTAACCCTCACACACAGGTAACACACAAGTAACCCTCACACAGGTAACCCTCACACAGGTAACCCACACACACAGGTAACACACACAGGTAACCCTCACACAGGTAACCCTCACTCACAGGTAACCCTCACACACAGGTAACACACACACTCTCAGGTAACCCTCACACAGGTAACCCACACACAGGTAACCCTCACACACAGGTAACCCACACACAGGTAACCCTCACACAGGTAACCCTCACACACAGGTAACACACACACAGGTAACCCTCACACAGGTAACCCACACTCACAGGTAACCCTCACACAGGTAACACACACACTCTCAGGTAACCCTCACACAGGTAACCCACACACAGGTAACCCTCACACAGGTAACCCATACACAGGTAACCCTCACACTCACAGGTAACCCTCACACACAGGTAACCCTCACACACACAGGTAACCCACACACAGGTAACCCTCACACAGGTAATCCACACACTCACAGGTAACCCACACACATGTAACCCTCACACAGGTAACCCTCACTCACACAGGTAACCCTCACACACAGGTAACCCACACACACACACACACGTAGTACAGTACGATAGTGGAGTTTGCTGCCCTGGTCTGGTTTTAACACAATGCGATTTTTACCAAATTATAGATCTAAGAATGTTTGTTATTTGATTGACATTTTACCTGAGAACCATTCACATGGTGTGTCCATGCATGTTGAAGACTCAACCAGACACTGACTGTGTCGTCTCATCCACCACACTGTGTTCAACCACCACAATGCAGCTCACTACAACACCCACCCACACACTCATTCACCCACTCACATAATTCACCCACCCACTCACATAATTCACCCACCCACACTCTCATTCACGCACCCACACACTCATTCACCCACCCACACTCTCATTCACCAACCCACACTCTCATTCACCCACACACACTCTCATTCGCCCACACACACTCTCATTCGCCCACCCACACACTCATTCGCCCACCCACACACTCATTCACCCACCCACACACTCATTCACCAACCCACACTCTCATTCACCCACACACTCATTCACCCACCCAGACACTCATTCACCCACCCACACTCATTCACCCACCCACACTCTCATTCACCCACCCACACTCTCATTCACCCACACACTCATTCACCCACCCACACTCATTCACGCACCCACACACTCATTCACACACTCTCGTTCACCCACCCACTCATTCACCCACCCACACTCTCATTCACCCACCAACACTCTCATTCACCCACCAACACTCTCATTCACACACCCACACTCTCATTCTCCCACCCACTCATTCTCCCACCCACTCAACCACCCACACACACTCATTCACCCACCCACTCATTCACTCATTCTCCCACCCACGTCCTCATTCACCCACCCACCCACCCACCACAATGAAGGTCACAACACCTCTCTCTGCTTCTTCTCTCGCACTGCTCCACTGGGTGGAATTCCCTCCTCCCATCATCTTCTCTTTCCCTCCCCCCACCTCCCAAGTTCTTCATTCAATAACAACCTCGCTCACTTCCCGTAACATCTTATCTCTTACAAGTTTAACGGTGCTGTTCGTTGCTGGCCGTTTGACGTGTGTGGCATCTGGGCCATTTTTCTAGGCCAACTGGTTTTAAAAAAGAAGCACGTGACTCTACCTAACACTGTACTTTGTAAAAAGAAAACTGACAGCGTTTGGAGATGAAATATAATAATTATTATTATTATACACGGGCTGTGTTTGGCAGTGCCGTACAGTACCATACAAACTTAGCCTGCAGTATTTACTTAAGGACTGTGTCAACATTTTTAAGACAAATTCCATGGCCCTTTGCAGCTAGGGCTTCTTAACAATAAACTGGCCAGTGCCGCTTGTCTGCTTACGAGAAGCCTCCTTGCCGTGTTTGTCTCTCCAAAGTGCATTTAAAAATATCTAATTCTTACACATCCCATCTGCACTGCTTTTTGAGAGTATGGCTCATCAGCAGCGCTGGTTGGAGAAGTGACACTGGAGTGGGTTCGAAATTCAGCGTCTCGTGAGCGGAGGGGATTTGTGTCAAACCAAGACCGATATCTCTCAATTGAGAGAGCCTCCGAGTTTAGTTTTACTCGTCAGGTCAGAAGGCTGTGTGGCTGATGGGATGTGTCGAAAAGCACATTTTCTTTGTGTTGTGGTTTTGACATCCAGTGCCACATCAGCAGAGTCGGCTTGAACCAAATGCTGGTGGAACTGCCTGTTGTTTATCGGCAAGGACCCTCTCTGAGAGACGTGGGGTCCTAAGCTCAACGCAAAGCCCTGTAGTGAGCAACAGCCGATCGTCGCTGTGGTGTGTTTATGGAGAACATGAGCAACACAATAAATGAGCAGAGACCGGTCCGGAGTATTGCTGCTTGCGTTGAACCAACGCCGCTGAAATTACGCACTCCCGGAAAGACGTTACGGCTGAGGGAATGTGTAAAAACATCACCTGTACTTTGTTATGCGTAGAGACAAGCCCCGGGAAAGAGATGTCGCGCTTATTTATTTAGCCTCCATGTATTCTCCTGCGACGGCACGAGAGCGATGCTTGTTTTGCGCTGTCTGCGCGCGCGCGTGCCTCCCATCGTCCATTCCACGTTGGTTTATGCCGAGTGGCGGAGCGTCGCGGGTGTACGGACACGCGGACTCCCCGCACGCTGTCGTCACTCGCGTCGTCCTTGAGGATGTGAGAAACAAAATAAACAAGCGGACGATTCATCTCCTTCCTTCCCATATCTGTCCCTCCACGTGAATAACTACGAGCGCGTTTCACACATCCCATCGGCCGTGCGGCCTTCCCCCTACGCGTGTATTTTGTTTTCGGGAGCGTTGGTTCAACGGCAGAAAAACTGGGCCGGTTTTCGACATGCGGTGTCTCATCGGCGTAGTCAGGCTTTGCTTGAACCAATGTTGGTCAACCGCTAGATGTTTACAGGCACGGACCCTGCCCTCTCCGCTAGGTATGGGTACGATGTTAATGCTCAAGTATACAAATTAATAAGACAAAAGACTCGCTAAAAATATGAACAACAAAATAAATAAGCAGACAATATACCTCATTTACATATCCGTCCCTACAAAGGAATATACATACAATTTTTTACACATCCCATCAGCCCATCCTAGCGTTAATAAATTAATAAGCATTGGTTCAAACGAAAATCTAGCTGTGTCAGACATGTAATGTGGAGATACGACGCTTCGAGAAAAATCATCGTTAGCATTTGACGCCCCCCCTGGTAGCGATGGAAGGTGTTTGTGACCTTTTGTGCCGTGCGTTGCGATCCAGGGAGAGAGATCGACGGAAGGTGGGGGGGCCTCGTCAGCGCAAGCTGTGGGGTGCAAGTGTTGCCAGCAACTGCAGGTAACACTCCACACATTCGCTACGTGGTCAGTCGTATGGTTATGTGGGTTGGTGAGTAGGTGTGTGTGTGGTTGGGTGGGTGGTTCGGTGGGTCTCACTGCGCTACGAACACGGCGACCCGAGTTCAATTCCCGCTCACGACCAAAAAAAGTGGTGAATATTTAAACTGTTCCTGGGCCTCCCCTAGGTCGACTCGGCCCCAAATGAGTAGCTGGTGCGGTGTGTAAACATCGCCACTAGGGAGGCCACGGCGGCCAGGCATGGTGCTGACCACCCATCCCCTCGTGTACCGTGACGGTCTTCATAGGTGCTCGCTCACCGCACTTGCCCCAACATTCTGTCAAGACTGCATGGGGGATGTTTGTCTTTGTGTGCGCAATCAGGGACAGTTGCAGGAAGAGCGCAGAGCGCGTGAAGCAGCCGAGCTTCGCGTAACGCAGGTCTGCACGCACGCACAGACGTACGCACGGACTAAGCAGACGATTTGCATCCTTCACATTCGGTCCCTCCACATAGAGAAATACAAGTACCTTGTACACATCCCATCACTCACACGGCCTTCTTAGCAGCATTGTTGGTTCAACACAAGCAAAACTCTGAACAGGTTTTGACATTCACTGTCTCATCAGTAAAAGGCAAGCTTGCTTGGAACCAATGCTGGCGAACTTCCAGATGTTTATTGACGAGGACCCCCCCCCCACTGTTAGATGTGGGTACCAGATCGAACACAAAACTACCGTACACAGCACATAATCACCGCGTCGTGTGGAGCATATAAGCCCTTAAAAAAATAAACATATCTCTTATCAGAATCCGAAGTTTATTTCCCGAGTAAAGGCCATCGAGCTCAGAGACTCTTTCAAGGGCGACAACATCCAAAGCAAGTTTAAGTAAATTACGCCGTAAATTGGGAAACGCACGGCAGCACCGTTACCCCCCACTGCGGACACTTGGCAGGACCCTCCTGAGAGAGAGTCTTGAGACTCGGCGAGGCTTCCTGGGTAAAAGAGCGGAATAAATATAATAATCTGGGAGCGGATTGATGAAGGGTAAAATTAAGAAGAATTGTAAAAGGTTGCCCAAGTGTAACCACAAAGCCACCTGCCGCTGTTGCTGTGGACACGCTGCACAACTCATCTGGGGAGCTGGTTCCGTGAAGTTCACGCGGCGGTCGCCCTGTGCTGCGTCCTCGCGAGCAGCTGCAGCGGGAGCGATTGCGCCTCCAGGAAATCAACTCGGGCCTCGCCAGCCAGTTGCTGCTGGCCGCGCCTCCCGATAAGGGGGCCGTTGGGATGGGCCCACGCGGGAGCCGAGCGGGGTTGATAGGAGAATGGCGGCCCGAGATAATGAGCGAGGGCGTGAGCGACGCGCACGGCAAGGAGGTGTGGGACGAGCCGCTGCTCAGCGCCATGGAGGCCTCCGTGCACAAATTCTCCAGCTTCCTGGATCTGCTCAGGGATGCCGGGTGAGTGGCCCTGATCCATCCACCGCTGGCCCTGATCCATCCACCGCTGGACGGAGGCTGCCCGAAGCTGGCGGTGTGCGCACAGCGTGGCCCTGCGGCGATGCGACGTCCGCCTTGCTCCGGCACGCGAGCGGGTTTCATCGTTCCGTTTCCTAGGTGGACGTCCTATCGGATGCGTTTCATTTCTTTGACCGCCGCTCTATCACTGGTCCTGACCTTTGGCCATGCTCCCTTCTGGCCGTGACGCGTACTGTCCAAACTTCACTCCCTTCTCTCAACATCCATTCTGATGTCTCTCACCCTGCACGTGTTCTTTGATGTTTTCGCCTTTCTGTCTTTCTTTATGTCCCTCGGCATGGTCTAACCGCTGCTGGATGAGGATCAATATGATTATGAATCTACCTTGCGTATGTTCTCTCATCCACGTGTTCTTCTTTCCATCTTTGCAGGTCACAACAACACTCGCCCAGTCCCTCACCAACCCCACCAACATACCCACTCAACCACTCACCCACCTACTCACACATTGGCTCTCTTACAACACTGATAACCTTGCTTATTTTAAAAAAGTAAAACGTGTTACACTGTAATCTGTCATGCCTTCGGTTAGTGCTGTTTGTTGCTGGCCGCTTGACGTTTTGGGCCCTTTTGGTTTTGTGCTCAGCGACTGTGCGGAACAAGAACGCGCACGCACACAGAACCCTCCCCAGTGGATAAATCATCGATCGCTTGTGCTCGGTGGGGGGTTGCGTGATGTCGCTGCTGTCCGTGCCAGGCTGGGTGAGCTGGCTTCCATCGCCGGCATCGACTCCTCCGACCTGCGCCCCTTTGGCTGCACCTCGTCGCTTGCCGAGGGGGCGGCCGCACCACGCGGCCACGGCGACGCGGCTGCAGAGGTTAGCTTTGGTTGGAATGCGGCCCCTCGCCCCGGTCGATACTTCTTATTGCCGCAGGTGCGTGCGTGTTAACCGGAGAGTTCTCTTGAACAGAGATCAAAAAAAGGACCCGAATTTAATTTGCTGCTCCCCTTCAATAGAAATAAAATAAAACACACTTTGTAGCTGGGCTGGTGAAAGCAAAATTGGCCACGATCCCTCGGCCAATGTTACTGCTCTTATGCTGGAGGGCACGCAATGGCGGAGCAACCCCTCCAGTTATGAAAAATTATAGGAGTTGTTAGTAAGTAAGGACTTGTCCCTTGCTTTTTATTCGACACGTGTGCGGCGATGGCGCAGCCATCAATCGAGGGTCGAATTCGAACCGCGTTATGTGATCGGCATCGCGCTCGCTGAAGGTGTTTGCCTGCAGGGAAGTCGTGCACTGTACACGCAACTGCGCACAATTCTGAGTCACTTATAACTGCGTTGCCGTTACTTATTGCCAATTATGGACTCGGACTATGTTCCTATCATCTCATAGAGTCCCTGGCACGTAATAATATGCTACACAGTGGCAGTGGGGGTCGCAAAATGCTGATTTATTACTAATAAACCCCAATGATTCGATCAAAATTAGGGATTTCGATCGGATCATTGGGGAGGCACGTGCCACCCCACCCCGCCCACTGGCTCCTCCAGTGAGGGCACGTTCCGCCATGGTTCCCTGAGGGTGGCATGGTGTTAGAGAAAGTGGCTCCCCAATCAGAAGGTCACGAGTTCAAATCCTGGTTGGGGGAGGTTGACCCATCCCATCATCCTGACCATCAGGGTTCATAAAATAAGTACAACTTTGCAGGGAAAATTAACAATATCTGCCCTCTGGATAAATTCGCCCCCGCCATAAGAATGGGGGATTCCCACCACTGGCCCTGTGGGGCTGTGAACGGAAGATGAGCACCAGTGCCTTGATGCTCATCGCAACCGTTAATCGCGCTTGACTTTTTAATAACACAGCAGAGCAGCGGATTTTGTTGCACGCCCTCTCACAGTGTAGCCCCACAACCTATAGCACCGGTGATGCATACCCCGCTGCATGTTCACGAGTGTTTGTGTGATCTAGTTTTAATTGTAATCAATGTTTTATTTGTAGATAGCGTCGTTCGTTTTTTTTTTATCTCAAAACGCAGTAGAAACCCGCCCAGTTCCCCGCACGTGAGGTGCGGGACACAACAGTGGCGGCAGGGAAGGCATCCGGAAACTGGCGCCAACCGTTTCCCAAGCTCTGTGGTCCTCTATTGGGACGCTTGGACAACTCTATTAATGAATATGAATGTGTGTGTGCGCGTGTGTATAGGGGAGCCTCAAATGAGTACATGGTGTGGTGTGTAAACATCACCACTAGGGAGACAAAGGCAGCCGGGTGTGGTGTTGGTCACGCACCCCTCGTATGCCGTGCCGGCCTTCATCGGTGCTCCTCGCTAACGGCACTTGCTCCAACAGTCTGTTAAAGGCTACACGGCGGATCTTTGTCTTGTTGTGCTTGTGTGTATCATTTGAGCAACAGATTCCGTGTGCTTCACAGGCCAGCGTCTCGACTCTGTAGCGAGACCTCGACACCGACCCACGATGTCTGCATGCCGCCTCTTTCGGCCAACACGCGGCGGCGGCGGCGGCAGCGGCAGTGAGCCGGCGGCCCAGCGGTGGCGCGTTCGCCCCCTTTCTGCGGAGGTTCGCAGTTTCGAATCTGCCCAGGCCACCCTGGTTAATACTGCAGTGTGTAGGAACTGTGATGTGCTCCACGCCCTCTGCTTCACTCAGTGGCTATTGAACACCCCCTCCCATTGCACCATTGGAAGGAGAGTAGGCCAATGTTTGCCAACGTCAGGGTCCAAATTTTCAAGAATACTGCGCAAACTACTCAGTTGGGAAGGCGTAGCGATCGTCGCACCCCTCCTCCTACGCTAACTTGGCAGGACCCTCCTGAACAAGAGTCTTGGCACTCCTGTAAGGCTTTTCTGCTTAAACTGAAACATATCTGCACCAAGACATTATTTTCAGAACTTGTCGAAGTCTGTAACGGTTTGGTTTTTTAAAAATGTTTGATGATTTAACTCTTGATTAATTGCGTGATAATCACAACAAGTGCCCTAAACATCACAAGGTTGTACTACGGTTGGGATGAACGTTCCTGACTTAATAAGACTTCAATGTAAATAAATGTGGTTGATGATGATGCTCTGTTAACCGATTCAGTAATTTCCTTATCGCTCTTCTGTCACTACTACCACGGTGGTTCCTGTTCCCGTGAACTTGAATCGTTGATACCTCCACCCACATTGAGGACTCCGTCAACCAGACACTGTTTCATCTCATCCGGTGTTCAACCACCACATTCTGGGTCACCCACTGACACTTGCCCACTTCCAAACATACCCACTCAGCAACAATAGCTGCCATTCGCCACCGATTTGGCGGTGACGTCACCATGCCACTTGTGCCAGGCTCGGTGCACTTTGTGGCCACATTAAGTGTCGAAGGCTCGCAGCTGGCAGGAGGTCACGGGAAAGACCCAGGTGCCATGGGTTGATTGAGATGACCAGCAGAGGCACCACGTTCTCGTGAGTGACGCTCCTCTGCCCTGCATTGTTTTAGAGGGCGACTGCCTCCAGCTGCCCAGTAGCGACCTTCACGAGCCTCCTCAACACACTCACCCTTGCAGAGACAAAGGTCCCCAGAATAGCCTTGAACAGACTGTTGGAACAAGTGATGACCTCCACCAGACCACCACCTCCAACGCCTCCAACAACAGCCTCCATTCGCCACTAAGTGGCGGTGACGTCAGCACAACGCTTGTGCCAGGCTCGGTGCACTTTGAAGCGCCGTGAAGTGTTGAAGGCTCATTGTGAGGCCACGGGACAGATCCAGGTTGTCCGGGTTGACTGACTGGCAGATGCTACTACCACCTGCGCTCCCCGCTGTGCCACCTCGCTTTGTTTTAGACGCCCAGTTCTCCTCTCATTGTGAGCGTGGATCCTCTGTTGTTGGAGTGCGATCGCCTCCCCCTGCCCAGGAGCGTCCTTCACGAGCCTCCTCCAGAGGCCGATCTTGAGCCACCGATGACGTAATCCTTCTGGAACATTGGTGCGCGCCTAGTTCATGATCAAGTTAAGCTTTCCAATCACTTCGATCACGTCCGTATGGCCAGCGTTGAAGAGTAGACCCAATGCAGTAAGCCTACAGCTCCCTGCTAGGTGAGCTGCCAGCAGCGGCGTGCGCGAGCAATTGCAGGGCCTGCGCCTCTATAGTTATTGTTTATCACGCGCGTGCCATGTGAACCAGGCCGTTCCCACGCTCACGCTTCGCGTGCTTTCGATTAGAACTGGATTTATTAAATCATCGAATAATCGCCACGTGTCCTAAACGATGACTCCCCTCCCCCCCAAGTGCCCCGCCCCTCCGCCCGCATCCCCCCCACCTCGTTCTCCCCCGCCCCTCCCCCGCACGTGGGCGCCCCGGCAGCCCCGCCCCCTCCCCCGCCCCCTCACCCCGGCCCAGGGAGGCGGTGACGTCACGAGGGCGCAATGGCGGCGCTCGGCTGCGGGGTCCGGGCCGGGAACTGCGCGGGGCAGCGGCGGCCTTAGACGCGGAGGCGGCGGCGGTAGTCGGTGGCGGTGGGGGGGGGATCGCATCGCACGGGCTGGGGTCTCGCACACCCAGACGCAGAGAGAGGGGGGGGTCCTCAGGGGTCTTCCTCGCGGGGCTCGCGAGCTGTGCGGCGGGCTGGTGGTGGTGGTGGGGGGGGGTAGAGGCGCCATGAGCTGCTGCATGAGTCCGCAGGCGAAGGAGCAGCGGCGGATCAACGACGAGATCGAGCGGCAGCTGCGGAGAGACAAGAGGGACGCGCGCAAGGAGCTCAAGCTGCTGCTGCTCGGTGAGAGGCGCCCGGCGAGGCGGCGGCGGAGAGAGACGTGATGGTGGGGGGGGGGAGATGATGAACAAGACGAAGGGGAGGGGAGAGATGCTTGGGACGCGGGGAGACGGGGGAGGCGAGGGGGAGAGATGGGGGAGACGAGGGGGAGAGACGGGGGAGACGACAGTGAGATGGGGGAGATGGGGGAGACGACAGTGAGACGGGGGAGGCTAGGGGGAGAGATGGGGGAGGCGAGGGGAGAGATGGGGGAGACGACAGTGAGATGGGGGAGGCGAGGGGGAGAGATGGGGGAGGCGAGAGATGGGGGAGACGAGAGATGGGGGAGACGACAGTGAGATGGGGGAGGCGAGGGGGAGAGATGGGGGAGGCGAGAGATGGGGGAGACGACAGTGAGATGGGGGAGACGACAGTGAGATGGGGGAGGCGAGGGGGAGAGATGGGGGAGGCGAGAGATGGGGGAGACGAGAGATGGGGGAGACGACAGTGAGATGGGGGAGGCGAGGGGGAGAGATGGGGGAGGCGAGGGGAGAGATGGGGGAGGTGAGGGGGGGAGACGACAGTGAGATGGGGGAGAGACGGGGGAAGGATGGGGGAGACGACAGTGAGATGGGGGAGGCGAGGGGAGAGATGGGGGAGACGACAGTGAGATGGGGGAGGCGAGGGGGAGAGATGGGGGAGGCGAGAGATGGGGGAGACGACAGTGAGATGGGGGAGACGACAGTGAGATGGGGGAGGCGAGGGGGAGAGATGGGGGAGGCGAGAGATGGGGGAGACGAGAGATGGGGGAGACGACAGTGAGATGGGGGAGGCGAGGGGGAGAGATGGGGGAGGCGAGAGATGGGGGAGACGAGAGATGGGGGAGACGACAGTGAGATGGGGGAGGCGAGGGGGAGAGATGGGGGAGGCGAGGGGAGAGATGGGGGGAGGGGAGACGACAGTGAGAGGGGGGAGACGACAGTGAGATGGGGGAGACAGTGAGATGGGAGGCGAGGGGAAGGATGGGGGAGACGACAGTGAGATGGGGGAGGCGAGGGGGAGAGATGGGGGAGACGACAGTGAGATGGGGGAGGCGAGGGGGAGAGATGGGGGAGACGACAGTGAGATGGGGGAGGCGAGGGGGAGGCGAGGGGGAGAGACGGGGGAGGCGAGGGGAGAGACGGGGGAGGCGAGGGGGAGATGAGAGTGAGATGAGGCGAGACGAGATGGAGATGAGAGATGGGAGACGAGAGATGCGGGAAACTGGAAGGAGATGAGGGGAGACAGGAGTAAGATGGAAGAGGTGAGGGGGAGAGATGGGGGAGACGAGAGTGAGATGAGAATGACGGTGGGGGGGGGGGGGGGTGATACGAGATGAGGAAGAGACGGGAGGAGAGTGGGAATAAGAACGAGTCAGAGATGCGTTGTCGAGGTGGGAGAGAGGCCAAGGGAGTCGTGAGAGGCTACGGGGAGATGAGGGGGGGACGAGCGATGGAGATTGAGGAGGAGAGACGGAGAAAGATGCGGTGAGATACGACGGAGACAGAAATGGGATGTGGGGAGACGTGAGGGATGAGGAGAGCGGACTCAGGAGAGAGACACAATGAGAGAGAGAGACTGTGGGGAGACGTGGACAAGAGTCGAGACGTGGCTGGGGGTGGGTGAGAGAGACGTGAAGGTAGTGAGAGGCGAGACGGAGGGACGAGGTGTGGATTTGAGACAAGGGGGGGCGACAGGAGACGCACGGGGAGGGGGGGGGGTAGTGAGGGGGAGTGGACAGAGACACAGGTGAGGGTGGTGAGGGGGAGTGGACAGAGACACAGGTGAGGGTAGTGAGGGAGGGTGGACAGACACAGGATGAGGGTGGTGAGGGAGGTTGGACAGACACGGGGTGAGGGTGGTGAGGGAGGGTGGACAGAGACACGGGGTGAGGGTGGTGCGGGGGAGTGGACAGAGACACAGGTGAGGGTAGTGAGGGAGGGTGGACAGAGACACAGGATGAGGGTGGTGAGGGAGGGTGGACAGACACGGGGTGAGGGTGGTGAGGGAGGGTGGACAGAGACACGGGGTGAGGGTGGTGAGGGGGAGTGGACAGAGACACAGGTGAGGGGGGTGAGGGAGGGCGGACAGAGGCACGGGGTGAGGGTGGTGAGGGAGGGTGGACAGAGACACAGGATGAGGGTGGTGAGGGAGGGTGGACAGAGACACGGGGTGAGGGTGGTGAGGGAGGGTGGAGAGAGACACGGTGAGGGTGGTGAGGGTGGTGAGGGAGGGTGGACAGAGACACGGGGTGAGGGTGGTGAGGGAGAGGGGACAGAGACACGGGGTGAGGGTGGTGAGGGAGAGGGGACAGAGACACAGGTGAGGGTGGTGAGGGAGAGGGGACAGAGACACGGGGTGAGGGTGGTGAGGGAGAGGGGACAGAGACACAGGTGAGGGTGGTGAGGGAGAGGGGACAGAGACACAGGTGAGGGTGGTGAGGGAGGGTGGACAGAGATACGGGGTGAGGGTGGTGAGGGAGAGTGGACAGAGACACGGGGTGAGGGTGGTGAGGGAGGGTGGACAGAGATACGGGGTGAGGGTGGTGAGGGAGGGTGGACAGAGACACGGGGTGAGGGTGGTGAGGGAGGGTGGAGAGAGACACAGGGTGAGGGTGGTGAGGGAGGGTGGACAGAGACACAGGGTGAGGGTGGTGAGGGAGGGTGGAGAGAGACACAGGGTGAGGGTGGTGAGGGAGGGTGGAGAGAGACACGGGGTGAGGGTGGTGAGGGAGGGTGGAGAGAGACACAGGGCGAGGGTGGAGAGAGACACGGGGTGAGGGTGGTGAGGGAGGGTGGAGAGAGACACGGGGTGAGGGTGGTGAGGGAGGGTGGAGAGAGACACAGGGTGAGGGTGGTGAGGGAGGGTGGAGAGAGACACAGGGTGAGGGTAGTGAGGGAGGGTGGAGAGAGACACAGGGTGAGGGTGGTGAGGGTGGTGAGCGAGGGGGGACAGAGACACAGGGTGAGGGTGGTGAGGGAGGGTGGACAGACGGGGTGAGGGTGGTGAGGGAGGGTGGAGAGAGACACAGGGTGAGGGTGGTGAGGGAGGGGTGGACAGAGACACAGGGTGAGGGTGGTGAGGGAGGGTGGACAGAGACACGGGGTGAGGGTGGTGAGGGAGGGTGGAGAGAGACACGGGGTGAGGGTGGTGAGGGAGGGTGGACAGAGACACGGGGTGAGGGTGGTGAGGGAGGGTGGAGAGAGACACGGGGTGAGGGTGGTGAGGGAGGGTGGACAGAGACACGGGGTGAGGGTGGTGAGAGGACAGGAGAGATGAGGAAGGGGAGATTCGGGAGAGATGATAATTGAATGAAAGGAGGAGACAGACCGTAGACAACACTGGAGAGAAGGGGAGGAGAGAGAGTATGGGGGGGGGGGTTGATGGGGGACGTGGAGGAAAGACACAGGTGAGAGAGAAGAGAGACGGGGGGAGAGACATAAGAGAAAGGTGAGAGAGAGAGGTGGGGGGGGGCAGGAGAGGCGATTGAGACGGGGGGGGGGGGGGGATGGGAAAGTCCGGGCGAGTTTATCCGGCGTGGGAGACAGCCTGGGGCCCATAATGACGACGATGTAAATGATGACGTCGTGAATGATGATGATCATCATCATGATGTGGAGTTCCTGATGGCTATGCAGATGATGCCGGTGATGAGATTGATGATTATTATTGCGATTATGGTAATGAACATCCTGGTTATGGTGTCGTGGTCGTTATGATGGTGGATTAGGTGATGGCGATTATGAACATGATGTGGCGGTGGTGGTGATGATAATGCGATATCTTTATGATGATGGCGCCTTATGGGATGACTGTGATGGTGATGCCAATTACATTACCGTATCCTCGTTTTTACTCCGGAAATCTTCACTGAGTCTCAATGCTCTTTTGTAAGGAGGGTCCTGCCAAGTTTTCGCAATGGGGGACAATGCTGTTTCCCAATTCATGTAATTCACGGTGTTTTCTCTCTTCAAATTTGGACCGTGACAAGGGCACACAATGGGCCCCGAATTCTTCGAATAACGTCACGGCAACTCGAACGTCCACTGCGAGTCAAGTCGAGGGCGCGTCCTGCTTCATCGCAGTGTTAACCAGGGCTGCCCGCGGGAGTGAACCGCGAAAGTGCCCAACAATCGGCGAGCGCGCCACCGCTGGGCCGTGTCACCGCCCCAATTACTCGGCCGTAATTATTGTGGAATTTGCAGGGAAGTAGGAACACTTCACATAATGGTTTGCCATAATTACAGCAACAGCGATGGCTTTTCACCGGGTTGGGAAGTTTGCTGCTCGCCGAAGACTTCGTGTCACCTAATGACGCCACTTCCGCAGCACGTCTGTGCGCTCCCATCCGAGCCCTGTCCAGGCTCAAGGCTGCTTAGCTTCAGAGAGTTCGCGCAGTGAGTTGCGGTGTCTGTGCTCACGCAGTTGCTGA
Source organism: Lethenteron reissneri (assembly GCF_015708825.2). Classification (NCBI taxonomy): domain Eukaryota; kingdom Metazoa; phylum Chordata; class Hyperoartia; order Petromyzontiformes; family Petromyzontidae; genus Lethenteron; species Lethenteron reissneri. The sequence continues at coordinate 12,518,131 of NC_083824.1, forward strand.
GCATAGGGGGCCCACAGGCCCAGCACGTCAAGCGGCCAGTAACAAACGGCACTATGAAAGTGGTATTTGATAAGCGCGTTCGAACGGGTTTATTGATTTGAGCAAGGTTATTTATAAGAGCTTTGGGTGGGGAAAAAAGAGAGGCGATGGTGGTGGGAGTGGAATTCCACTCTGGGAGCAGTGTGGTGAGTGAGATGGTGTGTTGTCGTGACCTACAAGTGGGGTGAGTGAATAGGTGTATAAATGAATGAGTGTGTTGTCGTGACCTGCAAGTATGGTGGTTGAACACATTGTGGATAAGATTAAACAGACTTGCGTCAACAAAACCGACCCTGCCGACGAACCCCCACCACCCTCCCCAGATACTTGCCTAGATGTCCTGCCAGGCTTTTCTTGGCAGACTAACCAGGCCGCAGCGGGTGGAGCGCCATAGGTCTGCGAGTTAAAAAATAAAATATTCTAAATTGGTAGAAGGATTTACAGTTGTGCATTTGTATGATTTTAAGCATTTGTCTTGAAGCTCAAACTATGTTTATACTTGTAGTAGACATCACCACCAGTGGTACAGAGACGATGTGTAAAGAAGGGAGTGGTCGGGAAGAGGGACCCGGTGAGTGAGCAGGGAATGTTGTTGTGATAACAGAAAGGGCAAAGATTAAAAAGCAGCAGTTCCACAGTTTTTCGACGAACATTTAGATACTTTAAAGATGCGGGTAATCGTCGGTGTAATTATGAGGTAGGCTTTTTATTGGCCATCTTGAACTCTGAACAATTACTCCTGCTGCACTCAGCAGAAATTTAGCTGATGCTGGAATCCTGCCGTTGTCATATCTGGGGTGAAGCACTCAGTTCCCCCTATCTCGCCGAGTCATCTAACCAGGTGGTGCAGCTACAGAGTGGCCCGCATTATAAGAAGATTGCGAGTTAAAATCCTGGTTTGTGGGTTTGGCCTATCATCCCTCCGGGGTGTATAAAATGCATAACACTTTGTGAGGAAGTCAACAGTGATTGTCCTGAGGATAAGAGGCTTCCCCACCATATGAATGTGGAATTTCCACGACTGGTTATACGGGGCTGTAAACAGGCAATGGGCACTGCCTCAGTGGTCATTTGAGCAGAAACATACTTTGACTTTTTCAACCAATTAGGGATGTAGTTCAGATATAAATCATCTTTCCACCGTGTTTCAGCTGTTGTTGCGTACCTACTTGAGCGGTTAAAATCGTTCTCTCTGCGTCACGTCTAAAACCAGTTAGTTTACAACACACAGAAATAACTGGCAGCGATTGGCATTCTCACCCATTGAACCAAGAGACGAAAACGTCGGCGACAGTCGGGCAATGGTCAGCGCAATGGACTCGCAAATCGAGAGGTCGCCGGTTCCATTCCATCTCCCTGGTGCTGTCGTTGAAACAACGAGGCAAGATTCTCAAATCCCTCTCACCACCTCTGTTTTACCAACATTATAAATGAATGCATCACAGGTTAGTCGATCAGCAGGCTATGTGCGGTGGGGTAAAGTGTTGATATGCCTACATCCCACAAGACGTCTGGCCAGTATGGAATAGACAAAATTGACTCTTGGAGTGTCTATTGGAGGCCCTCCTGCCAGCAGTAGCATGAGCGAGCAATTGCAGGGCTGCACCTTTACATTTCAAGTGCGACAACGAGGCCGTGCTGTTCCCACGAGTCAATTGGTGCATTCATTCCGAAGATTCCACTCGAATCGATTACTGGTTCCTGACTTTTAGAACGGATAAACAATTCTCTAACCGGTTACCAGTTTCCATGTAATAACCCTCATACTTACCAACAAACACCAATGTGTGACCATCTCCTAATATTTGTGCATATTAACCAGTTTCCCTCTACCCATGCACAATATGTTGTGTTGGACTGCGGGTGATATTTGTTGCATAAATACATACTGTTATTGTATTAGTTATAGATTTAGAAAATGTGCATGTATTTACGTGCGTGCAATGTGTTTGTGAGTGTTTATGCAGGGGAGCGGTGGCATAGCGGTTATATCGCTGTGCTACGAATCTGGCTACCCGAGTTCGATTCCCACTCACGGCCAACACCAGTGACGGTTCTCTGTACCGGTCTTGGGCCTCCCCTAGGTTGACTGCACCTCAAATGAGGACCTGCTGCAGTGTGTAATCATCGCCACTGGGGAAACAAAGGAGGCCAGGCATAGTGTTGGCTACCCACCGCCTCGTGTGCCGTGCCAATCTTTGAGTCCTCGCGAACAACACTTTCCCCAACAATCTGTTAAGGCTATACGGGGGATCTTTGTATGGGAGGAGTTGTAGTGTAGTGGTTAACGCGCTGCGTGACGAACCTAGCGACCCAGGTTAAATTCCCGCTTACGGCCACCACCAGTGATGATTATTTCAACCGGTTCTGGTGCTCCCCTAAGTCGACTCAGCCTCGAATGAGTACCTGGTGCGGTGTGTAAACATCGCCACTAGGGAGACAAAGGCAGCCAGGCATGGCGCTGACCACCCGCCCCCTCGTATGGCGTGCCGTCCTCTATAGGTGCTCAGTGACAGCACTTGCCCCAACAGTCTGTTAAGGCTATACGGGGATCTTTGTCTTGTGTGTGTGTATATGTGTGTACGTGTCACTGCGCATGGGTTTTTTTATTCGACACCCTGGTGGACACCCTTGCAAATATCAAGCCATTTTCGAGGTGAAATATAGCAATACAAAAAATTAAGCAAAATGCTTGTGGACACATGCCGATTTTGTTTTGTGCAGGTACGGGCGAGAGTGGGAAGAGCACCTTCATCAAACAGATGCGAATCATCCACGGCTCGGGCTACACGGAGGATGACAAGCGCAGCTTCATCAAGCTGGTCCACCAGAACGTGTTCTCGGCCATGCAGGCCATGATTCGTGCCATGGAGACGCTGGGCATTCCCTACGCGAACACGGGGAATCAGGTGCCCTTCCTAGAAAAGCTCTGTTTGCTGTTCTGTTCCAAAACCGTTCGGGAACTCCCAACTGTTATCACTACAGTTTTATACAAAGCACAGCATTGGAATGCCGTCGTTATAGCTGGGGAGTAGCACCCAGCTCCCACCTCACTGCACTTAATAGATAAAGCGGCCAGGGTGATTGATGATCCAGCACTCACCGATTTGCTATGGTCACTGACTCCGTTACGGCGGCTCAGTCGCTTCCTTACCACTCTGCTGCCACTACTTCCGTGGTCGCTGTTCCTTTTGAACTTCACTCGTTGACGCCTCCTCCTCCGATGTTGATAGTTTCGTCTCATCCACACTGTGTTCTACCACCGCACTACAGATCACAACAACACACTCATTCACCCACTCAGTACCCCGATATAGGACCACAGAGCTTGGGCAATCGTTGGTAGTGCCGCTTCTGGCTGCATTCCCTCCCACTTGTCTGGTTTCCCGCATCTTAGTACGAACAACTGCGCGCGTTACAAATTGTCCATAAATTTGAGAGACGCCTTTGACGAACGATGTTATGTACAAATAAAAATACTTATTGTTGTTGTGATGTGCCCCCCCCCCCCCCCCATGGAACCGTCCGCCCTCAGGTTCATGCACAGCTGCTCCGCGAGGTGGACGTGGAGAAGATCTGCTCGCTGGACAAGCCGTACATCGAGGCGGTGCGGTGCCTGTGGGCCGATCCCGGCATCGAGGAGTGCTACGATCGCCGGCGCGAATTCCAGCTCACGGATTCCGCCAAATAGTGCGTACTTCTCGCACGCAATGGGAGCGGTCACAGTAGTGCATGGTTCAAATCCGGCAGTCCGCTCTGGTTAACACTTCGGTGTGCGTTCATGATAAATACTACGCGCCGTTCGCTTCACTCGCAGTGGACATTACAGATCACGTGACGTCATTTCAAGGAAGGTAGGCCACAAATTGCTCCATTAAATTACTTAATTGGGAAATATAGAAATTGGTGCCCCCTACTGTGAAAACTTGGCAGTACCCATCTGAACAAGAGTGGAGACTCAGTGAGGCTTTCCTGTAAAATCGAGCCTCATAATAATACATATTCAGAACAACCTTCACAACCTACACATCATTAGAAGGCCCGCAACCAGCAGTGGATTGAGGAAGGCCTGTGTATGTACACAAACCAAATTTAATGAGAGGACACATTTTTAAGGCAGAACAAAATTAAAACGATGAATGGGAGCAGAAGTAGAAACTGTTTCTGAAATCTTTTTCTTCAAGTGACCGCAGATCCAGCCTAGGAGGCAGCACTTTCCCTACTAATTTGGGCAATTTAAGTGCAGAACCATATTTAATGTGATGGCATAACTTATATGGGCTCATTGGTGACCAGGCTGAGGACCATCAACCCTTTGCTACATTTGAGCAACCAGTTTTAATCGCACACACCTGAAACCCGGATTGGAACCCATGGTCTCAGTGGTGCCAGCTCATGGCTCTGACCTCATCACCGCGCGACCTGGCCACATCACCCCGCGAGGGGTCCAGAGTCCACCGCGTACCCGAGCGCTGGAGGCCACCGACTTGAATTCACCCCCAATCATCGAGCCCTCGGCTGGGCCTCGCCTTCCGGGAGTGCATCCCAGCAGCGGCATTGGTTCAACACAAGCAACACTCTGAACCGGTTTCAACATACAGGCGACCCCCGCACCGAGGACCTAATTGGTTCCTGCACGACGGTCACAAGTGTAGCCCGTTGTAAGTCGAACCCTTATCTCCCATAGGCGTAATGTTATACATTGGGGTTCCATTCCTGGAAATCCATTACATACCATAAAAATACCAAAATTGACAGTGAAAATAAATGAAAAAAACTGTAATAAACATTTATTGTAATGTAACATAACTTTTCCAAAAATGTATTAAGTAAAAACAAACACTTACATTTGAAAATCCTCTGCACGTGCATCACATTTCATCTTCTCAGACATAGCGAAAGGCGAAAGCATTTAAAAATGTTAAGAAAATTAACAAAAAAGTGAAGAGCGTTGCAAAAGAGATGATGCGTTGGCTCCAGGCGCAGCTGCAGACTGACAGACTATACTGTACGTACACATACGTTGGGAGAGCAAAGTAGCGCCAATCGACTCGGCATCGGTAGCAGTCGTTAGGGGATCGCAGGTACGAGTTCTGGTTGTTGCTGTGGGAGTCTTACTATAAAAAAGGTCGGAAAAGCGGGGGGTCGCGAGTCGAGCCGTTGTAAGTCTGGGGTCACCTGTACAGTGTTTCTTTTTTATATATACACACACACACAAAGGCTTTCACGACCATTATGGGTTTTTGGGTTAGGTCGTGGATCAGGATGTCCTTTCATTCGAGATCTGAGCTGTTAACCTGATGATGCTGGATGTAATCTCCAGCGAATCTTCAACAACATCGGTGGTGCTGAAACAGTCAAATAAAAATGTTCACGTTTTTTCACGTGACACTTTCATCAATTGGCTGTGTCGTGTGGAGGTGGATTTACGACACATTCTACCCGACCTAACCCAAAAACCCTTTTATGAATCGTACAGAGTCGGGCCTTGCGTCAACCATTGGTTCAACACAAACAAACTAGACTTGTGTTGAATCATTGGTTCAACATAAGAAAACTCTGCACTGGTTTCGACATTCAATGTCTCAGCAAAGTAAGTCTGGGGTCACCTGTACAGTTTCTTTTTTGTCTATCGGAGAGGGTTTTTGCCTTTATGTATTGTGTTAGTCATCCCATTAGTTTAGAAGGCTGTTTGGCTGATGGGATTTGGAGGGACAGATACGGGAAGGAGGTGAATTGTCTTAGTTATTTAACTTATATCCTCCAGAAGGACGCTCGTGATTATTTGGTGCAGATGATTTGGCGATTTCTGATTAGCGGCGCTGATACGGCTGGACGCATCATCTCCCAGGTGATGCCCAATTTCCCAGCGAATGGCGATTCACTCTCACCGGCTCACTCCTCTGCAGGGCTACCAATAGGAGATGATCACCAACTGAACACTCATGTGAGCAGGAAATCGCTCTTATTTGTTCATAAATTCAAGAAAATAGCATTTGTTGCACCATTATATATTTGGACAAGAACATCACAACGATGGTTGGTATGATTGCCGTGTGTATTTGTGCAGTTACCTGAACGACTTGGCCAGAATTTCTGCCGTCAACTACCTGCCCACACAGCAGGACATCCTGCGGGTGCGCATCCCCACCACCGGCATCATCGAGTACCCCTTCGACCTGGAGAACATAATTTTCCGGTGAGCCCGGACCTCGCCTTCGCACACGCACACACGCGCCCTGCACGCCGTCCACTCGTCCACACCAAAGCTCGGGTCTCGTCTATCAATCGTGTTTTATTTTTACTAGGCTTGTTCAAATCAAGTTTATTTTGTTTAACCCAGATGAGAACTCGAGAGGTCAGAGTCTGCTTTGCAGGATTGACCTGGGTCATCGAAATTACAACAGCAAAACAAATCTAGTACGGAATTACGCAAATAGAAATCGGAGGATGTGGAGCTGGGTGGATTTAGCGATGACTGGTACCAGCGGTGTCAAAATCGGCCTGGAATGGAGGAAGCTAGTGAAGGATACTACTAACCAGTTGGAGGCAGTCGTCCTCTGGCGACAATGGAGGACAGAGGAGTGACGCTCACAACAACGAGTGGAACGCTGGGGCAGTTAAAACGCAGAAAGTTGGCACAGTGGGGAGCACAGCTGGTGCATCTCAGTCAACCCATGGCACCTGGGTCTGTTTCATGACCTCCCCGCAAGCCTTCAACACTTAACGTGGCCTCAAAGTGCAACTAGCCTGGCACAAGCGCCGTGATGACGTCACCATCACTTAGTTGTAGATGGCGATTATAATTGGAGGTGGTGGTGTAGGTGGTGGTAGAGGTGGTCGTGTGCTGGAGGTGGTGGTGTGGTAGTGTCGGTTGTTGCCTGCTCCGCCGTTTGGCATCACCGCTGTGTGGTGTCTAACCGCCCTACTCTGTGCAGGATGGTGGATGTGGGGGGTCAGAGGTCGGAGCGCAGGAAGTGGATCCACTGCTTTGAGAACGTGACGTCCATCATGTTCCTGGTGGCACTGAGCGAGTACGACCAGGTCCTGGTGGAATCCGACAGCGAGGTGAGGGTGGTGGTGAGGGTGGTGGTGAGGGTGGTGAGCGGGTGAGTGTGTGCTGAGGGCTGGGGTGGCAAGTAGGTGAGTGATTGCTTGAATAGGTTTGTGAGTGGGTGATTGAGTAGGTGGGTAGGTGAGTGAATGAGTTGGTGAGTGGGTGGGCGAGTGAGCTGGTGAATGAGTTGGTGAGCTCTACAAATTCATTATGTCATCTCGTTTTTACCACCTAGTATTAAACGGTTGTGTGGTAAAGGAAAACCTCAGTGAACGTGTTTTTTTTTATCAAATCTATATTTTGGCTTTACACGGTGTACTGAACGAGGTTTGTTTTCTGGAACACGTGGTTGTTGTTTTGGCTATATGCGGTTTGATGCTACTATGGTTGTTGCCAAGATAGTTACTAGGCTCGAGAGAGGAGAGTGCTGCATCAAAGTCGATTCGGTGTGAACGAATCGACTTTGATCCCGATTTATTTGCCACGTGGTTCTTGCCTGTGTTATTTTTGCGTGTGATAATGTAACACACACTCAACACGCTCAAGCACAACGCACATGTTCAGACACATTGCTGCATGCATCTAGCCATCCACTCGTTGAGGACATCAAGTTACGCGGACGCCAACGTGGCGAATCGTTAGCGTTGAAGTGACGGTGTCAGGGTGAGCGTTGGGCTGGCGATTCAGTGTCAGGGTGAGCGTTGGGCGTGAGTGCCGCGGTGCGGGAAGAGGAATGCAGATAGGGATTTTGTGTAGAGGTGGTATTGAAAGATGAAGATTTGGATGCACACACAAGAAATGGAGAGGGATTCTGGTATTTTTATTTACTTGATAAATACAAATATTTCACCTGGATAGTTCGTTTAGATGGAACGTCTCATGTGCAAGGCTGTCCTGGTGTCAAGTGACACAGAGCAAACACGTAATTATGCACGAAGACAAAAGACAAAGATCCCCCAGTCGTATAGCCTTAACAGACTGTTGTGGCAAGCACTGTTTGTGAGCAGCACCTATAAAGGCCGACACGGTACACGAGGGGGTGGGTGGCCAACACCACACCCGGTCGCCTTTGTCTCCCTAGTGGCGAATTTTTACACCACACCAGGATCTCATTTTAGGCTAGGATAGGCCCAGGACCGGTTTTGATATTATACACTGGTGTTGGCCATGAGCAGGAACTGAAATCGGATCGCCGGGTTGGTAGCGCAGCACGCTAACCGCGACACTACCGCTCTCCACAACACATATACACACTCGTACACAGTCAAAGATCCCCCATGTGGTGTCAACAGACTATTTGGGAAAGTATTGTTAGTGAGCACATATGAAGGCCAACACAAATGCTGATGTTACACACTCCACCAGCTCCTCATATAAGGCTAAGTCGACCTAGGGGGTGCCCAGGACTGGTTCAGTTATTCGTCACTGACATTGGCCGGGCGTAGAGCCCCCCGTGTGCTGGAGCCCCGTGTGGTGGAGCCCCGTGTGTGGTGGAGCTTCGTGTGGTGGAGCCCCGTGTGGTGGAGCCCCGTGTGGTGGAGCTTCGTGTGGTGGAGCCCGGTGTGTGGTGGAGCCCCGTGTGGTGGAGCTCCGTGTTTGGTGGAGCCCCGGGTGTGGTGGAGCCCCGTGCGTGTAGTGGAGCTCCGCGTGTGGTGGAGCCCCGCATGTGGTGGAGCTCCGTGTGGTGGAACTCTGTGTGTTGTGGAGCCCCGTGTGGTGGAGTTCCGTGTGGTGGAGCTCCGCGTGTGTGTAAAGGTAAATGCCGCGCCCTTCACCTTTCCTGTGTGTGTAGAACCGCATGGAGGAGAGCAAGGCGCTGTTCCGGACCATCATCACCTACCCGTGGTTCCAGAACTCCTCGGTCATCCTCTTCCTCAATAAGAAGGACCTCTTGGAGGAGAAGATCATTCACTCGCACCTCGTGGACTACTTCCCCGATTTTGACGGTAACTTTGAGCCTTCATTGTTGTATTCGCTCTGGACATGAATCTCAATGCCCAAAACATTTTATTTTTGCCATTTTTTTCCCAGGAGAGACTCACAGAGTCCTCCGGACCCTCTTTCAGGAGGGTGCTTGCCAAGTGTTCACAGTAGAGGACGATGTTGATCCTGTGCAATGCGAAATCAATTATCCAGATGAACCTGGAACACCCACGATCTCATCAGATCAGGGAAGCGAAGCCGGTGCTGAGCCTGGGACAGCGCTTGGATGTGCGACAGACAGACACCAAAATAACGAAGTGGGAAATTCACCGCCTTCCCATCTCCGTCCCTCCACGTAACGAATTTGAGTATTTTGTACTCAACCTGTCAGCCACGTGGCCTTCCTTTTGGGAGTGATTTTTTTCAGCGGCATTGGTTCAACACAAGGAAACTCTGGAACGGTTTTGACATTCATGGTCTCACCGGCAGTCAGGCTTGGAACCAACACTGGCGAAGCGCCAGATGTGTATAGTATCCTCTCTGTCAGATATGGGTCTTCATTCATATAACAGGTGTTCAGCACTGTGGGGCTACATTTTCACCGAAGTTAACACTTGCCCTAACAGTCTGTTAAAGACTATATGGGGTATCTTTGTTGTCTTTGTGTATGTTCTCCCCGTGTTCTGCAGAGAGAGTGTGTGTGAGAGTAAGTGAGTGAGAATGTGAGTCCGTATATTCTCCCTCTTGTTCTGCATGGGTTTCTTCCAGGTTCTTCAGTTTTCTCCCGTAACCAAATTATTTTTGACTGTGCTATTGACCAATGGCGGAGCCTGGATTTTCAGGTTGGGGAGGCAACCCCTCCAGCTATGAAAAATTATAGAGGAGTTGTTAGTAAGTAAGGACTTGTTCCTTGCTTTTTATTCGACACGTGGGCGGCGATGGCGCAGCCATCGATCGAGGGTCGAATTCGAACCGCGTCGTGTGATCGGCATCGCGCTCGCTGAAGGTGTTGATGCCTTCAGGGAAGTCGTGTCCTGTATACGCAACTGCGCACAATTCTGAGTCGCTTATAACTGCTTTGCTGTTACTTTTCGCCAATTATGGACTCAGACTATTGTCCTATCATCTCATAGAGTCCCTGGCACGTAATAATATGCTACACAGTGGCAGTGGGGGTCGCAAAATGCCGATTTATGACTAATAAACCCCAATGATCCGATCGAAATTAGGGCTTTCGATCGGATGATTGGGGGGCACGTGCCACCCCACCCCCCACTGGCTCTGCCAGTGCTATTGACCAAACATCCCAATGCTGGGTTTATACACAGAAACGTAACCCCCCCTTCCACCCCCTCTTGCAAAAACTTGACAGGACCATCCTGAAACAGTCTTGAGACGTGGTGAGGCCTTCCCTGGCAATAAAGCGTAGTAGTAATAATGACTACCCTGGTCACTTTCTCGTAAGCCTCACTCGTTGATCCCTCCACCCATGTTGAGGACTCGATTATTTGGTCCTTTCCACCTTGAATCTTGATGAAAGTTGGGTACCATTGTTGGCGCCATTCGGACAACGATACAGTTCCACATCGGAGGCCAGTGGGTTATAAGCCTTCAAAGTTGGGGGGGTCATTTGACCGCGCCGACAACTGTGCCAAATGTCAAACTTGGATCGGAGGCGGGCAGATTCGTAGCTTCAATGACTTGACGTGATAAAACTCCAGGAAAGAAATGCGCACTTCAGTTGGCGCTTGACATTCGAAGAGGACTGCGACCCTTTAAAGGAATGGCCCCACCCCCCACCGTGATACGTGAATCAAACAAATCACTCGAGACACCGGCGTATGGCAGCAAGAGAGGTTCATGCGAACGCTGCCGCATGAGGTCAAGCGATTTGGCGCAATGGTCCTTCGCCGACTGTGTGACGAATGACGCGACGCGGCCACTCTCCGCGCGGTATGGGCGCTGGCCTGGTCTGGACCGCGCGTCTGCACCGCATCTCCCCGCCCAGGTCCCCAGCAGGACCCGCAGGCGGCGCGCGAGTTCATTCTGCGCATGTTCGTGGAGCTGAACCCGGACACGGAGAAGGTGATCTACTCGCACTTCACCTGCGCCACCGACACGGAGAACATCCGCTTCGTGTTCGCCGCCGTCAAGGACGCGATCCTGCAGCTCAACCTCAAGGAGTATAACCTGGTGTGAGCGGGGGCCCGGACTCGGGGTGTGGCGGGGGGGGGGGCGCACGCGGGCAGGGCGAGCGCGGGGGGCGGCCGTGGCGGGCGACGATTGCGTTCGGACGAGTTGATCGGTCGACAGAGGGTCGATCGGCCGCTTCTCCGCGGTCGATCGCTCGGGAGGAGGCGGGGGGGGGCCCTTTATTAACGGCGGTCGCCCCGACGTCCTGCTCTCCCGAAGGTGGGGAAACCCCCTACGAGCCACGCCCAGCGTGACGCGGCCGATAATGATAATGCGGCCGATGATGATAATGCGGCCGATGATGATAATGCTGACGATGCTGACGATGCTGATAACGCCACCGAGCCCCGCCCGTCACCTCCCGTCCGGTGGCACACGTGGGAAGAGGTGATAATTTTTTTTTCCTCCAGACTTTTTGTGTTATGCGGTTTTCCGAGCAGTCGAGCGACGGCAGACTGAGCGTTGAGTGGGTGAGCGTGCAGAGCCTTGGAGTGTGCGGTTAGGGGTGTAGTTTCATGGGTTGTATTCGTGGCTAAAGGATGTCACTTTCGTAATTAAAAGGGTTTTTATTTTACTTTGTTCAAAGTGGATTATACTCCGCCACTTGCCAAATCCTAATCGCGAACGCGCAACCATTGGTCTTGGCGCTGGTCAGAACACCCCTTCTCACGCGCGCCGTCTGTGAAGAGTGTTATTTGAAAGCAAGTCGGCAGGTTCTTAAATGCTGCGTCATCAAAAACAAAGCCATGCCCTTTCAGAAAGTTGTGTAAAATTGTTTTATCTTAAAGATAAAAATTACTGATGTGGAATCGGCTTAAACTGTGAACACTTGTTTGCCATTGCTCTTACGATAATGTCTTCTGTCGGGACATTTCTCTTAATTTCTCTTGCAAAGAACGTTGACAAAAAAGCATTATTCTCACAGTAGCTGCTTCTGGAGATGTTTTTAAAACACGCCCATTCCAAGTGGATAATTTTAAAATGATTCAATCAATGTTTGAATCGTGCGGTTAATTTAAGAGTGTCTGGGAAGACGCGATTCCACACGCGGTCACGAGAAAAGGGACGTACGAATGGTGCGGAGTGTGCGACGCACGTGGTGGCGATTGGAAAGCCAAGATGACATGAACGACGTCGCTTCACACGAATATCATTTAGACGTAATTTATTTTTGTATAGGTTCCTTCTGTTTTTAATTGCATTTTTTTAGCAAGATTTATATCGCAGGAGTCCGAAAGGAGCGGCACGTTGGAATGGGTCGCGTCGCCAACGGTCGCCGCGCGCAGCCTCTGGCGGTCGTGCCGCGCGGCTCTCCCGACCGCCGCGTTGGGTTCGTGTCGCCCCGCGTCGTCCGGCACGAAGTCTGACGTTTCGCTCTCCGCGGCCGGGAGCTTCTTCAGGAACCCAACACCGAGTTTCTGAACGAGCTCCCGGCACACCGGGGGGGGCGGGGGGGAGGGCGAACGGCGGGCGATCGCCACCATGCGCTCGGAGAGCACGCGCGGCGTACAACGGCCGGTGCGGCGACGGCCGTGAACCACGCGTACAGACGGTACTTAAAATTAGTTACGTTAAAACACTTCGCAAGGCGCATTTACCATCAGACCACGGTGAAGTCACGAGATCGATGTGCGGCCTTGGGTTGAAACGGACTCGCGCTGAGACGCGACGGCGGCGGCTCCGTGTTTCTACGCAGGGGCAGTAGAGAGGGATATGCACTACATTCAAACAAAAACAACCATGGTGCATTTGTTTTTGACTCGGAACACTCGGGCGCTTTGTATATACTGCATATTTTATAACTTTAATGTGCAGTCTGTGAATATAAGTGGGGGTTTGAAGCTTGTTTTTTTTTTCTACGAATACGTTAAGGACACTAATTGGAGCGCGTGGTGTGAATTGGAACCAGCTATCGTCTTGCCAATAAATGATTTGCAATGTAAGTGGCGGCGCGCCGCGCGCTCGTGACGTTCTGACACGTCGGTATTTTTAGGGGGTGCTACTACCCCCCTGCGCCCCCCCCCCCCATTGCCGAGTTAGGTTGACCTGGCGGTGCGTTCTGGAAAGGGGTTCGTGTTTTAAACGCAGTTGCGGAACACAATTGAAGGCTCGTTTCTTTAGAACTGCTTTTTTTGTGTTCAATTTGTCGTCTTTCCCCCTCCCTGCGAATGAAGTTCTTCAACATGCAGTACATACAATCCCAAATGTCCAACACGTCAGGTGGCCAGCAACAAATAGCACTACTGCAGTGGGTAAGACATCACACGTTTCTGAGCTTAGAGGAGAAGGGACGATCATGGACGGAAATTCCACAGTGGAGCGGAGCGAGGAGTGACCTGCAGTGTGGCGAGAGTGAGTGAGTGGATAAGTTGGTGAGTGTGTGAGTGAGCGAGTTGTGAGTTGCAGTGTGGTGGTTGAACACAATGTGGTGGATGAGACGACACAGTCTGCTTGACTGAGGTCTCAACAAGGGCAGAGGAATCGACGAGTGACTTTTACGGGCAGAGTAACCATGGTAGTAGCGATAGAAGCGCGATAAGGAGGGGACTGTCGGTGAGTGAATTGTTGAGTGCCGGCTCATCGCTCCGTCATCTGAATGCTTGCAGGTGCAGCAGTGAGGTAGGAACTGTGTGCTCCAGAGCCTCCAGTTTGACACCTGTTGCAGAAGAGCAACAGGTGGACAAAGGTGGACGTGGCAGTGGTGAAATGACAAAAAGATTACTTCGATACAGGGAACATTAAAAAAAATGTAGTTGGAACATTTGTAAGGGTGCCCAGGGGGGACCATTTAAATAACAAAGACATAACCCCCGTATAGCCTTTAATAGATGGTTGGGACAAGTGTTGTTAGCGGGCACCTATGAAGGCTTGCATGGTACACGAGGTGGTGGTTGGCCAACATCACGGCTGGTTGCCTTTGTCTCCCTGATGTTTACACGACCAGAAAATCACTTGAGGCCGAGTCGACCGAGGGGAGGCCTAGGATCGGTTCAGATAATCGTCACTGTTGTTGGCCGTGAGCGGGAATCGAACTCTGTTCTCCGCCGGGTTTGTAGCGCAGCGTGCGCCCTAACTACTACACTACCGCTCCCCACTCGACCTGGACACTCGCACCGCATGCGAGCTGCCGTTCAGCTGCCGCGCCCGGAGATGACGTGGAGTCGGCGACCTCTGGATTGCAAGTCCAGTGATGACCACTCCACCACCTCCACTGCGGACGCTGTCTTCGTGTCTCGGTGGCTGCACGCAGTCTGGGATTGTCGCTGGAGACACTTCTTCGTGTGCGGTAAACCGGTAAACTGGTGGTTGCTCCTGTGCGTCGTGTGGTTAACCAACTAAATTTTAATCGCCGTGGTCCCGAGAGACCAACTTTTCCAACTCCTTCAAGTGGAAAGTCGGTGTCGCAAGAGGGACCTCAAAGTCATCAGTTCCACCCCACAGTTTGCAAAGTTTTGTGCGCCGAAAATTCATACGCGACCCACAGCACACACGTACCACTGCACACACGTGCCAATGCACACACGTGCCAATGCACACGCGACCAAAGCGAAGTTCGACCGCCCCCTCCACAAGACGGTCGACGGCACTGGTGGCCGCCAGGCCCTGTCCGTGCAAGGCGTCCTCGTCGGCCCCATTGAGCGCAGTGCCTCCACGCGCCTCGCCGTCGCACCCGCACCGCTCTCCCACCGCTCTCCCACCGCTCTCCCCGCGGCGCATGGGGGGGGGGGGGCACGGTGCGCGTGTTGTTTAACACTTAGTCGGGCTTTTGCGACCAATAACATCCATAATAGAGGGGGGGGGTCAGATGGCGTAAATCTAAATGTGTCGTTAAACCCGCCACCACCCGACGCAGCCAATTAGTAAGGGTTGTCGCGTAAACCCACAACACACCGGTGTTAGATTCCCGTTCTCGGCCAACACTGGTGACGATTATCTGAACCGGGCCTCCCCTAGGTCGACTCGGCCATAAACGAGTTCCTGGTACTGTGTGTTGAACTAGGGACGAATTGCCATGTTTTGTTTACGTGACACACCTTTACTAATTGGCTGTGTTGGGTGGTGGTGGGTTTCACGACACATTTATATTTACGCGATCTAACCCCTGAAAGACCCTCGATTGACGCGCCTCCGCGTAGTGTGGACGCTGGGACTCAACGTTGCTCGCCGAGGCCCCCCATGTCTGGCAGTTCAGCATTGCGATGTGTCGCGCAATAATGGCTTGATGTCGATCGTGTTTAGTTTTAACAGCGGCGACGTCGTGCGAGTTGCATCTCTCACGATCGCCGAGGAGCCGCGGGCGAGCGGGAAGGCAGCAGCGGCGAGACGACTCTGCTGGCAACTACCCACGCTCTGCAGTCCTCTACATATTGTGGGGTTTTTAAAATCCAACTCATGAATGTTCGTTCGTTTCTCAGTCCGCTTGTCCTGGTGGGGGTCGCGGCGGCAGCGTGATGAGTAGTGGCAGTCCACACCTCCCTCTCCCTGGTGACAGACTCCAGCACTACACTACTATACACTACTACACTATACACCACTACTATATACTATACACTACTATACACACTCACTCTAGCGCTTCCTGGGGAATTCCCAGGCCAGCCGAGCGACTTAGTCCCGCCAGCGTGTCCTGGGCCTCCTAAATGTTCATACATTTAGGAGGAAACCGGAGTACCTGGAGAAATCGCACACGTGCGAGGGGGAAACACTCTATCCTCTTCCATACCGACGGGACATACATCAGTCCTCACTTTGCTGCGGTGATCTATGAACCCTCGACGCTGCCCCCCCCCCACCACCCGCAGTGCTGGATTTCGGGCAGCCACGTGCAGCGTAGCCAGCACCATGACCCCCGAGCACCTGACGATTACACGGTGCGGATAAAATCGTTTCTTCGGAGTGGGCAGGTAGGAACTTGGTTGGACAGCGCATTCGTGCACGACAGACAAATATGCACGACATACAGACAATCCCTGGTGGGCAGTGTGGAACCTGTTGTTCCTACCTGTGTACAAGATCACGTGACTTGAGGTAGCCAGGCAGCCAGCCAGGTAGCCAGCCCCCTTCACTATCGGCCCCTCCCCCTTGCTTAGGCACCTCCCCTTACCCCCCCCCTCCCTTAGGCCCCTCCCCTGACCACCCCCCCCCTCCCTTAGGCCCCTCCCCTGACTCCCTTAGGCACCTCCCCTCTCCGTACCCGGCAGTAGGTGTCTCCAATCAAAGAGCTGTTTGTATTATATATATATTTATGCACGACAGACAGACAAAACATTCCTGGTGGGCAGTGTGGAACATTGTTCCTCGCTGTAAAACCTAAAGGTGAAGGATTCAAGCTACCGGCGTGACAGCGGAGTGCGGCATCTGGTGGGGGCAGGGGTTGGGTTCAGTGTGTGTGGGGTGCACCACGTGTTTCAAGTGGCGGGGGGGGGGGTGAACTCTGCGGGGAATGGCAGCATCTTCTGTGTTTTTCCAGGTGATGACGGAATGGGTGAGAGTCTCATTTCAGGTTTCAAATTCATCGGCGGTGCAGCGTGCGCTTTGACTGGAAGTGTGTAGGGACGTGAGTCGCGTCCCTACGGGGTGTATATGCTGTCAGCACGCACGATCAATGCGAGTGAGCGCACGTACCTCTGGAGGGAGTCGACGGAGATGTCGCGGGAAGAGAGAGGGGGGGGCACCTGCCGGCTCAGGGGAGTTTAGGGGGCCCGAGGACACGTGACGCCGGCTCCGTCTCGAGAGACCGGGTAGGGGGTCTGGCCGAGGGAGTAGAAGAGGGACGGGGGGGTGGGGATCGGCTCGAGGGGACCGAGTTATCAGGGGACCCCTTCCAAGGGGCTGGTGAAATCCCCCAAGTGTTGTGTTACCCCGAGCCCTGGAAGTTATAACAAGTCGTGGTGCCTCCAGATCTCTGTCAGGTACACACACTGCAATTGGAAGCGGAGGGACCGCGTGCCGCTCGTGCTAATTTGTGGTGTTCGGCGTTTCGTGAACTATAATCACCCAGAAATGTCTGTCCGTCCCGCGCGTGACGTCACTCCACATGAGGCCCACTCCCCCGCGTGACGTCACGCCACATGAGGCCCACCCCCCCCTCATTAATATTCATGAGTGGGTGGATTTTTACACGAACGCTGAGGAAGGTCGAGCTGAATTAAATCATTTATTACGCAAAGTCGCTTTAAATATGACGTTTCTTCACAGAAAGTGACGGTAAATAAACTCCTTTAAAAAGTTTTAAAAACAACGGTTTTATTCACAACAGGCGCGCCTGAGACACGTGGCGCCTGCTTCTTGGGCGAGGCGATTCGAGAGTTTAGGGACCGCGGCGTTTTGACCGACACAAAAATATAAATACATAATCAGGCGTCTATACAAAATGTTAATTGCTAGAAAGTAGCGAATTAATTGATGAATTGATGCCGATTTTGATACAGGCATGCATTGTCACCGGATCTGAGTACGTGTGCAATTTATTTAATTGATTGGACAACAGGAAGTCGACTAAATGTTGTATTACAAGATTTGACCACGGCACAGGAGTTGTTCATCTACGCAGCACATCCGTGCGTGACGTCACTGCAAAAGAGGCCCACCCCCCCCTCATTAATATTCATGCGCGCGTGGAAATCTACACGAACGCACAAGGGAGCGCACCCCTCATTAATAATCATGAGCGGGTGACGTCACCACATGCCGCTCCCCTCCCTTCATTAATAATCATGAGCGGGTGACGTCACCACATGCCGTACCCCTCCCTCATTAATAATCATGAGCGGGTGACGTCACCACATGCCGCTCCCCTCCCTCATTAATAATCATGAGGGGTGACGTCACCACATGCCGCTCCCCTCCCTCATTAATAATCATGAGCGGGTGACGTCACCACATGCCGCACCCCTCCCTCATTAATAATCATGAGCGGGTGACGTCACCACATGCCGCTCCCCTCCCTCATTAATAATCATGAGGGGTGACGTCACCACATGCCGCTCCCCTCCCTCATTAATAATCATGAGCGGGTGACGTCACCACATGCCGCACCCCTCCCTCATTAATAATCATGAGCGGGTGACGTCACCACATGCCGCTCCCCTCCCTCATTAATAATCATGAGGTGTGACGTCACCACATGCCGCTCCCCTCCCTCATTAATAATCATGAGGGGTGACGTCACTCCACATGCAGCACCCCTCATTAATAATCATGAGCGGGTGACGTCACCACATGCCGCTCCCCTCCCTAATTAATAATCATGAGCGGGTGACCGTCACCACATGCCGCACCCCTCCCTCATTAATAATCATGAGCGGGTGACGTCACCACATGCCGCTCCCCTCCCTCATTAATAATCATGAGGGGTGACGTCACCACATGCCGCTCCCCTCCCTCATTAATAATCATGAGCGGGTGACGTCACCACATGCCGCACCCCTCCCTCATTAATAATCATGAGCGGGTGACGTCACCACATGAAGCACCCCTCCCTAATTAATAATCATGAGCGGGTGACGTCACCACATGCCGCACCTCTCCCCAATAACGATTAGCGCGTGACGTCACTCCGCATGGGGCAAACCCCCTCATTAATAATCATGAGCTGACCAATTTTTCTATTGAATATTTCAGATTTTCTGCAATCTCCACCCGTCCTTGGACGGGCAAACAAGCTCGTCACAAATAATAAAACACCGTGCCACATGTAGACCTTCGCCCCAGCGTGGCAATCGCCATGGGGTCACGGCGCCGCCGTTCGCGACCACGAGCGATGGGGAAACCTGCACTTACTGCGCCCCGCCAAAGCGACGCCAATTGGCACAAGCGGAATACATCTTTGAATGAAGATTCCAACAGCCACACAAGTGTACGACTCCACACGCAGACTCCTCGCCCCGACACCGCTGCGCGTGCGTGGGGAGCGGTAGTGTCGTGGTTAGCGCGCTGCGCTACGAACCCGGCCACCCGAGTTAGATTCCCGGGTCCGGGGCCTCCCATAGGTCCACTCGGCCTCGAATGAGGACTGTGCGCGGTGTGTAAATATGGCCAATGGGGAGACAAAGGCGGTCGGGCGTGGTGATGGCCACCGCACCCCTCGCGTGCCGTGTCGTCGGCCTCCGTAGACCGGTGCTCGCTCCCAGCGCTGCCCCATCAGTCTGAAGGCCGCACAGCGGGAGGGGCTCGGGCGCGAGTGTGGGCGGAGCCTGCTGGGGGAGAGGGGGCGGGGCCAAGCCCCAGGCGAGTGTGAGTGTGGGCGGAGCCTGCTGGGGAGAGGGGGCGGGGCCAAGCCCCAGGCGAGGTGAGTGTGGGCGGAGCCTGCTGGGAGAGGGGGCGGGGCCAAGCCCCAGGCGAGGTGAGTGTGGGCGGAGCCTGCTGGGGAGAGGGGGCGGGGCCAAGCCCAGGCGAGGTGAGTGTGGGCGGAGCCTGCTGGGGAGGAGGGGGCGGGGCCAAGCCCCAGGCGAGGTGAGTGTGGGCGGAGCCTGCTGGGGAGAGGGGGCGGGGCCAAGCCCAGGCGAGGTGAGTGTGGGCGGAGCCTGCTGGGGAGAGGGGCGGGGCCAAGCCCCAGGCGAGGTGAGTGTGGGCGGAGCCTGCTGGGGAGAGGGGGGCGGGGCCAAGCCCCCAGGCGAGTGTGCGAGCTGCTGGGAGCGGGCGGGCCAAGCCCCAGGGTGAGTGTGGGCGACGGAGGGGGCGGGGCCAAGCCCCAGGCGAGGTGAGTGTGGGCGGAGCTGCTGGGGAGAGGGGCGGGGCCAAGCCCCAGGCGAGGTGAGTGTGGGCGGAGCCTGCTGGGGGAGAGGGGGCGGGGGCCAAGCCCCAGGCGAGGTGAGTGTGGGCGGAGCCTGCTGGGGGAGAGGGGGCGGGGCCAAGCCCCAGGCGAGGTGGGTGTGGGCGGAGCCTGCTGGGGAGAAGGGGCGGGGCCAAGCCCCAGGCGAGGTGAGTGTGGGCGGAGCCTGCTGGGGGAGAGGGGCGGGGCCAAGCCCCAGGCGAGGTGGGTGTGTGGGCGGAGCCTGCTGGGGTGAGAGGGGGCGGGGCCAAGCCCCAGGCGAGGTGGGTGTGGGCGGAGCCTGCTGGGGAGAGGGGGGCGGGGCCTGCTGGGGGAGAGGGGGCGGGGCCAAGCTCCACCTGTATCGGGAGCGAGTTGCTAGGAGCGAGCAGACAGCTGAGAGCGGCGTCGTCGTCAGAACGCCACCGGGACTCGACAGCGCGCAGAGCATCGCACGCGAGGCAAGCGGAACGACGAGCAGAGACCATGGGCGTGAAGGTGCACGTGGAGTACTGGTGAGGTGGCGCACTACTGGGGCAAACACCCCTGGTGAAACACAGACCTGGTCAAACACACCTGGGGCAAACACACCTGGGGCAAACACACACCTGGTCAAACACACCTGGGGCAAACACACCTGGGGCAAACACACACCTGGTCAAACACACACCTGTGTCAAACGTCTCGGTGAAACACACCTGGGTGAAACACCTGGGGCAACCACATACCTCTGTCAAAAACACACCTCGGTTGACGTCTATCTTCACACACACACACAGCTACGGACTACACCAGGATTCACACAAACCTCAACATCGTCAGATTCCACACTCTTCACCGTGACTGTTATCATGTTGCATGTTCTATGTTGAACTTCTTGCGCGCCGTACGTAGCCAACCGTGCTTGTGGAAGGTGCGTGGGGAAGGACAACACGTGTTGCCACCGTCGGTCAATCATGACGATGCTTCTTGACTCAAGTAGGGGGCGATGCTGCTGCTGCTGCGTGATCCCAACTGAGTGACTTGTCGGTGATTTTTCAGCATCGCGATGTTTTTGGCCAATAGCCCTGACATCGCGCGCGCGTGTTTTTAATATCTACGGGAGCAAACTGGCGAACCCAGAAGAAACCCGTGCAGAACAGGGTTGTAGAGAACACAGAACCTCCATTCACTCACTCTCTGCAGAACAGGGGCAGAAGAAGAACACACAGACTCCACACAGCAAGGCCCCCGAGTCGGGAATCGAACCCGGGCGGTTTCGATTCAAGGGCCGCAATTTCACGTGGCCTCCAGCCCAGATCGCCGCGCCAGGAGCTGATGAGTTCGTGCCGTCGCTGCGACGTCCCCGTCGTGTATGTGGATCGGAGCAATTGCGTCGCCTGCACGTCGGCGCGGTCCGTCGTGGGTGAGCGTAGCCGCGCCACGAACCTCTGCAGGGTTCGCCAATGTGCTCTTTGTGCTGTCAGCCCCCGCGCCCACTGCTGTGACTTTGTGCAGTGGACGCGGTTTCGGGTGGACCATGAACAGCTTCGTGGAAGAATCAAAGCGCAGGGGATCTTCTTGCGTTGGGTCGCGTAGCCAAAAACAAGAACAACAGAGGCGTCGACGTCGCTTGGCAAACACATTGTGGCCGCACCCCGCCCAGGGGGCCACGTGGGGCAGTGTCCGTGACTCTGCACATTTCCCTCGCCCGACACCTCTGCGTGTTGTTTACCTGGACACAGGACAGGTGTGGACATTGCGCAAGGCAGGTGCGCGCGCGCCTCTTTGTCCCCTGTTGCTCCAATGCGGTGCACAAACACCGCATCACGACGAGTTGCTGCGCTACGAACCTGGTCATCAACAAATTCGATTCTCGCTCACGGCCTGGGTCTCTCCCAGATCGACTCGGCCTCAAATGAGTACCTGGCGGCCGGGCGTGATGCTGGCCACCCACCGCTTCGTGTGCCACAGAGCCGACCTTAATAGGTGCTCGCTAACGCAGCACTTGGCCCCAACATTCTGTTAAGGTTACACGGGGGGGGGGGGGGCGCTCCGTCGTCGATGCTATAGCACAGCACTTGCCCCCAGCAGACCTGTGTGGGCTATACGGGTCACCGCTGTCTTTGTGTTGCCTGCACAGTGGCCGCTGAGGTTTACGAGGGCCGCTTCGTGGCTCTCAAGGCGAAGGTGAACGCCGAGGTCCCGGAGGCCCAAGTCATGGGGGCCACAGGGAGGAAAGGTGAGTGTCGTCACGCGCTTTTATGGACCCACCTTGACCCACATGGACTCACCTGGACCCAACCGGACCCAACCCAAACACGGGGCAGTTAATGCCCGAAGCAACTCAAAGGGGGGGGGGGGGGGTTGGCTTGCGCCACATCACACCACGGGCCAATCGCATCACGTTACGGGCAGTGACACGGCCTAGCGGTTGTTGTGGAGGTCGCGGTTCGAAACCCTGAAGGCCGCCCCGGTCAATACTGCAGTAATAACCATTGAATGCTTTGCACCGCCTACCGTTTGTGTCCGTTGTATTGCCGGCGGTCACGGTCAATTTTGCTAAGATCAAATAAATTGCACGGCAAATTAAGTTATGAAACACATTGAACGTCGTCATAATCTCGGCTATTCCCTAGAGGGACCACCCAGTGCCAGCTGCCCTGCGTGGCACGTAGATGCCGAGCTCACGGGCCCGCCCGCTCCCACGACCTGTACACACACGAGCTCAGCTGTGCACCCCCTCACCTGCACACTCACCACGTGCCCCTCACCTGCACACTCACCACGTGCTCCTCACCTGTACACGCACTCGACCTGTGCACGTTGCCACCTGCAGGTAGCTTCGAGGTGAAGTGTGAACGACGTCATCGTCTTCTCCAAGCTGGAGCTGGGAGGCTCTCCCTGATGGACGGCCGACGTGAGGCACACATCACGGGCACCGTCGCTTCCCCCCATTCCCCTCCCGCCTCACCCCTCCTCCCCTCCCGCCCCATTCCCCCTCCCCTTCCCTACCCCTCCCCCACCCCTCCTCTTCCCCCACCCCTCCTCCTCCCTCACCCCAAACCTCCTCTCGTGCTCCCGTGCACGTCCACCTCGGCCGACTCGCCGACGTCGTTCTCGTCATTGTATTCACGCGCCTTTCATTTCATTTGTTTGTTTAAATCCCGAATTGTGTCGACCGCTGCGCTATCGGCGTCACGTCACCTCGTGGGCTTCGTTGCCCCCCTCCCCCCTCGCTTCATTTATGTTCCCCTCCCCCCAGGAGCGTCTCCCTCCCTTCCTCCTCGAGCTGACAAAACGACGACAGCGGCGGCGGTGTTTGGAGGGGTGTGGATCTAAACCATCTGAAGCGTTTAAAATAAATAAGTCCCTCCCCTCGGTGCTTTTGTCAGTTGCGTAATCACGACAATTGAACTCAACTCGTCACATCATGTGGCAAAATGTGCCGGTCGAGGGCAAGGGACGGTGTTGGGGTTCTTTTTCTCTCTCGACTCATGGTGGCGATGTAGCTGAGTGCGCTGCCGCTGCTAGGCAATGGTAACGACGCTGCTGCCGCTGCTAGGCAATGAATGGTAACGACGCTGCTGCCGCTGCTAGACAATGGTAACGACGCTGCTGCCGCTGCTAGGCAATGGTAACGACGCTGCTGCCGCTGCTAGGCAATGGTAACGACGCTGCTGCCGCTGCTAGGCAATGGTAACGACGCTGCTGCCGCTGCTAGGCAATGGTAACGAGGCTGCTGCTGCTGCTTCTGTTGCTGGCGGTGCAGGTGGTGGCGGCGATCCGCGGCGCTGTGCAGGGCAAGCCGCTGCAGAAGATCACCAAGTGCCGTCAGAGCTGCTGCCTCCAGTAGGCGCTGATCCTCGATCACCACCACCACCACCGCCCCCCCCCCCCGCCTCGCCTGCTCGGTGATGGCCAGCAGAAACGGCTCTGCCGATACCTGGGCACTGATGGACGGCACGGGGAGCACGGGGGGGGGGAGTGGGTGGGGGTGTCGGCCGTGGGCTGCTGTGTGCGGCACCGCGGTGGGAGGAGGGTCGCCTGGGTGGGTGGGGGGGTCGCGCTTTGTCGTGTCGCTGCTCGCAGTTACACCCACGGGGCCGGCCTACGCTGTTCTGTATAATTATTATCGTCCTGTGGAGTCCTGTGGAGTCCCGTAGAGCCACGTAGAGCTTGTAACGCGCTGCTTTTGGTGAGAGAGAGAGATATCGAGAATGATTCAGAGGGCGCGGCCAGAATCGGCGCTTAGCAAATTGCCCAAGCCCTGCGATCCTACATTTGGATGTTTGGCCAAACAATTCGTATGGTGCATTTGAAGGTAATTATCTCAAACGTTTTTTGGAAAATATAGGTTCTGTACGGACCAACGTGATGGACTGACGGGTAAACGCAGAACCGATAACGCCACCGTCGGATCTCGGATGATCAAGTCAGTTCGTCCGAGTTGGTCCGAACCATTTCTCCCTTGTATCCAGAAAGGTGGCCAAGCTGTCACGATCTGAATCGCGGTTCTAACTGGATGACACATGATGCCCATGTCAACGTGCCACTTTGTGATGACGCAAATGATTACACACACGTGATTCACGATAGATTTGTTTGTGTTTGGGTCAAATTTGCCACGTAATGTTGTGTGTCGTACACCCTCCTCCACCCGACACAGCCAAACCAATAACGTGGACAACTAATTACCGTTTCAGTAGCAACACCATCGCTTGTTCTGGAAAGCGATGCACACAACAATACATTGAACAAGTGGGTACGTGACAACTTCCTTTATCTGGCTGCGTCGGGTGGTGGAGGGTGCATCACACAACACTGGAGTTGTACCTGCGCGACCTGGACCCAACAGTGACTTGCGACTCGCGACACCGCGCTGGCCGCGATAGCCGAAAGCGTGTTCAACACCAGCCACGTCTGCCACGTGCCAGCCACGTCTGCCACGTGCCAGCCACGTCTGCCACGTGCCAGCCACGTCTGCCACGTGCCAGCCACGTCTGCCACGTGCCAGCCACGTCTGCCACGTGCCAGCCACGTCTGCCACGTGCCAGCCCCGTCTGCCACGTGGCAGCCACGTCTGCCACGTGGCCGAACGGCGC